>NC_135895.1:64674241-65189219 GCF_964194155.1 Cetorhinus maximus | reverse complement strand
TTGCTGTTGTATCCCCTGAATTCTTGCTCTTTTATTCCTGAATTCTTGCTATTTTTTCGCCTGAACTCTCGCTGCTTTATCCCCTGAACACTCTCTGTTTTATCCCATGACTTTTTGCAGTTTTATCTCTGAAATCTCACTGATTTATCACCTGAACTCTCTTTGTTTTATCCCCCGAGTCCTTGATGATTTATCCCCTGAATTCTTGCTGTTTTATCCCCTGAATCTCTCTCCTTTATCCACTGAACTCGCGTTGTTTTATCCCCTGAATTCTTGCTGTTTAATCCTCTCAACTCTTGTTGTTTTATCCCCAGAATATTTGCAGTTTTATCTCCCAAACTCTACCTGTTTTATTCCCTGAGCTCTCACTGTTTTATCCCCTGACTTCTTGTAGTTTTATCCCCTGGATTCTTGCTCTTTTATCCCCTGAATTCTTGCTATTTCATCCCCTGAGCTCTCGGTGCTTTATCTCCTGAGCTCTCAATGTTTTATCCCCTGAATTCTTGTTGTTTTATCGCCGGAACTCTTGTTGTTTTATCCGCAGAATATTTGTAGTTTTATCTCCTGAACTCTCGCTGTTTTCTCCCCTGAACACTCTGTTTTATCCCCTGAATTCTTGCCGTTTTATCTCCTGAGCTCTCTCTGTTTTATCTCCTGAACACTTGCTACTTTATCTCCCAAACTCTGGCTTTTTTTTCTCCTAAACTCTCTCTGTTTTAACCCCTGAACTCTCACTGGTTTATCCCCTTAATTCTTGCTGTTTTATCCCCTGAAGTCTTGTTGTTTTATCCCCAGAGTATTTGCAGTTTTATCTCCTGAAATCTCCCTGATTTCTCCCCTGAACAATCTGTTTTATCCCCTGATTTCTTGCCTGTTTATCCCTTGAACTCTCGCTGTTGTATCCCTTGAACACTATGGTTTATCCCATGAATTCTTGCTGTTCTATCTGCTAAGCTCTCTGTATAATCTCCTGAACTCTTGCTATTTCATCTCCCAAACTCTGGCTTTTTTATCCCTGAACTCTCACTGATTTATCACCTGAACTCTCTCGGTTTTATGCCCTGAATCCTTCAAGTTTTCTCCCCTCAGTTCTTGCTGTTTTGTCCGCTGAATCTCTCTGTTTTATCCCCTGAACTATTGTTGCTTTATCTCCTTAGCTCTCTCTGTTTTATCTCTTCAAATCTCGCTGTTTTAACGCCCAAGCTCTTGCTGTTTTATCCCGGAACTCTCATTGTTTTATCCCCTGAACTCTCACTGTTTTATCCCCTGAATTCTTGCTGTTTTATCCCCCGAATTCTGGCTGTTTTATCCCCTGAACTCTCGCTGTTGTATCCACTGAACACTCTGTTTTACCTCCTGAACTCTCACTGTTTTTTCCCCTGAACTCTCTCTGTTTTCTCCCCTGAACACTCTGTTTTATCCCCTGAATTCTTGATGTTTTATCCCCTGAATTCTTGCTGTTTTATCCCCTGAATCTCTCTCCTTTATCCCCTGAACTCGCGCTGTTTTATCCCCTGAATTCTTGCCGTTTTATCTCCTGAGCTCACTCTGTTTTATCTCCTGAACTCTTGCCGCTTTATCTCCCGAACTCCTGCTATTTTATCTCCTGAACTCTCTTTGTTATGTCCCCTGAACACTCTCTGTTTTAGCCCCTGAACTCTCACTGATTTGTATCCTTAATTCATGCTGTTTCATCCCCTGAACTCTTGTTGTTTTATCCCCAGAATTGTTGCCGTTGTATCTTCTGATCTCTCGCTGTTTTATGTGCCAAACTCTTGCTGTTTTATCCCCTGAGCTCTCACTGATTTATCACCTGAACTCTCTTTGTTTTATCCCCTGAATCCTTGATGTTTTATCCCCTGAATACTTGCTATTTTATCCCCTGAATCTCTCTCCTTTATCCACTGAACTCGTGTTGTTTTTATCCCCTGAATTGTTGCTGTTTTATCCCCTGAACTCTTGTTGTTTTATCCCCAAAATATTTGCAGTTTTATCTCATGAACTCTCTCTGTTTTGTCCCCTGAACACTCTCTATTTTAACCCCTGAACTCTCACTGATTTATCCCGTTAATTCTTGCTGTTTTATCCCCTGAACTCTTGTTGTTTTATCCCCAGACTTTTTGCAGTTGTATCTCCGAAACTCTCCCTGTTTTCTCCCCTGAACAGTCTGTTTTATCCCCTGAATTCTTGCCGTTTAATCTCCTGAGCTCTCTCTGTTTTATCTCCTGAACTCTCTCTGTTTTGTCCCCTGAACACTCTCTGTTTTATCCCCTGAATTTTTGCAGTTGTATCTCCTGAACTCTCGCTATTTTAACTCCCAAACTCTTGCTGTTTGATCCCTGAAATATCACTGTTTTAACTCCTTTACTCTCTCTGTTTAAGCCCCTGAATTCTTGCCGTTTTATCCCCCGAACACTCTCTGTTTTATCCCCTGAACTATTGCTTTTATATCTCCTGAGCTCTCTCTGTTTTATCTCTTCAACTCTCGCAGTTTTATCTCTTGCTGTTTTATCCCTGAACTCCCACTGTTTTATCCCCTGGATTCTTGCTGTTTGATCCCCTGAACTCTCGCTGTTGTACACTCTGAATCTGTCTCCTTTATCCCCAGAACTCTCTCTGTTTTATCCCCTGAACACTCCCTGTTTTATCTCTTGAACTCTCTGTTTTATCCCCTGAACTATTGCTGTTTTATCTCCTGAGCTCTCTCTGTTTTATCTCCTGAACAGTTGCTATTTTTTCTCCCAAACTCTGGCTGCTTTATCCCTGAACTCTCACTGTTTTATCCCCTTAACTCTCACTGTTTCATCCCCTTAATTCTTGCTGTTTTATCCCCCGAATTCTTGCTGTTTTCTCCCCTGAACTCTCGCTGTTGTATCCCCTGAAAACTCTGGTTTATCCCCTGAATCCTTGATGTTTAATCCCCTGAATTCTTGCTGTTTTATCCGCTGAATCTCTCTCCTTTATCCCCAGAACTCGCGTTGTTTTATCCCCTGACATCTTGATGTTTTATCCCCTGAATCTCACTCCTTTATCTCCTGAACTCGCATTGTTTTATCCCCTGAATTCTTGCTGTTTTATCGCCTGAACTCTTGTTGTTTTATCCCCAGAATTTTTGCAGTTGTATCTCCTGAACTCTCGCTATTTTATCTCCCAAACTCTTGCTGTTTGATCCCTGAAATATCACTGTTTTAACTCCTTTACTCTCTCTGTTTAAGCCCCTGAATTCTTGCCGTTTTATCTCCCGAACACTCTCTGTTTTATCCCCTGAACTATTGCTTTTATATCTCCTGAGCTCTCTCTGTTTTATCTCTTCAACTCTCGCAGTTCTATCTCTTGCTGTTTTATCCCTGAACTCCCGCAGTTTTATCCCCTGGATTCTTGCTGTTTGATCCCCTGAACTCTCGCTGTTGTACACTCTGAATCTCTCTCCTTTATCCCCAGAACTCTCTCTGTTTTATCCCCTGAACACTCCCTGTTTTATCTCTTGAACTCTCTGTTTTATCCCCTGAACTATTGCTGTATTATCTCCTGAGCTCTCTCTGTTTTATCTCCTGAACAGTTGCTATTTTTTCTCCCAAACTCTGGCTGCTTTATCCCTGAACTCTCACTGTTTTATCCCCTGAACTCTCACTGTTTCATCCCCTTAATTCTTGCTGTTTTATCCCCCGAATTCTTGCTGTTTTCTCCCCTGAACTCTCGCTGTTGTATCCCCTGAAAACTCTGGTTTATCCCCTGAATCCTTGATGTTTAATCCCCTGAATTCTTCCAGTTTTATCCCCTGAATCGCTCTCCTTTATCCACTGAACTCGCGTCGTTTTATCCCCTGAATTCTTGCTGTTTTATCCCCTGAACTCTTGTTGTTTTATCCCCAGACTTTTTGCAGTTGTATCTCCGAAACTCTCCCTGTTTTCTCCCCTGAACAGTCTGTTTTATCCCCTGAATTCTTGCCGTTTAATCTCCTGAGCTCTCTCTGTTTTATCTCCTGAACTCTCTCTGTTTTGTCCCCTGAACACTCTCTGTTTTATCCCCTGAATTTTTGCACTTGTATCTCCTGAACTCTCGCTGTTTTATCTCCCAAACTCTGGCTCTGTTATCCCTGAACTCTCATTGTTTTATCCCCTGAACTCGCTCTGTTTTAGCCCCTGAATTCTTCATGTTTTATCCCCTGAATTCTTCCTGTTTTATCCCCTGAACTCTTGTTGTTTTATCCCCAGAATATTTGCTGTTTTATCTCCTGAAATCTCGCTGTTTTCTCCCCTGAACACTCTGTTTTATCCCCTGAATTCTTGCCGCTTTATCCCCTGAACTCTCTCTATTTTATCCCCTGAATTCTTGCTGCTTTATCCCCAGAATTCTTGTTGTTTTATCCCCTGAATTATTGCTATTTTATCCCCTGAACTCTCGGTGCTTTGTCTCCTGAACTCTCTCTCTGTTATCTCCTGAACACTCCCTGTTTTATCTCTTGAACTCTCTGTTTTACCCCTGACCTATTGCTGTATTATCTCCTGAGCTCTCTCTGTTTTATCTCTTCAACTCTCGCTGTTTTAACTCCCAAGCTCTAGCTGTTTTATCCCTGAACTCTCACTGTTTTATCCACTGAACTCTCATTGTTTTATCCCCTTAATTCTTGCTGTTTTATCCCCCGAATTCTTGCTGTTTTATCCCCTGAACTCTCGCTGTTGTATCCCCTGAACACTCTGGTTTATCCCCTGAATTCTTGCTGTTTTATCTCCTTAACTCTTGCTATTTTATCTCCCAAACTCTGGCTGTTTTATCCCTGAACTCTCACTGATATATCACCTTACCTCTCTTTGATTTATCCCCTGAATCCTTGATGTTTTATCCCCTGAACTATTGCTGTTTTATCTCCTGAATTCTTGCTGTTTATCCCCCGAATTCTTGCTGTTTTATCACCTGACCTCTCGCTGTTGTATCCCCTGAACACTCTGGTTTATCCCATGAATTCTTGCTGTTTTATCTGCTAAGCTCTCTGCTTTATCTCCCAAACTCTGGCTGCTTTATCCCTGAACTCTCACTGATTTATCACCTGAACTCTCTCTGTTTTATCCCCTGAACACTCACTGTTTTATCCCCTTAATTCTTGCCGTTTTATCCCCTGAACTCTTGTTGTTTTATCCCCAGAATTTTTGCAGTTGTATCTCCTGAACTCTCGCTGTTTTATAACCCAAACTCTTGCTGCTTTATCCCTGATCTCTCACTGTTTTATCCCCTGAACTCTTTCTGATTTAGCCCCTGAATTCTTGCCGTTTTATCTCCTGAGCTCACTCTGTTTCATCTCCTGAACTCTTGCTGCTTTAACTCGCAAACTCCTGCTATTTTATTTCCTGAACACTCTCTGTTTTGTCCCCTGAACACTCTCTCTTTTAACCCCAGAACTCTCACTGCTTTATCCCCTTAATTCTTGCTGGTTTATCCCCTGAACTCTTGCTGTTTTATCCCTGAACTCTCACTGTTTTATCCCCTGAACTCTCTCTGTTTTCTCCCCTCAATTCTTGCTGTTTTATCCCCTGAATCTGTCTCCTTTATCCCCTGAACTCTCTCTGTTTTATCCCCTGAACACTCCTCGTTTTATCTCTTGATATCTCTGTTTTATCCCCTGAACTATTGCTGTTTTATCTCCTGAGCTCTCTCTGTTTTATCTCTTCAACTCTCGCTGTTTTAACTCCCAAGCTCTTGCTGTTTTATCCCTGAATTCTCACTGTTTTATCCCCTGAACTCTCATTGTTTTATCCCCTGAATTCTTGCTGTTTTATCCCCCGAATTCTGGCTGTTTTATCCCGTGAACTCTCGCTGTTGTGTCCCCTGAACACTCTGGTTTATCCCCTGAATTCTTGCTGTATTATCTCCTTAACTCTTGCTATTTTATCTCCCAAACTCTGGCTCTTATATCCCTGAACTCGCACTGATTTATCACCTTAACACGCTCTGATTTATCCCCTGAATCCTTGATGTTTTATTCCCTGAATACTTTCTGTTTTATCCGCTGAAACTCTCTCATTAAACCCCTGAACTCGCGCTGTTTTATCCCCTGAATTCTTGCTGTTTTATCCCCTGAATCTCTCTCCTTTATCCCCTGAACTCGCGTTGTTTTATACCCTGAATTCTTGCTGTTTTATCCCTTAAACTCTTGTTGTTTTATCCCCGCAATATTTGCAGTTTTATCTCCTGAACTCAGGCTGTTTTCTCCCCTGAACTTTCTGTTTTATCTCCTGAACTCTCGCTATTTTATCTCCTGAACTCTCTCTGTTTTGTCCCCTGAACTCTCTCTGTTTTATCCCCTGAATCCTTCAAGTTTTCTCCCCTCAATTCTTGCTGTTTTATCCCCTGAATCTGTCTCCTTTATCCCCTGAACTCTCTCTGTTTTATCCCCTGAACACTCCTCGTTTTATCTCTTGATATCTCTGTTTTATCCCCTGAACTATTGCTGTTTTATCTCCTGAGCTCTCTCTGTTTTATCTCTTCAACTCTCGCTGTTTTAACTCCCAAGCTCTTGCTGTTTTATCCCTGAACTCTCACTGTTTTATCCCCTGAACTCTCATTGTTTTATCCCCTGAATTCTTGCTGTTTTATCCCCCGAATTCTGGCTGTTTTATCCCGTGAACTCTCGCTGTTGTATCCCCTGAACACTCTGGTTTATCCCCTGAATTCTTGCTGTATTATCTCCTTAACTCTTGCTATTTTATCTCCCAAACTCTGGCTCTTATATCCCTGAACTCGCACTGATTTATCACCTTAACACGCTCTGATTTATCCCCTGAATCCTTGATGTTTTATCCCCTGAATACTTTCTGTTTTATCCGCTGAAACTCTCTCATTAAACCCCTGAACTCGCGCTGTTTTATCCCCTGAATTCTTGCTGTTTTATCCCCTGAATCTCTCTCCTTTATCCCCTGAACTCGCGTTGTTTTATACCCTGAATTCTTGCTGTTTTATCCCTTAAACTCTTGTTGTTTTATCCCCGCAATATTTGCAGTTTTATCTCCTGAACTCAGGCTGTTTTCTCCCCTGAACTTTCTGTTTTATCTCCTGAACTCTCTCTGTTTTGTCCCCTGAACACTCTGTTTTATCCCCTGAACACTCTGTTTTATCTCCTGAACTCTGGCTGTTTTATTCCCTGAGCTCTCACTGTTTTATGCCCTGACTTCTTGTAGTTTTATCCCCTGGATTCTTGCTCTTTTATCCCCTGAATTCTTGCTATTTCATCCCCTGAGCTCTCGGTGCTTTATCTCCTGAGCTCTCTCTGTATTATCCCCTGAACACTCTCTGTTTTATCCCCTGAACTCTCGCTCTGTTCTCCCCTGAACTCTCAATGTTTTATCCCCTGAATTCTTGTTGTTTTATCCGCAGAATATTTGTAGTTTTATCTCCTGAACTCTCGCTGTTTTCTCCCCTGAACACTCTGTTTTATCCCCTGAATTCTTGCCGTTTTATCTCCTGAGCTCTCTCTCTGTTTCTTCTCCTGAACACTTGCTACTTTATCGCCCAAACTCTGGCTTTTTTTTCTCCTGAACTCTCTCTGTTTTAACCCCTGAACTCTCACTGATTTATCCCCTTAATTCTTGCTGTTTTATCCCCTGAAGTCTTGTTGTTTTATCCCCAGAATATTTGCAGTTTTATCTCCTGAAATCTCCCTGTTTTCTCCCCTGAACACTCTGTTTTATCCCCTGATTTCTTGCTGGTTTATCCCTTGAACTTTCGCTGTTGTATCCCCTGAACACTATGGTTTATCCCATGAATTCTTACTGTTTTATCTGCTAAGCTCTCTGTTTTATCTCCTGAACTCTTGCTATTTCATCTCCCAAACTCTGGCTTTTTTATCCCTGATCTCTCACTGATTTATCACCTGAACTCTCTCTGTTTTATCCCCTGAATCCTTCAAGTTTTCTCCCCTCAGTTCGTGCTGTTTTGTCCGCTGAATCTCTCTGTTTTATCCCCTGAACTATTGCTGCTTTATCTCCTGAGCTCTCTCTGTTTTATCTCTTCAACTCTCGCTGTTTTAACTCCCAAGCTCTTGCTATTTTATCCCGGAACTCTCACTGTTTTATCCCCGGAATTCTTGCTGTTTTATCCCCCGAATTCTTGCTGTTTTATCCCCTGAACTCTCGCTGTTGTATCCCCTCAACACTCTGGTTTATCCCCTGAACTTTCTGTTTTATCTCCTGAACTCTCACTGTTTTATCCCCTGAACACTCTGTTTTATCTCCTGAACTCTCGCTATTTTATCTCCCAAACTCTTGTTGTTTTATCCCCTGACTTCTTGCTGTTTTATCCCCTGACTTATTGCTCTTTTATCCCCTGAATTCTTGCTATTTCATCCCCCGAACTCTCGCTGCTTTATCTCCTGAACTCTCTCTGTTTTATCCCCTGAACTCTCACTGTTTTATCCCCTGAACTCTCGCTGTTTTATCCCGTAAACTCTCAGTGTTTTATCCCGTGAATTCTTGTTGTTTTATCGCCGGCACTCTTGTTGTTTTATGCACAGAATATTTGTAGTATTATCTCCTGAACTCGCGCTGTTTTCTCCCCTGAACACTCTGTTTTATCCTCTGAATTCTCGATGTTTTATCCCCTGAATTCTTGCTGTTTTATCCCCTGAATCTCTCACCTTTATCCCCTGAACTCGCGCTGTTTTATCCCCTGAATTCTTGCCGTTTTACCTCCTGAGCTCACTCTGTTTTATCTCCTGAACTCTTGCTGCTTTATCTCCCGAACTCCTGCTATTTTAACCCCTGAACTCTCACTGATTTGTCCCCTGAACTCTTGTTGTTTTATCCCCAGAATTGTTGCCGTAGTATCTCCTGACCTCTCGCTGTTATATCTGCCAAACTCTTGCTGTTTTATCCCCTGAACTCTCTCTGTTTTATCCCCTGAATCCTTGATGTTTTATCCCCCGAATACTTGCTGTTTTATCCCCTGAATCTCTCTCCTTTACCCACTGAACTCGTGTTGTTTTATCCCCTGAATTCTTGCTGTTTTATCCCCTGAACTCTTCTTGTTTTATCCCCAAAATATTTGCAGTTTTATCTCCTGAACTCTCGCTGTTTTCTCCCCTGAACACTCTGCTTTATCTCCTGAACTCTCGCTATTTTATCTCCAAAAACTCTACCTGTTTTATTCCCTGAGCTCTCACTGTTTTATCCCCTGACTTCTTGTAGTTTGATCCCCTGGATTCTTGCTCTTTTATCCCCTGAATTCTTGCTATTTCATCCCATAAACTCTCGGTGCTTTATCTCCTGAACTCTCTCTGTTTTATCCCCTGAACTCTCGCTCTGTTCTCCCCTGAACTCTCAATGTTTTATTCCCTGAATTCTTGTAGTTTTATCACCGGAACTCTTGTTTTTTACTCCCCAGAATATTTGTAGTTTTATCTCCTGAACACTCGCTGTTTTCTCCCCTGAACACTCTGTTTTATCCCCTGAATTCTTGCCGTTTTAGCTACTGAGCTCTCTCTGTTTTATCTCCTGAACTCTTGCAACTTTATCTCCCAAACTCTTGCTATTTTATCTCCTGAGCTCTCTCTGTTTTAACCCCTGAACTCTAACTGATTTATTCCCTTAATTCGTGCTGTTTTATCCCCTGAACTCTTCTTGTTTTATCCCCAGAATTTTTGCAGTTCTATCTCCTGAACTCTCGCTGTTTTACCTCCCAAACTCTTGCTGTTTTATCCCTGAACTCTCACTGTTTATCCCCTGAACTCTCTCTGTTTTTGCCCCAGAATTCCTGATGTTTTATCCCCTGAATTCTTGCTGTTTTATCCCCTGTACTCTTGTTGTTTTATCCCCAGAATATTTGCAGTTTTATCTCCTGAAATCTCGCTGTTTTCTCCCCTGAACACTCTGTTTTATCCCCTGAATTCTTGCCATATTATCCCCTGAACTCTCGCTGTTGTATCCCCTGAACACTATGGTTTATCCCATGAATTCTTGCTGCTTTACCTGCTAAGCTTTCTGTTTTTTCTCCTGAACTCTTGCTATTTTATCTCCGAAACTCTGGCTATTTTATCCTTGAGCTCTCACTGATTTATCACCTGAACTCTCTCTGTTTTATCCCCTGAATCCGTCAAGTTTTCTCCCCTCAATTCGTGCTGTTTTATCCCCTGAACACTCCTTGTTTTATCTCTTGAACTCTCTGTTTTATCCCCTGAACTATTGCTGTTTTATCCCCTTAACTCTTGCTATTTTATCTGCCAAACTCTGGCTGTTTTATCCCTGAACTCTCACTGATTTATCACCTTATCTCTCTCTTGTTTATCCACTGAATCCTTGATATTTTATCCCCTGAATTCTTGGTGTTTTATCCCCTGAATCTCTCTCCTTTATCCCCTGATCTTGCGTTGTTTTATCCCCTGAATTCTTGCTGTTTTATCCCTTGAACTCTTGTTGTTTTATCCCCGCAATATTTGCAGTTTTATCTCCTGAACTCCGGCTGTTTTCTCCCATGAACTTTCTGTTTTATCTCCTGAACTCTCGCTATTTTATCTCCCAAACTCTTGCTATTATATCTCCTGAACTCTCTCTCTGTTTTGTCCCCTGAAAACTCTCTGTTTTATCCCCTGAACACTCACTGTTTTATCCCCTGAATTCTTGCTGTTTTATCCCCTGAATCTCTCTCTATCCCCTGAACTCGCGCTGTTTTATCCCCTGAATTCTTGCTGTTTTATCCCTTAAACTCTTGTTGTTTTATCCCCGCAATATTTGCAGTTTTATCTCCTGAACTCCGGCTGTTTTCTCCCCTGAACTTTCTGTTTTATCTCCTGAACTCTCGCTATTTTATCTCCCAAAATCTTGCTATTTTATCTCCTGAACTCTCTCTGTTTTGTCCGCTGAACACTCTCTGTTTTATCCCCTGAACACTCACTGTTTTATCCCCTAAATTATTGCTGATTTATCCCCTGATTCTCTCTCCTTTATCCCCTGAACTCGCGCTGATTCATCCCCTGAAATCTTGCCATTTTATCTCTTGAGCTCACTCTGTTTTATCTCCTGAACTCTTGCTGCTTTATCTCCCAAACTCCTGTTATTTTATCTCCTGAACTCTCTCTGTTTTGTCCCCTGAACACTCTCTCTTTTAACCCCTGAACTCTCACTGTTTTATCCCCTTAATTCTTGCCGTTTCATCCCCTGAACTCTTGTTGTTTTATCCCCAGAATTTTTGCCGTTGTATCTCCTGAACTTTCGCTGTTTTATATCCCAAACTCTTGCTGTTTTATCCCCTGAGCTCTCACTGTTTTAACCCCTGAATTCTTGCTGTTGTATCCCCTGAATTCTTGCTCTTTTATTCCTGAATTCTTGCTATTTTTTCGCCTGAACTCTCGCTGCTTTATCCCCTGAACACTCTCTGTTTTATCCCATGACTTTTTGCAGTTTTATCTCTGAAATCTCACTGATTTATCACCTGAACTCTCTTTGTTTTATCCCCCGAGTCCTTGATGATTTATCCCCTGAATTCTTGCTGTTTTATCCCCTGAATCTCTCTCCTTTATCCACTGAACTCGCGTTGTTTTATCCCCTGAATTCTTGCTGTTTAATCCTCTCAACTCTTGTTGTTTTATCCCCAGAATATTTGCAGTTTTATCTCCCAAACTCTACCTGTTTTATTCCCTGAGCTCTCACTGTTTTATCCCCTGACTTCTTGTAGTTTTATCCCCTGGATTCTTGCTCTTTTATCCCCTGAATTCTTGCTATTTCATCCCCTGAGCTCTCGGTGCTTTATCTCCTGAGCTCTCAATGTTTTATCCCCTGAATTCTTGTTGTTTTATCGCCGGAACTCTTGTTGTTTTATCCGCAGAATATTTGTAGTTTTATCTCCTGAACTCTCGCTGTTTTCTCCCCTGAACACTCTGTTTTATCCCCTGAATTCTTGCCGTTTTATCTCCTGAGCTCTCTCTGTTTTATCTCCTGAACACTTGCTACTTTATCTCCCAAACTCTGGCTTTTTTTTCTCCTAAACTCTCTCTGTTTTAACCCCTGAACTCTCACTGGTTTATCCCCTTAATTCTTGCTGTTTTATCCCCTGAAGTCTTGTTGTTTTATCCCCAGAGTATTTGCAGTTTTATCTCCTGAAATCTCCCTGATTTCTCCCCTGAACAATCTGTTTTATCCCCTGATTTCTTGCCTGTTTATCCCTTGAACTCTCGCTGTTGTATCCCTTGAACACTATGGTTTATCCCATGAATTCTTGCTGTTCTATCTGCTAAGCTCTCTGTATAATCTCCTGAACTCTTGCTATTTCATCTCCCAAACTCTGGCTTTTTTATCCCTGAACTCTCACTGATTTATCACCTGAACTCTCTCGGTTTTATGCCCTGAATCCTTCAAGTTTTCTCCCCTCAGTTCTTGCTGTTTTGTCCGCTGAATCTCTCTGTTTTATCCCCTGAACTATTGTTGCTTTATCTCCTTAGCTCTCTCTGTTTTATCTCTTCAAATCTCGCTGTTTTAACGCCCAAGCTCTTGCTGTTTTATCCCGGAACTCTCATTGTTTTATCCCCTGAACTCTCACTGTTTTATCCCCTGAATTCTTGCTGTTTTATCCCCCGAATTCTGGCTGTTTTATCCCCTGAACTCTCGCTGTTGTATCCACTGAACACTCTGTTTTACCTCCTGAACTCTCACTGTTTTTTCCCCTGAACTCTCTCTGTTTTCTCCCCTGAACACTCTGTTTTATCCCCTGAATTCTTGATGTTTTATCCCCTGAATTCTTGCTGTTTTATCCCCTGAATCTCTCTCCTTTATCCCCTGAACTCGCGCTGTTTTATCCCCTGAATTCTTGCCGTTTTATCTCCTGAGCTCACTCTGTTTTATCTCCTGAACTCTTGCCGCTTTATCTCCCGAACTCCTGCTATTTTATCTCCTGAACTCTCTTTGTTATGTCCCCTGAACACTCTCTGTTTTAGCCCCTGAACTCTCACTGATTTGTATCCTTAATTCATGCTGTTTCATCCCCTGAACTCTTGTTGTTTTATCCCCAGAATTGTTGCCGTTGTATCTTCTGATCTCTCGCTGTTTTATGTGCCAAACTCTTGCTGTTTTATCCCCTGAGCTCTCACTGATTTATCACCTGAACTCTCTTTGTTTTATCCCCTGAATCCTTGATGTTTTATCCCCTGAATACTTGCTATTTTATCCCCTGAATCTCTCTCCTTTATCCACTGAACTCGTGTTGTTTTTATCCCCTGAATTGTTGCTGTTTTATCCCCTGAACTCTTGTTGTTTTATCCCCAAAATATTTGCAGTTTTATCTCATGAACTCTCTCTGTTTTGTCCCCTGAACACTCTCTATTTTAACCCCTGAACTCTCACTGATTTATCCCGTTAATTCTTGCTGTTTTATCCCCTGAACTCTTGTTGTTTTATCCCCAGACTTTTTGCAGTTGTATCTCCGAAACTCTCCCTGTTTTCTCCCCTGAACAGTCTGTTTTATCCCCTGAATTCTTGCCGTTTAATCTCCTGAGCTCTCTCTGTTTTATCTCCTGAACTCTCTCTGTTTTGTCCCCTGAACACTCTCTGTTTTATCCCCTGAATTTTTGCACTTGTATCTCCTGAACTCTCGCTGTTTTATCTCCCAAACTCTGGCTCTGTTATCCCTGAACTCTCATTGTTTTATCCCCTGAACTCGCTCTGTTTTAGCCCCTGAATTCTTCATGTTTTATCCCCTGAATTCTTCCTGTTTTATCCCCTGAACTCTTGTTGTTTTATCCCCAGAATATTTGCTGTTTTATCTCCTGAAATCTCGCTGTTTTCTCCCCTGAACACTCTGTTTTATCCCCTGAATTCTTGCCGCTTTATCCCCTGAACTCTCTCTATTTTATCCCCTGAATTCTTGCTGCTTTATCCCCAGAATTCTTGTTGTTTTATCCCCTGAATTATTGCTATTTTATCCCCTGAACTCTCGGTGCTTTGTCTCCTGAACTCTCTCTCTGTTATCTCCTGAACACTCCCTGTTTTATCTCTTGAACTCTCTGTTTTACCCCTGACCTATTGCTGTATTATCTCCTGAGCTCTCTCTGTTTTATCTCTTCAACTCTCGCTGTTTTAACTCCCAAGCTCTAGCTGTTTTATCCCTGAACTCTCACTGTTTTATCCACTGAACTCTCATTGTTTTATCCCCTTAATTCTTGCTGTTTTATCCCCCGAATTCTTGCTGTTTTATCCCCTGAACTCTCGCTGTTGTATCCCCTGAACACTCTGGTTTATCCCCTGAATTCTTGCTGTTTTATCTCCTTAACTCTTGCTATTTTATCTCCCAAACTCTGGCTGTTTTATCCCTGAACTCTCACTGATATATCACCTTACCTCTCTTTGATTTATCCCCTGAATCCTTGATGTTTTATCCCCTGAACTATTGCTGTTTTATCTCCTGAATTCTTGCTGTTTATCCCCCGAATTCTTGCTGTTTTATCACCTGACCTCTCGCTGTTGTATCCCCTGAACACTCTGGTTTATCCCATGAATTCTTGCTGTTTTATCTGCTAAGCTCTCTGCTTTATCTCCCAAACTCTGGCTGCTTTATCCCTGAACTCTCACTGATTTATCACCTGAACTCTCTCTGTTTTATCCCCTGAACACTCACTGTTTTATCCCCTTAATTCTTGCCGTTTTATCCCCTGAACTCTTGTTGTTTTATCCCCAGAATTTTTGCAGTTGTATCTCCTGAACTCTCGCTGTTTTATAACCCAAACTCTTGCTGCTTTATCCCTGATCTCTCACTGTTTTATCCCCTGAACTCTTTCTGATTTAGCCCCTGAATTCTTGCCGTTTTATCTCCTGAGCTCACTCTGTTTCATCTCCTGAACTCTTGCTGCTTTAACTCGCAAACTCCTGCTATTTTATTTCCTGAACACTCTCTGTTTTGTCCCCTGAACACTCTCTCTTTTAACCCCAGAACTCTCACTGCTTTATCCCCTTAATTCTTGCTGGTTTATCCCCTGAACTCTTGCTGTTTTATCCCTGAACTCTCACTGTTTTATCCCCTGAACTCTCTCTGTTTTCTCCCCTCAATTCTTGCTGTTTTATCCCCTGAATCTGTCTCCTTTATCCCCTGAACTCTCTCTGTTTTATCCCCTGAACACTCCTCGTTTTATCTCTTGATATCTCTGTTTTATCCCCTGAACTATTGCTGTTTTATCTCCTGAGCTCTCTCTGTTTTATCTCTTCAACTCTCGCTGTTTTAACTCCCAAGCTCTTGCTGTTTTATCCCTGAATTCTCACTGTTTTATCCCCTGAACTCTCATTGTTTTATCCCCTGAATTCTTGCTGTTTTATCCCCCGAATTCTGGCTGTTTTATCCCGTGAACTCTCGCTGTTGTGTCCCCTGAACACTCTGGTTTATCCCCTGAATTCTTGCTGTATTATCTCCTTAACTCTTGCTATTTTATCTCCCAAACTCTGGCTCTTATATCCCTGAACTCGCACTGATTTATCACCTTAACACGCTCTGATTTATCCCCTGAATCCTTGATGTTTTATTCCCTGAATACTTTCTGTTTTATCCGCTGAAACTCTCTCATTAAACCCCTGAACTCGCGCTGTTTTATCCCCTGAATTCTTGCTGTTTTATCCCCTGAATCTCTCTCCTTTATCCCCTGAACTCGCGTTGTTTTATACCCTGAATTCTTGCTGTTTTATCCCTTAAACTCTTGTTGTTTTATCCCCGCAATATTTGCAGTTTTATCTCCTGAACTCAGGCTGTTTTCTCCCCTGAACTTTCTGTTTTATCTCCTGAACTCTCGCTATTTTATCTCCTGAACTCTCTCTGTTTTGTCCCCTGAACTCTCTCTGTTTTATCCCCTGAATCCTTCAAGTTTTCTCCCCTCAATTCTTGCTGTTTTATCCCCTGAATCTGTCTCCTTTATCCCCTGAACTCTCTCTGTTTTATCCCCTGAACACTCCTCGTTTTATCTCTTGATATCTCTGTTTTATCCCCTGAACTATTGCTGTTTTATCTCCTGAGCTCTCTCTGTTTTATCTCTTCAACTCTCGCTGTTTTAACTCCCAAGCTCTTGCTGTTTTATCCCTGAACTCTCACTGTTTTATCCCCTGAACTCTCATTGTTTTATCCCCTGAATTCTTGCTGTTTTATCCCCCGAATTCTGGCTGTTTTATCCCGTGAACTCTCGCTGTTGTATCCCCTGAACACTCTGGTTTATCCCCTGAATTCTTGCTGTATTATCTCCTTAACTCTTGCTATTTTATCTCCCAAACTCTGGCTCTTATATCCCTGAACTCGCACTGATTTATCACCTTAACACGCTCTGATTTATCCCCTGAATCCTTGATGTTTTATCCCCTGAATACTTTCTGTTTTATCCGCTGAAACTCTCTCATTAAACCCCTGAACTCGCGCTGTTTTATCCCCTGAATTCTTGCTGTTTTATCCCCTGAATCTCTCTCCTTTATCCCCTGAACTCGCGTTGTTTTATACCCTGAATTCTTGCTGTTTTATCCCTTAAACTCTTGTTGTTTTATCCCCGCAATATTTGCAGTTTTATCTCCTGAACTCAGGCTGTTTTCTCCCCTGAACTTTCTGTTTTATCTCCTGAACTCTCTCTGTTTTGTCCCCTGAACACTCTGTTTTATCCCCTGAACACTCTGTTTTATCTCCTGAACTCTGGCTGTTTTATTCCCTGAGCTCTCACTGTTTTATGCCCTGACTTCTTGTAGTTTTATCCCCTGGATTCTTGCTCTTTTATCCCCTGAATTCTTGCTATTTCATCCCCTGAGCTCTCGGTGCTTTATCTCCTGAGCTCTCTCTGTATTATCCCCTGAACACTCTCTGTTTTATCCCCTGAACTCTCGCTCTGTTCTCCCCTGAACTCTCAATGTTTTATCCCCTGAATTCTTGTTGTTTTATCCGCAGAATATTTGTAGTTTTATCTCCTGAACTCTCGCTGTTTTCTCCCCTGAACACTCTGTTTTATCCCCTGAATTCTTGCCGTTTTATCTCCTGAGCTCTCTCTCTGTTTCTTCTCCTGAACACTTGCTACTTTATCGCCCAAACTCTGGCTTTTTTTTCTCCTGAACTCTCTCTGTTTTAACCCCTGAACTCTCACTGATTTATCCCCTTAATTCTTGCTGTTTTATCCCCTGAAGTCTTGTTGTTTTATCCCCAGAATATTTGCAGTTTTATCTCCTGAAATCTCCCTGTTTTCTCCCCTGAACACTCTGTTTTATCCCCTGATTTCTTGCTGGTTTATCCCTTGAACTTTCGCTGTTGTATCCCCTGAACACTATGGTTTATCCCATGAATTCTTACTGTTTTATCTGCTAAGCTCTCTGTTTTATCTCCTGAACTCTTGCTATTTCATCTCCCAAACTCTGGCTTTTTTATCCCTGATCTCTCACTGATTTATCACCTGAACTCTCTCTGTTTTATCCCCTGAATCCTTCAAGTTTTCTCCCCTCAGTTCGTGCTGTTTTGTCCGCTGAATCTCTCTGTTTTATCCCCTGAACTATTGCTGCTTTATCTCCTGAGCTCTCTCTGTTTTATCTCTTCAACTCTCGCTGTTTTAACTCCCAAGCTCTTGCTATTTTATCCCGGAACTCTCACTGTTTTATCCCCGGAATTCTTGCTGTTTTATCCCCCGAATTCTTGCTGTTTTATCCCCTGAACTCTCGCTGTTGTATCCCCTCAACACTCTGGTTTATCCCCTGAACTTTCTGTTTTATCTCCTGAACTCTCACTGTTTTATCCCCTGAACACTCTGTTTTATCTCCTGAACTCTCGCTATTTTATCTCCCAAACTCTTGTTGTTTTATCCCCTGACTTCTTGCTGTTTTATCCCCTGACTTATTGCTCTTTTATCCCCTGAATTCTTGCTATTTCATCCCCCGAACTCTCGCTGCTTTATCTCCTGAACTCTCTCTGTTTTATCCCCTGAACTCTCACTGTTTTATCCCCTGAACTCTCGCTGTTTTATCCCGTAAACTCTCAGTGTTTTATCCCGTGAATTCTTGTTGTTTTATCGCCGGCACTCTTGTTGTTTTATGCACAGAATATTTGTAGTATTATCTCCTGAACTCGCGCTGTTTTCTCCCCTGAACACTCTGTTTTATCCTCTGAATTCTCGATGTTTTATCCCCTGAATTCTTGCTGTTTTATCCCCTGAATCTCTCACCTTTATCCCCTGAACTCGCGCTGTTTTATCCCCTGAATTCTTGCCGTTTTACCTCCTGAGCTCACTCTGTTTTATCTCCTGAACTCTTGCTGCTTTATCTCCCGAACTCCTGCTATTTTAACCCCTGAACTCTCACTGATTTGTCCCCTGAACTCTTGTTGTTTTATCCCCAGAATTGTTGCCGTAGTATCTCCTGACCTCTCGCTGTTATATCTGCCAAACTCTTGCTGTTTTATCCCCTGAACTCTCTCTGTTTTATCCCCTGAATCCTTGATGTTTTATCCCCCGAATACTTGCTGTTTTATCCCCTGAATCTCTCTCCTTTACCCACTGAACTCGTGTTGTTTTATCCCCTGAATTCTTGCTGTTTTATCCCCTGAACTCTTCTTGTTTTATCCCCAAAATATTTGCAGTTTTATCTCCTGAACTCTCGCTGTTTTCTCCCCTGAACACTCTGCTTTATCTCCTGAACTCTCGCTATTTTATCTCCAAAAACTCTACCTGTTTTATTCCCTGAGCTCTCACTGTTTTATCCCCTGACTTCTTGTAGTTTGATCCCCTGGATTCTTGCTCTTTTATCCCCTGAATTCTTGCTATTTCATCCCATAAACTCTCGGTGCTTTATCTCCTGAACTCTCTCTGTTTTATCCCCTGAACTCTCGCTCTGTTCTCCCCTGAACTCTCAATGTTTTATTCCCTGAATTCTTGTAGTTTTATCACCGGAACTCTTGTTTTTTACTCCCCAGAATATTTGTAGTTTTATCTCCTGAACACTCGCTGTTTTCTCCCCTGAACACTCTGTTTTATCCCCTGAATTCTTGCCGTTTTAGCTACTGAGCTCTCTCTGTTTTATCTCCTGAACTCTTGCAACTTTATCTCCCAAACTCTTGCTATTTTATCTCCTGAGCTCTCTCTGTTTTAACCCCTGAACTCTAACTGATTTATTCCCTTAATTCGTGCTGTTTTATCCCCTGAACTCTTCTTGTTTTATCCCCAGAATTTTTGCAGTTCTATCTCCTGAACTCTCGCTGTTTTACCTCCCAAACTCTTGCTGTTTTATCCCTGAACTCTCACTGTTTATCCCCTGAACTCTCTCTGTTTTTGCCCCAGAATTCCTGATGTTTTATCCCCTGAATTCTTGCTGTTTTATCCCCTGTACTCTTGTTGTTTTATCCCCAGAATATTTGCAGTTTTATCTCCTGAAATCTCGCTGTTTTCTCCCCTGAACACTCTGTTTTATCCCCTGAATTCTTGCCATATTATCCCCTGAACTCTCGCTGTTGTATCCCCTGAACACTATGGTTTATCCCATGAATTCTTGCTGCTTTACCTGCTAAGCTTTCTGTTTTTTCTCCTGAACTCTTGCTATTTTATCTCCGAAACTCTGGCTATTTTATCCTTGAGCTCTCACTGATTTATCACCTGAACTCTCTCTGTTTTATCCCCTGAATCCGTCAAGTTTTCTCCCCTCAATTCGTGCTGTTTTATCCCCTGAACACTCCTTGTTTTATCTCTTGAACTCTCTGTTTTATCCCCTGAACTATTGCTGTTTTATCCCCTTAACTCTTGCTATTTTATCTGCCAAACTCTGGCTGTTTTATCCCTGAACTCTCACTGATTTATCACCTTATCTCTCTCTTGTTTATCCACTGAATCCTTGATATTTTATCCCCTGAATTCTTGGTGTTTTATCCCCTGAATCTCTCTCCTTTATCCCCTGATCTTGCGTTGTTTTATCCCCTGAATTCTTGCTGTTTTATCCCTTGAACTCTTGTTGTTTTATCCCCGCAATATTTGCAGTTTTATCTCCTGAACTCCGGCTGTTTTCTCCCATGAACTTTCTGTTTTATCTCCTGAACTCTCGCTATTTTATCTCCCAAACTCTTGCTATTATATCTCCTGAACTCTCTCTCTGTTTTGTCCCCTGAAAACTCTCTGTTTTATCCCCTGAACACTCACTGTTTTATCCCCTGAATTCTTGCTGTTTTATCCCCTGAATCTCTCTCTATCCCCTGAACTCGCGCTGTTTTATCCCCTGAATTCTTGCTGTTTTATCCCTTAAACTCTTGTTGTTTTATCCCCGCAATATTTGCAGTTTTATCTCCTGAACTCCGGCTGTTTTCTCCCCTGAACTTTCTGTTTTATCTCCTGAACTCTCGCTATTTTATCTCCCAAAATCTTGCTATTTTATCTCCTGAACTCTCTCTGTTTTGTCCGCTGAACACTCTCTGTTTTATCCCCTGAACACTCACTGTTTTATCCCCTAAATTATTGCTGATTTATCCCCTGATTCTCTCTCCTTTATCCCCTGAACTCGCGCTGATTCATCCCCTGAAATCTTGCCATTTTATCTCTTGAGCTCACTCTGTTTTATCTCCTGAACTCTTGCTGCTTTATCTCCCAAACTCCTGTTATTTTATCTCCTGAACTCTCTCTGTTTTGTCCCCTGAACACTCTCTCTTTTAACCCCTGAACTCTCACTGTTTTATCCCCTTAATTCTTGCCGTTTCATCCCCTGAACTCTTGTTGTTTTATCCCCAGAATTTTTGCCGTTGTATCTCCTGAACTTTCGCTGTTTTATATCCCAAACTCTTGCTGTTTTATCCCCTGAGCTCTCACTGTTTTAACCCCTGAATTCTTGCTGTTGTATCCCCTGAATTCTTGCTCTTTTATTCCTGAATTCTTGCTATTTTTTCGCCTGAACTCTCGCTGCTTTATCCCCTGAACACTCTCTGTTTTATCCCATGACTTTTTGCAGTTTTATCTCTGAAATCTCACTGATTTATCACCTGAACTCTCTTTGTTTTATCCCCCGAGTCCTTGATGATTTATCCCCTGAATTCTTGCTGTTTTATCCCCTGAATCTCTCTCCTTTATCCACTGAACTCGCGTTGTTTTATCCCCTGAATTCTTGCTGTTTAATCCTCTCAACTCTTGTTGTTTTATCCCCAGAATATTTGCAGTTTTATCTCCCAAACTCTACCTGTTTTATTCCCTGAGCTCTCACTGTTTTATCCCCTGACTTCTTGTAGTTTTATCCCCTGGATTCTTGCTCTTTTATCCCCTGAATTCTTGCTATTTCATCCCCTGAGCTCTCGGTGCTTTATCTCCTGAGCTCTCAATGTTTTATCCCCTGAATTCTTGTTGTTTTATCGCCGGAACTCTTGTTGTTTTATCCGCAGAATATTTGTAGTTTTATCTCCTGAACTCTCGCTGTTTTCTCCCCTGAACACTCTGTTTTATCCCCTGAATTCTTGCCGTTTTATCTCCTGAGCTCTCTCTGTTTTATCTCCTGAACACTTGCTACTTTATCTCCCAAACTCTGGCTTTTTTTTCTCCTAAACTCTCTCTGTTTTAACCCCTGAACTCTCACTGGTTTATCCCCTTAATTCTTGCTGTTTTATCCCCTGAAGTCTTGTTGTTTTATCCCCAGAGTATTTGCAGTTTTATCTCCTGAAATCTCCCTGATTTCTCCCCTGAACAATCTGTTTTATCCCCTGATTTCTTGCCTGTTTATCCCTTGAACTCTCGCTGTTGTATCCCTTGAACACTATGGTTTATCCCATGAATTCTTGCTGTTCTATCTGCTAAGCTCTCTGTATAATCTCCTGAACTCTTGCTATTTCATCTCCCAAACTCTGGCTTTTTTATCCCTGAACTCTCACTGATTTATCACCTGAACTCTCTCGGTTTTATGCCCTGAATCCTTCAAGTTTTCTCCCCTCAGTTCTTGCTGTTTTGTCCACTGAATCTCTCTGTTTTATCCCCTGAACTATTGTTGCTTTATCTCCTTAGCTCTCTCTGTTTTATCTCTTCAAATCTCGCTGTTTTAACGCCCAAGCTCTTGCTGTTTTATCCCGGAACTCTCATTGTTTTATCCCCTGAACTCTCACTGTTTTATCCCCTGAATTCTTGCTGTTTTATCCCCCGAATTCTGGCTGTTTTATCCCCTGAACTCTCGCTGTTGTATCCACTGAACACTCTGTTTTACCTCCTGAACTCTCACTGTTTTTTCCCCTGAACTCTCTCTGTTTTCTCCCCTGAACACTCTGTTTTATCCCCTGAATTCTTGATGTTTTATCCCCTGAATTCTTGCTGTTTTATCCCCTGAATCTCTCTCCTTTATCCCCTGAACTCGCGCTGTTTTATCCCCTGAATTCTTGCCGTTTTATCTCCTGAGCTCACTCTGTTTTATCTCCTGAACTCTTGCCGCTTTATCTCCCGAACTCCTGCTATTTTATCTCCTGAACTCTCTTTGTTATGTCCCCTGAACACTCTCTGTTTTAGCCCCTGAACTCTCACTGATTTGTATCCTTAATTCATGCTGTTTCATCCCCTGAACTCTTGTTGTTTTATCCCCAGAATTGTTGCCGTTGTATCTTCTGATCTCTCGCTGTTTTATGTGCCAAACTCTTGCTGTTTTATCCCCTGAGCTCTCACTGATTTATCACCTGAACTCTCTTTGTTTTATCCCCTGAATCCTTGATGTTTTATCCCCTGAATACTTGCTATTTTATCCCCTGAATCTCTCTCCTTTATCCACTGAACTCGTGTTGTTTTTATCCCCTGAATTGTTGCTGTTTTATCCCCTGAACTCTTGTTGTTTTATCCCCAAAATATTTGCAGTTTTATCTCCTGAACTCTCGCTGTTTTCTCCCCTAAACACTCTGTTTTATCTCCTGAACTCCCGCTATTTTATCTCCCAAACTCTACCTGTTTTATTCCCTTAGCTCTCACTGTTTTATCCCCTGAACACTCTCTGTTTTATCCCCTGAACTCTCGCTCTGTTCTCCCCTGAACTCTCAATGTTTTATCCCCTGAATTCTTGTAGTTTTATCACCGGAACTCTTGTTGTTTTATCCCCAGAATATTTGTAGTTTTATATCCTGAACACTCGCTGTTTTCTCCCCTGAACACTCTGTTTTATCCCCTGAATTCTTGCCGTTTTAGCTACTGAGCCCTCTCTGTTTTATCTCCTTGCAACTTTATCTCCCAAACTCTTGCTATTATATCTCCTGAGCTCTCTCTCTGTTTTAACCCCTGAACTCTAACTGATTTATTCCCTTAATTCATGCTGTTTTATCCCCTAAACTCTTGTTGTTTTATCCCCAGAATTTTTGCAGTTCTATCTCCTGAACTCTCGCTGTTTTATCTCCCAAACTCTTGCTGTTTTATCCCTGAACTCTCACTGTTTTATCCCCTGAACTCTCTCTGTTTTTGCCCCAGAATTCCTGATGTTTTATCCCCTGAATGCTTGCTGTTTTATCCCCTGTACTCTTGTTGTTTTATCCCCAGAATATTTGCAGTTTTATCTCCTGAAATCTCGCTGTTTTCTCCCCTGAACACTTTGTTTTATCCCCTGAATTCTTGCCATATCCCCTGAACTCTCGCTGTTGTATCCCCTCAACACTCTGGTTTATCCCATGATTTCTTGCTGTTTTACCTGCTAAGCTCTCTGTTTTTTCTCCTGAACTCTTGCTATTTTATCTCCGAAACTCTGGCTATTTTATCCTTGAGCTCTCACTGATTTATCAGCTGAACTCTCTCTGTTTTATCCCCTGAATCCGTCAAGTTTTCTCCCCTCAATTCGTGCTGTTTTATCCCCTGTATCTCTCTCCTTTATCCCCTGAACTCTCTCTGTTTTATCCCCTGAACACTCCTTGTTTTATCTCTTGAACTCTCTGTTTTATCCCCTGAACTATTGCTGTTTTATCTCCTTAACTCCTGCTATTTTATCTCCCAAACTCTGGCTGTTTTATCCCTGAACTCTCACTGATTTATCACCTTATCTCTCTCTTGTTTATCCACTGAATCCTTGATGTTTTATCCCCTGAATTCTGGCTGTTTTATCCCCTGAATCTCTCTCATTTAACCCCAGAACTCGCGCTGTTTTATCCCCTGAATTCTTGGTGTTTTATCCCCTGAATCTCTCTCCTTTATCCCCTGAACTTGCGTTGTTTTATATCCGCAATATTTGCAGTTTTTTCTCTTGAACTCCGGCTGTTTTCTCCCATGAACTTTCTGTTTTATCTCCTGAACTCTCGCTATTTCATCTCCCAAACTCTTGCTATTTTATCTCCTGAACTCTCTCTGTTTTGTCCCCTCAACATTCTCTGTTTTATCCCCTGAACACTCACTGTTTTATCACCTTAATTCTTGCTGTTTTATCCCCTGATTCTCTCTCCTTTAACCCCTGAACTCGCGCTGTTTTATCCCCTGAATTCTTGCTGTTTTATCCCCTGATTCTCTTTCCTTTATCCCCTGAACTCACGCTGTTTTATCCCATGAATTCTTGCCGTTTTATCTCCTGAGCTCACTCTGTTTTATCTCCTGAACTCTTGCTGCTTTATCTCCCAACCTCCTGCTATTTTATCTCCTGAACTCTCTCTGTTTTGTCCCCTGAACACTCTCTCTTTTCACCGCTGAACTTTCACTGATTTGTCCCCTTAATTCTTGCTGTTTTATCCCCTGAACTCTTGTTGTTTTATCCCCAGACTTTTTGCAGTTGTATCTTCTGAACTCTCGTTGTTTTATCTCCCAAATTCCAGCTGTTTTATCCCTGAACTCTCTCTGTTTTAGCCCCTGAATGCTTGATGTTTTATCCCCTGAATTCTTGCTGTTTCATCCCCTGATTCTCTTTCCTTTATCCCCTGAACTATCGCTGTTTTATCCCCTGAATTCTTGCAGTTTCATCCCCTGAATCTCTCTCCTTTATCCCCTGAACTCGCGTTGTTTTATCCCCTGAATTCTTGCCCTTTTATCTCCTGAGCTCTCCCTGTTTTATCTCCTGAACTCTTGCTACATTATCTCCCAAACTCTTGCTATTTTATCTCCTGAATTCTCTCTGTTTTAGATCCTGAACTCACACTGATTTATCCCCTTAATTTTTGCTGTTTTATCCCCTGAACTCTTGTTGTTTTATCCCCAGAATTTTAGCAGTTGTGTCTCCTGAACTCTCGCTGTTTTATCTCCCAAACTCTTGCTGTTTTATCCCTGAACTCTCACTGTTTTATCCCCTGAACTCTCTCTATTTTATCCCCTGAATTCTTGCTGCTTTATCCCCAGAATTCTTGCTGTTTTATCCACTGAATTCTTGCTATTCTATCCCCTGAACTCTTGCTGCTTTATCTCCTGAACTCTCTCTCTTTTAACTCCTGAACACTCTCGGTTTTATCCCCTGAACAATTGCTTTTATATCTCCTGAGCTTTCTCTGTTGTATCTCTTCAACTCTCACTGTTTTATCTCCCAAGCAATTGCTGTTTTATCCCTGAACTCTCACTGCATTGTCCAATGAATTCTTGCTGTTTTTCCCCCGAATTCATGCTGTTTCATCCCCTGAACTCTCGCTGTTGTATCCCCTGAACACTCTGGTTTATCCCATGAATTCTTGCTGTTTTATCTGCTAAGCTCTCTGTTTTATCTCCTGAACACTTGCTATTTTATCTCCCAAACTCTGGCTGCTTTATCCCTGAACTCTCACTGATTTATCACCTGAACGCTCTCTGTTTTATCCCCCGAATCCGTGATGTTTTATCCCCTCAATTCTTGCTGTTTTATTCCCTGAATCTCTCTCCTTTATCCCCTGAACTCGCGTTGTTTTATCCCCTGAATTCTTGCTGTTTTATCCCTTAAACTCTTGTTGTTTTATCCCCGCAATATTTGCAGTTTTATCTCCTGAACTCCGGCTGTTTTCTCCCCTGAACGTTCTGTTTTATCTCCTGAACACTCGCTATTTTATCCCCTTAATTCTTGCTGATTTATCCCCTGATTCTCTCTCCTTTATCCCCTGAACTCGCGCTGATTTATCCCCAGAAATCCTGCCGTTTTATCCCTGAACTCTCTCTGTTTTAGCCCCTGAATTCTTGATGTTTTATCCCCTGAATTCTTGCTGTTTTATCCCCTGAACTCGCGCTGTTTTATACCCTGAATTCTTGCAGTTTTATCCCCTGAATCTCTCTCCTTTATCCCCTGAACTCGCGTTGTTTTATCCCCTGAATTCTTGCCCTTTTATCTCCTGAGCTCTCCCTGTTTTATCTCCTGAACTCTTGCTACATTATCTCCCAAACTCTTGCTATTTTATCTCCTGAATTCTCTCTGCTTTAGATCCTGAACTCTCACTGATTTATCCCCTTAATTCTTGCTGTTTTATCCCCTGAACTCTTATTGTTTTATCCCCAGAATTTTAGCAGTTGTATCTCCTGAACTCTCGCTGTTTTATCTCCCAAACTCTTGCTGTTTTATCCCTGAACTCTCACTGTTTTATCCCCTGAACTCTCTGTTTTATCCCCTGAATTCTTGCTGTTTAATCACCTGAATCTCTCTCATTTATCCCCTGAACTCACGCTGTTTTATCCCCTGAATTCTTGATGTTTTATCCCCTGAACACTTGTTGTTTTATCCCCAGAATATTTTCAGTTTTATCTCCTGAGCTCTCGCTGTTTTCTCCCCTGAACACTCTGTTTTATCCTCTGAATGCTTGCCATTTTATCTCCTGAGCTCTCTCTCCGTTTTATCTCCTGAACTCTCGCTATTTTATCTCACAAATTCTTGCTCTTTTATTCCCTGAGCTCTCATTGTTTTAGCCCCTGCATTCTTGATGTTTTATCCCCTGAATTCTTGCTCTTTTATCCGCTGAATTCTTGATACTTTATCCCCTGACCTCTCGCTTCTCTATCTCCTGAACTTTCGCTGTTTTATCCCCTCACTTCTCATTGTTTTATCGCCTGCATTCTAGCTGTTTTATCGCCGGAACTCTTGTTGTTTTATCCCCAGAATATTTGTAGTTTTATCTCCTGAACTCTCGCTGTTTTTTCCCCGAACACTCTATTTTATCCCATGAATTCTTGCCGTTATATCTGCTGAGCTCTCTCTGTTTTATCTCCTGAACTCTTGCTACTTGATCTCCCAAACTCTTGCTATTTTATCTCCTGAACTCTCTTTGTTTTGTCCCCTGAACACTCTCTGTTTTATCCCCTGAACTCTTGTTGTTTTATCCCCAGAATTTTTGCACTTCTTTCTCCTGAACTCTCACTGCTTTATCTCCCAAACTCTGGCTGTTTTATCCCTGAACTCTCACTGTTTTATCCACTGAACTCTCTCTGTTTTAGCTCCTGAATTCTTGTTGTTTTATCCTCTGAATTCTTGCTGTTTTATCCCCTGATTCTCTCTGCTTTATCCCCTGAACTCTCTCTATTTTAGCTCCTGAATTCTTGATGTTTTATCCCCTGAATTCATGCTGCTTCATCCCCTGAACTCTTGTTGTTTTGTCCCCAGAATTCTTGCTATTTTATCCCCTGAACTCAAGCTGATTTAACTCCTGAACTCTCAACGTTTTATCTCCTGAACACACTCTGTTATATCCCCTGAACTCTCGCTGTTTTAACCCCTGAACACTCTGTTTTACCCCCTGAATTATTGTTGTTTTATCTCCTTAGCTCTCTCTGTTTTATCTCCTGACCTCTCACTATTTTACCTCCCAAACTCTTGCTGTTTTATCCCCTGAGCTCTCACTGTTTTATCCCCTGAATTCTTGCTGTTTTATCCCCTACATTTTTGCTCTTTTATCCCTGAATTCTTGCTATTATATCCCCTAAACTCTCGCTGCTTTATCTCCTGAATGCCGTCTGCTTTATCCCCTGAATACTCCGTTTTATCCCATGAATTCTTGCTGTTTTATCTGCTAAGCTCTCTATTTTATCTTCTGAACTCTTGCTATTTTATCTCCCAAACTCTGACTGTATTATCCATGAACTCTCATTGACTTATCGCCTGAACTCTCTCCGTTTTATCCTTTTGAATCCTTGATGTTTTAACCGCTGAATTCTTGCTGTTTTATCCCCTGAATTCATGCCGTTTTATCCCCTGAATTCTTGCTGTTCTATCCCCTGAACTCTTATTGTTTTCTTCACAGAATATTTGCAGTTATATCTCCTGAAATCTCGCTGTTTTCCCCCCGAACACTCTGTTTCATCCCCTGAATTCATGCTGTTTTGTCCCCTGAACCACTGTTGTTTAATCCCCAGAATTCTTGCTATTTTATCCCCTGAACTCTCACTGTTTTATCGCCGGAACTCCTGTTGTTTTATCCCCAGAATATTTGTGGTTTTATCTCCTGAACTCTCCCTGTTTTCTCCCCTGAACACTCTGTTTTATCCCCTGAATTCTTGCCGTTTTATCTCCTGAACTCTCTCTGTTTTATCTCCTGTACTCTTGCTACTTCTTCTCCCACACTCTTGCTATTTTATTTCCTGAACTCTCTCTGTTTTGTCCATTGAACACTCGCTGTTTTATCCCCTGAACTCTCACTGTTTTATCCCCTTAATTCTTGCTGTTTTATCCCCTGAGCTCTTGTTGTTTTATCCCCTGAATTTTTGCACTTGTATCTCCTGAACTCTCGCTGTTTTATCTCCCAAACTCTGGCTGTTTTATCCCTGAACTCTCACTGTTTTATCTCCTGAACTCTCTCTGTTTTATCCCCTGAATTCTTGATCTTTTATCCCCTGAATTCTTGCTGTTTAATCACCTGAATCTCTCTCCTTTATCCCCTGACCTCACGCTGTTTTATCCCCTGAATTCTTGATGTTTTATCCCCTGAATCGCTCTCCTTTATCCCCTGAACTCGCGCTGTTTTATCCCCTCAATTCTTGCTGTTTTATTCCCTGAACTCTTGTTGTTTTATACCCAGAATATTTTCAGTCTTATCTCCTGAACTCTCGCTGTTTTCTCCCCTGAACACTCTGTTTTATCCTCTGAATGCTTGCCGTTTTATCTCCTGAGCTCTCTCTCGGTTTTATCTCCTGAACTCTCGCTATTTCATCTCCCAAACTCTTGCTGTTTTATTCCCTGAGCTCTCACTGTTTTATCCCCTGAATTCTCGCTGTTTTATCCCCTGAATTCTTGCTGTTTTATCCCCTGAATCTCTCTCCTTTATCCCCTGAACTCGCGCTGTTTTATCCCCTCAATTCTTGCTGTTTTATCCCCTGAACACTTGTTGTTTGTTCCCAGAATATTTTCAGTTTTATCTCCTGAACTCTTGCTGTTTTCTCCCCTGAACACTCTGTTTTATCCTCTGAATGCTTGCCGTTTTATCTCCTGAGCTCTCTCTCTGTTTTATCTCCTGAACTCTCGCTATTTCATCTCCCAAACTCTTGCTGTTTTATTCCCTGAGCTCTCACTGTTTTATCCCCTGAATTCTCGCTGTTTTATCCCCTGAATTCTTGCTGTTTTATCCGCTGAATCTCTCTCCTTTATCCCCTGAACTCGCGCTGTTTTATCCCCTGAATTCTTGCTGTTTTATCCCCTGAACACTTGTTGTTTGTTCCCAGAATATTTGCAGTAATATCTCCTGAAATCTCGCTGTTTTCCCCCCTGAACACTCTGTTTTATCCCCTGAAATCATGCTGTTTTGTCCCCTGAACTCTTGTTTTTTTATCCCCAGAATTCTTGCTATTTTATCCCCTGAACTCTCGCTGTTTTATCCCCTGAACTCTCACTGTGTTATCCCTACAGATTTTTGCCATTTTGTCGCCGGAACTCCTGCTGTTTTATTCCCAGAATATTTGCAGTTTTATCTCCTGAACTCTCCCTGTTTTCTCCCCTGAACACTCTGTATTATCCCCTGAATTCTTGCCGTTTTATCTCCTGAGCTCTCTCTGTTTTATCTCCTGAACTCTTGCTACTTTATCTCCCACACTCTCGCTATTTTATCTCCTGAACTCTCACTGTTTTGTCCCCTGAACACTCTCTGTTTTATCCCCTGAACTCTCACTGTTTTATCACCAGAATTTTTGCACTTGTATCTCCTGAACTCTCTCTGTTTTATATCCTGAACTCTTGCTATTTTATCTCCCAAACTCTTGCGGTATTATCTCTGAACTCTCATTGATTTATCGCCTGAACTCTCTCCGTTTTATCCCCTGAATCCTTGATGTTTTATCCGCTGAATTCATGCTGTTTTGTCCCCTGAACCACTGTTGTTTTATCCCCAGGATTCTTGCTATTTTATCCCCTGAACTCTCGCTGCTTTATCGCCTGAACTCTCACTGTGTTATCGCCGGAACTCCTGTTGTTTTATCCCCAGAATATTTGTCGTTTTACCTCCTGAACTCTCCCCATTTTCTCCCCTGAACACTCTGTTTTATCCCCTGAATTCTTGCTGTTTTATCTCCTGTACTCTTGCTATTTTATCTCCTGAACTCTCTTTTTGTCCCCTGAACACTCTGTTTTATCCCCTGAACTCTCACTTTTTTATCCCCTTAATTCTTGCTGTTTTATCCCCTGAACACTTGTTGTTTTATCCCCTGAATTTTTGCACTTGTATCTCCTGAACTCTCGCTGTTTTATCTCCCAAACTCTGGCTGTTTTATCCCTGAACTCTCACTGTTTTATCCCCTGAACTCTCTCTGTTTTAGCCCCTGAATTCTTGATCTTTTATCCCCTGAATTCTTGCTGTTTAATCACCTGAATCTCTCTCCTTTATCCCCTGAACTTGCACTGTTTTATCCCCTCAATTCTTGCTGTTTTATCCCCTGAACTCTTGTTGTTTTATCCCCAGAATATTTTCAGTTTTATCTCCTGAACTCTCGCTGTTTTCTCCCCTGAACACTCTGTTTTATCCTCTGAATGCTTGCCGTTTTATCTCCTGAGCTCTCTCTCTGTTTTATCTCCTGAACTCTCGCTATTGTATCTCCCAAACTCTTGCAGGTTTTATTCCCTGAGCTCTCACTGTTTTATCTCCTGAATTCTTGCTGTTTTATCCCCTGAAATCATGCTCTTTTATCCCCAGAATTCCTGCTATTTTATCCCCTGAACTCTCGCTGCTTTATCTCCTGATCTCTTGCTATTTTATCTCCCAAACTCTGGCTGTTTTATCCCCTGAATTCTTGCTGTCTTATCCCCTGCATTCTTGCTCTTCTATCCCTGAATTCTTGCCATTTTATCCCCTGAATTCTCGCTGCTTTATCTCCTGAACGCTGTCTGCTTTATCCCTTGAATACTCCATTTTATCCCATGAATTCTTGCCGTTTTATCTGCTAAGCTCTCTATTTTATCTCCTGAACTCTTGCTATTTTATCTCCCAATCTCTGGCTGTTTTATCCCTGAACTCTCATTGATTTATCACCTGAACTCTCTCTGTTTTATCCCCTGAATCCTTGATTGTTTTATCCCCTGAATTCTTGCTGTTTTATCCCCTGAATCTCTCTCCTTTATCCCCTGAACTCGCGCTGTTTTATCCCCTGAATTCTTGCTGTTTTATCCCCTGAACTCTTATTGTTTTATTCACAGACTATTTGCAGTTATATCTCCTGAAATCTCGCTGTTTTCCCCCCTGAACACTCTGTTTCATTCCCTGAATTCATGCTGTTTTCTCCCCTGAACCACTGTTGTTTTATCCCCTGAATTCTTGCTATTTTATCCCCTGAACTCTCGCTGCTTTATCGCCTGACCTCTCACTGTTTTCTCCCCTGAACACTCTGTTTTATCCCCTGAATTCTTGCCGTTTTATCTCCTGAGCTCTCTCTGTTTTATCTCCTGTACTTTTGCTACTTGATCTCCCACACTCTTGCTATTTTATCTCCTGAACTCTCGCTGTTTTATCTCCCAAGCTCTGGCTGTTTTATCCCCGAACTCTCACTGTTTTATCCCCTGAACACTCTCTGTTTTAGCCCCTGACCTCACGCTGTTTTATCCCCTGAATTCTTGATGTTTTATCCCCTGAATCGCGCTCCTTTATCCCCTGAACTCGCGCTGTTTTATCCCCTGAATTATTGTTGTTTTATCCCCTGAACTCCTGTTGTTTTATCCCCAGAATATTTTCCGTTTTATCTCCTGAACTCTCGCTGTTTTCTCCCCAGAATTCCTGATGTTTTATCCCCTGAATTCTTGCTCTTTTATCCCCTGAATTCTTGCTATTTTATCCCCTGAACTCTCGGTGCTTTATCTCCTGAACTCTCTCTGTTTTATCCCCTGAATTCTTGCTGTTTTATCTCCTGAGCTCTCTCTGTTTTATTTCCTGAACTCTCGCTATTTTATCTCCCAAACTCTTGCTGTTTTATCCACTGAGCTCTCATTATTTTATCCCCTGAATTCTTGCTGTTTTATCCCCTGAATTCTTGCTCTTTATACCCCTGAATTCTTGCTATTTTATCCCCTGAACTCTCGGTGCTTTATCTCCTGAACTCTCTCTGTTTTATCCCCTGAATTAACACTGTTTTATCCCCTGAACTATTGCTGTTTTATCTGCTGCGCTCTCTCTGTTTTATCTCTTCAACTCTCGCTGTTTTATCTCCCAAGCTCTTGCTGTTTTATCCCTGAACTCTCACTGTTTTATCCCCTGAAATCTTGCTGTTTTATCCCACAAATTCTTGCTGTTTTATCCCCTGAACTCTCGCTGTTGTATCCCCTGAACACTCTGGTTTATCCCATGAATTCTTGCTGTTTTATCTGCTAAGCTCTCTGTTTTATCTCCTGAACTCTTGCTATTTTATCTCCCAAACTCTGGCTGCTTTATCCCTGAACTCTCACTGATTCATCACTTGAACTCTCTCTGTTGTATCCCCTGAATCCTTGATGTTTGGTCGCCTGAATTCTTGCTGTTTTATCCCCTGAATCTCTCTCCTTTATCCCCTGAACTCGCGCTGTTTTATCCCCTGAATTCTTGCTGTTTTATCCCCTGAACTCTTGTTGTTTTATCCCCAGAATATTTGCAGTTTTATCTCCTGAACTCTCGCTGTTTTATCCCCTGCACACTCTGTTTTATCCTCTGAATACTTGCCATTTTATCTCCTGAGCTCTCTCTCTGTTTTATCTCCTGAAGTCTCGCTATGTTATCTCCCAAACTCTTGCTGTTTTATTCCCTGAGCTCTCACTGTTTTATCCGCTGCATTCTTGCTGTTTTATCCCCTGAATTCTTGCTCTTTTATCCCCTGAACTCTTGCTACTTTATCTCCCAAACTCTTGCTATTTTATCTCCTGAACTCTCTCTGTTTTGTCCCCTGAACACGCTCCCTTTTATCCCCCGAACTCTCATTGTTTTATCCCCTTAATTCTTGCTGTTTTATCCGCTGAACTTGTTGTTTTATCCCCAGTATTTTTGCACTTGTATCTCCTCAACTCTCGCTGTTTTATCTCCCAAACTCTTGCTGTTTTATCCCTGAACTATCACTGTTTTATCCCCTGAACTCTCTCTGGTAAGCTCCTGAGTTCTTGATGTTTTATCCCCTGAATTCTTGCTGTTTTATCCCCTGATTCTCTCTGCTTTATCCCCCTGAACTCTCGCTGTTTTGTCCCCTGAATTCTTGCTGCTTTATCCCCTGAACTCTTGTTGTTTTATCCCCAGAGTTCTTGCTATTTTATCCCCTGAACTCACGTTGATTTATCACCTGAACTCTCTCTGTTTTATCTCCTGAACACTCTCTGTTTTATCCCCTGAACTATTGCTGTTTTAACTCCTGAGCTCTCGCTGTTATATCTCTTCAACTCTAGCTGTTTTATCTCCCAAGTTCTTGCTGTTTTGTCTCTGAACTCTCACTGTTTAATCCCCTGAATTCTTGCTGTTTTATCCCCCGAATTCTTGCTGTTTTATCCCCTGAATTCTCGCTGTTGCATCCCCTGAACACTCTGGTTTATCCCATGAATTCTTGCTGTTTTATCTGCTAAGCTCTCTGTTTTATCTCCTGAACTCTCGCTATTTTATCTCCCAAACTCTGGCTGCTTTATCCCTGAACTCTCACTGATTTATCACCTGATCTCTCTCTGTTTTATCCCCCGAATCCGTGATGTTTTATCCCCTCAATTCTTGCTGTTATATCCCCTGAATCTCTCTCCTTTATCCTCTGAACTCTCTCTGTTTTATCCCCTGAACACTCCCTGTTTTATCTCGTGAACTCTTGGTTTTATCCCCTGAACTATTGCTGTTATATCTCCTGAGCTCTCTCTGTTTTATCTCTTCAACCCTCGCTGTTTTAACTCCCACGCTCTTGCTGTTTCATCCCTGAACTCTCACTGTTTTATCCCCTGAACGCTCACTGTTTTATCCCCTGAATTCTTGCTGTTTTATCCCCCGAATTCTTGCTGCTTTATCCCCAGAACTCCCACTGGTGTATCCCCTGAACACTTTGGTTTATCCCCTGAATTCTTGTAGTTTATCTGCTAATCTCTCTGTTTTATCTCCTGAACTATTGCTGTTTTATCTCCTGAGCTCTCTCTGTTTTATCTCTTCAACCCTCGCTGTTTTAACTCCCAAGCTCTTGCTGTTTCATCCCTGAACTCTCACTGTTTTATCCCCTGAACACTCTCTGTTTTATCCCCTGAACTCTCGTTGTTTTATCCATTGAACTCTCACTGTTTTATCCCCTGAATTCTTGCTGTTTTATCACCGGAACTCTTGTTGTTTTATCCCCAGAATATTTGTACTGTTATCTAATGAACTCTCGCTGTTTTATCTCCTGAATTCTTGCTACTTTATCTCCCAAACTCTTGCTATTTTATCTCCTGAACTCTCTCTGTTTTGTCCCCTGAACACTCTCTGTTTTATCCCCTTAATTCTTCTTGTTTTATTCCCTGAACTCTTGTTGTTTTATCCCCAGAATTTCTGCAGTTGTATCTCCTGAACTCTCGCTGTTTTATCTCCCAAACTCTTGCTGTTTTATCCCTGAACTCTCACTGTTTTATCCCCTGAACTCTCTCTGTTTTAGCTCCTGTATTCTTGATTTTTTTCCCCTGAATTCTTGCTGTTTTGTTCCCTGATTCTCTCTCCTTTATCCCCTGAACTCTCACTGTTTTATCCCCAGAATTCTTGCTATTTTATCCCCTGAACTCTTGCTGCTTTATCTCCTGAACTCTGTGTTTTATCTCCTGAACACTCTCTGTTTTATCCCCTGAACTCTCGCTGTTTTATCCCCTGTACATTCTGTTTTATCCCCTGAATTCTTGCTGTTTTATCTCCTGAGCTCTCTCTGTTTTATTTCCTGAACTCTCGCTATTTTATCTCCCAAACTCTTGCTGTTTTATCCCCTGAGCTCTCACTGTTTTATCTCCTGAATTCTTGCTGTTTTATCCCCTGAATTCTTGCTCCTTTATCCCCTGAATTCTTGCTATTTTATCCCCTGAACTCTCGGTGCTTTATCTCCTGAACTCTCTCTGTTTTATCCCCTGAACTCTCGCTGTTTTATCCCCTGTACATTCTGTTTTATCCCCTGACTTCTTGCTGTTTTATCTCCTGAGCTCTCTCTGTTTTATTTCCTGAACTCTCGCTATTTTATCTCCCAAACTCTTGCTGTTTTATCCCCTGAGCTCTCACTGTTTTATCCCCTGAATTCTTGCTGTTCTATCCCCTGAATTCTTGCTCTTTTATCCCCTGAATTCTTGCTATTTTATCCCCTGAACTCTCGGTGCTTTCACTCCTGAACTCTCTCTGTTTTATCCCCTGAACTCTCTCTGTTTTATCCCCTGAACATTCTGTTTTATCCCCTGAATTCTTGCTGTTTTATCTCCTGAGCTCTCTCTGTTTTATTTCCTGAACTCTCGCTATTTTATCTCCCAAACACTTGCTGTTTTATCCCCTGAGCTCTCGCTGTTTTATCCATTGAACTCTCGCTGTTTTATCCCCTGAATTCTTGCTGTTTTATCCCCTGAACTCTTGTTGTTTTATCCCCAGAATTTTTGCAGTTTTATCTCCTGAACTCTCGCTGTTTACATTTCATGAACTCTCTCTGTTTTATCCCCTGAACTCTCTCTGTTTTATCTCCTGAACTCTCTCTGTTTTATCTCCTGAACTCTCTCTGTTTTATCTCCCACACTCTTGCTGTTTTATCTCCTGAACTCTCTCTGTTTTATTCCCTGAACACTCTCTGTTTTATCTCCTGAACTCTCTCTGTTTTATCCCCTGAATTCTTGCTCTTTTATCCCCTGAATTCTTGCTATTTTATCCCCTGAACTCTCGGTGCTTTATCTCCTGAACTCTCTCTGTTTTATCCCCTGAATTAACACTGTTTTATCCCCTGAATTCTTGCCGTTTTATCTCTTGAGCTCTCTCTGTTTTATCTCCTGATTTCTTGCTACTTTACCTCCCAAACTCTTGCTATTTTATCTCCTGAACGCTCTCTCTTTTGTCCCCTGAACTCTCTCTGTTTTATCCCCTGAACTCTCACTGTTTTATCCCCTTAATTCTTGCTGTTTTATCCCCTAAGCTCTTGTTGTTTTATCCCCAGAATTTTTGCACTTGTATCTCCCAAACTCTTGCTTTTTTATCCCTGAACTTTCACTGTTTTATCCCCTGAACTCTCTCTGTTTAGCTCCTGAATTCTTGATGTTTTTTTCCCTGAATTCTTGCTGTTTTATCCCCTGATTCTCTCTCCTTTATCCCCCTGAACTCTCTCTGTTTTATCTCCTGAATTCTCTCTGTTTTATCCCCTGAACTATTGCTGTTTTATCTGCTGAGCTCTCTCTGTTTTATCTCTTCAACTCTCGCTGTTTTATCTCCCAAGCTCTTGCTGTTTTATCCCTGAACTCTCACTGTTTTATCCCCTGAATTCTTGCTGTTTTATCCCACGAATTCTTGCTGTTTTATCCCCTGAACTCTCGCTGTATTATTCCCTGAACACTCTGGTTTATCCCATGAATTCTTGCTGTTTTATCTCCTGTGCTCTCTCTGTTTTATTTCCTGAACTCTCGCTATTTTATCTCCCAAACTCTTGCTGTTTTATCCCCTGAGCTCTCGCTGTTTTATCCATTGAACTCTCGCTGTTTTATCCCCTGAATTCTTGCTGTTTTATCCCCTGAGCTCTTGTTGTTTTATCCCCAGAATTTTTGCAGTTTTATCTCCTGCACTCTCACTGTTTTATCTCCGGAACTCTCGCTGTTTACATTTCATGAACTCTCTCTGTTTTATCCCCTGAACACTCTCTGTTTTATCTCCTGAACTCTCGCTGTTTTATCTCCCACACTCTTGCTGTTTTATCCCCTGAACTCTCTCTGTTTTATTCCCTGAACACTCTCTGTTTTATCTCCTGACCTCTCATTGTTTTTTCCCCTGAGCTCTCACTGTTTTATCCAAGTAGAAAATTATTATAGTTGGCCCTACTTAATAACCTTACCAGAAAGTAAAGTTCCTACTTCATTCTAAACCTTTGGAATAGAATAAACCCTAAATACTTACTAGATACTCACCAGATACTCAACAAACAGCCAGCTTTTTCTCCAACCAATCAAATTGCTTCTTTCCTGTGTGTCACAAAGTTGTTTTTTTTTTCATTCTCTTTTCGAACTCAGCGCTGGCTGGTCCTGAGCAGCTGGTCCTGAGCAGCTGGTCCTGAGCAGCTGGCTGGTCCTGAGCAGCTGGTCCTGAGCAGCTGACAGGTCCTGAGCAGCTGGCTGGTCCTGAGCAGCTGACAGGTCCTGAGCAGCTGGTCCTGAGCAGCTGACAGGTCCTGAGCAGCTGGTCCTGAGCAGCTGACAGGTCCTGAGCAGCTGACAGGTCCTGAGCAGCTGACAGGTCCTGAGCAGCTGACAGGTCCTGAGCAGCTGACAGGTCCTGAGCAGCTGACAGGTCCTGAGCAGCTGACAGGTCCTGAGCAGCTGACAGGTCCTGAGCAGCTGGCTGGTCCTGAGCAGCTGACAGGTCCGCCTCTCCGATTGCTCTTCCCGAACGGGAATGATCTAGTCCACGCTCCCTGGGCTCGGTATTTATTCTCTCCCCGCTCCATGTATCTCCAGCAGATCCAACTCTCTCACTGCTCTTCCTGACGGTGAGTTTTAGAATGGATTTTTGCCTTAAGTGCGGTGTAAAGACCAGCATAGGGCAACTAATGATATGACTTCATCAATGCGATTAGTTCCCCTTTTTGCTCCACATATTCGCTTCATAAAATGATTTTCTTGGAATGATCCATCAAGCAGCAAAATGCACCAATACAAAGATCAAAATTCTACCTCACTAGAAAGATTCTAAGTTTTATTATTGCGCAAGCTGAATTTCCTGATCTCAACCCAGGTAAAAGTGGAGAAGTGCAGCTGAGACTCAAGGTTAGAAGAAAAAAAATCAGTCGCTTGATTGCACTTTGTGATCCCTACTGAAAGTGTAAGCTATGTGGGTGCCAGCTGTGAATAGGATTTGTTTTTTTTATTTGCCTGTATTAGGATGTCACATTTTAGATGACATGCATGACAAGTGACCACTTGGACAATTTACCCGAGAGCCCCAGTGAAAATGATATCAACCCCATTTCCAGCAAAGAGTTAGGCCTTCCAATGCCCCAGTGTAATTTTCATCCTAACACTTGTTTTGGTTTCCAGCCTAACCTCAAAATTTCCAAAAGTCCATGGCCAGAGTGTATTATAATTTTATTTTCCAATTTTCCTGAAGTACTTGTCACATTTTCCTCTCATATTCTGCTGCAGAGCTGTGGAATATTTAAACAGACTTCCCTGTGGTGCCTAGAGGAGCGTCCAGTTTCTTCTAGACTCTAAAAAATATGAAAACTTATATGCTAGGATCTCTGCTTCTGCCTCAACAGGTTTTGCTGAAGGGATTGCATCCCCCTTCCTGTTAAAATGTTGTTGGGGGGCTTTATTTACACCGTGGACTCTAATCAGCATATATGAATCAGGCTTCACCTGAGGTGAGCAGGCACTTGAGCCACCGGCAAAAAGAGTGAGGTCAAATCTCATACAGAGTGGGAATGGAGTGCCAACTGCAGGAATTAAAATTCTTCCTCCCGTTTCTAGACAAGAGGCTGGTTAAGTGAGTTGCTCCAAGAGCACATAAACTATTTTGTAACCTGTTGCTCGGAACAGCATTGCAGTAGTCCAGATTTATGCACCCTTTTATTAATTTTCACTCCATCCTTTTTAGCATTTGACCTCTGTTTCATATCACCAGACTATGCCACTATTTGGTAAATTGCTGAACTTGCATCCATTCTAAGATTAACCTAAGCTTTGACTTTATTTTAATTCCATTTTTTGTTCCTAGTAGTTATTTAAAGGTTAGGCACTTAGTGGAGTCTATCCCTTTTGTTTAAATGGTAGATGGGCGACAATGTTAGATTCCAAACTCAGAAAGGTAAGTTCCAATAAAAGTGTATACATATCATACATATCAGTGTTTCAAGCCAATAGCATTTTGGGAGCCTACTCAAAATGTCAGCTATTGTTGACAAAAATCAGCATGGACTAAGCCTATGAGAGCTCTGCTGCTCATGGATGGCTGGTGCATACTGTAGGTAGAATTCTTAAAGAAATGGAAGTTCCTGTCCACAGTATAAGGCTGCTGAATTACAAAGGTAACACAAAGAGTGCAATAGCACTGTGGAAACACAGGAGAGGATAGCAGTGGATGACTTAGAAAGAAAAAAAAATGAATCTTAATGAAGGGGTGGAAGACAGAACTGGATGGCAATGAAGGAGGAAAGGAAGGAAATTGTAAGCTGTAAGGAAAGGAAAAGTGGAGGGAAAATGGATGGTAATTTAAGGAGGGAGGGTAGAAAAAAGGAGGGAAAGAGCAGGACTAGTTCTTTGTTGTGAGGGAGGAAGAACAAAGAAGAACCTTGTATTTATACAGCATCATTCATAAGCTCCCCTTTCCATGAGATCATTCATCCTCTTCCTGTATTGGATGGCATCTCAGGTGCGGTTGCCCAAAAACTTGCCCCAATATTTGTTTAAAATCCATAATTTGCTCCATTTTCTATTTTTTAGATTAAGATTTAGGTCATCAGTTAAGAAAGGTGAGGGTAATGGCCACCAGTGTAGCTGCCATTGAAGATAATGGTAAGTTCCTATCTAATCCACCTCCTCAGATACCACTTACCCCTCATCCCACAATCTCTCTTGATTTACAAACTGCAGGTAGTGTAAGCGTCGAACTCTCACTTTCCATCTGTTCCTCACCACAACCCTATCCTTGTGCTTTTCTCGTTTTAGATACTCAAGAACTGACACCTAATGAGGCAGTGGTTTGGGAGTGTGAAGCCTAATAGGATCCAGAGACTCACAATGAAGAAACACCTTTATTCAATCTCACAATCACAGCAAGCAGCTCAGATACTTACATTGTGTATACTTTAGAGGAAAGCAAATAGATGGGATCTGCATGTGTTGAGTCACTGGGCATGAGTGGCCTGCAACCCTGAGACAGAGCAGGGGTACAGGATCATGCAGGTGCCAACTTCCCGTAGGATGAGGTCCCACATGAGCTCTGCTGCAGAGGACTCAGACGAGGACTTTGATATGGGTGACCTACAAAAAATTGCTGATAAATATGCACAATGAGATGCTAGGTGCATTGACAGACCTGCCACAAAGCTTGCGGTCACTGTCAAAGAAAATGGAGGAAGTTGGCAATAACTCTCGGCACAGGGCATTGCACAGACTTGGAACTCACTCTCTCCAGCGTGGAAGTGGTGCCAACACCATGAGACCCAACCATGATACAGAATCTGATGGCTGATGTGTCAGATTCCATTGCAGCACAAGCAGAAGTTACCCAACATCTGTAGTGGAAGCTCAGATTGAGGTCACGCAATTTCAGTTTGTTGGCATGCAACTGCATCTTGGTGTCATGCAGTCTCAGACTGCTGCCATCATGGTTGTGGATATCAGGGCACAAAAGGGTTTGCAGGGTGTCACAGTAGTCCGACAATCTGTCCTCTAACAAAGACTGGGGGCATTTTCCATTAATGAGACTAAGCGTGGTGGCGAGCAGTTTCGGTGGCGTCCACCCCACTGGCCGGAATGGTGGGAACTCATGCCTGATTCCGCACATGGAGGGTATTAATTATGCACAGGCAAGTATTGGGCCGAATCACCTCGCACGTCAGAAGCTGATTTGTCTGCCCATCGGCAGCTGGTGGGTTTGAAGGTCCGGGCGCCATACTTAAAGGCCTCTCCAGTCCACCAAAGATGTCTTGCAGCCAGAAGAAGAAGGCCGAGAACCTCAAGAAGAAGGCAGCACCCCGCTTCATCCACCAGGCCCTCCAAGCCTAGATCAGAGGAGTGCAGAGGCAAGTCCTGTATCCCAGGGATGGCTGCAGGAAGCGCAGCAGCCTCACCTCTCCAGCCTGGAAAGCAGTCACAGAACAGGTCAACGAGGTTGGCAGCTGCACCCAAAATGCCATCCAGTGCTTAAAGAGGATGAATGATCTCATCCGCTTCGCCAAGGTATGTCATCCTTCAACTCCCTCCAAAATCAAACTCTCACCACAGCATCATGCGCTCAAATAGCTACTCTTTTCAGGCATCGCACACAACCATTGGCAGGGGACACATATCAACACTCGTTCTCTCAATGGGACTTTCACATTACCACCATCCCATCTATCAACTTGCTCACACTTCATCCTCTGGCCCTTCTGGGAAGGGCTCACCTCACCAAATCCTGACAATCATAGTGAGTCACATGTAGTTTCATCTGGCTCATGGTCATTAACTGGAACTCTATTTTCTATTTTCTAGGCACCAGCAGATCGGGGCACCCAAGCCAGTCAAGCGCCAGTGCGAGTCCACAGACCATGTCCGAAGAGGAAGCTCTGGAAGAACCATCACGGTGCTCACACACATCCTCCACCAGCTCAGAGACATACATGTCGGTGGGGCACAGCTGTAGATTAGGCTTGGGCTCATTTTCTGGAGAACACCTCATTGACACATCCCCGCAGCAGTTGGAGGCAGGAACAGCGCAGGTCTCTGGCACTCGGAGGGCTCAGTCCATGTCAGATGATGAGCCTCTGGAAGCGGCCGCCAACTCAATGCAGAGATGCCACCACAGGTAGTGGAACATCAGGCAGAGATTCGATAGTTGCTCATCAGACTAGAGTGAGCGATGGAGGAGTCCATCCACATTCTGTCTGATGTCGCGGCTCTGACATGCAAGTGCCTCGAGGTCACCATGGAAAGGCTGGTTACCACCATAGAGACCTTGGTCCAGCAGGTCTTGTTGAATTTGCGCTTGGCCCTGCACTCCATGGGCACACACCCTGGTGTGCATGATCGAGATGTAGGCGACATGGGGATGAGGCACCTTGATCTCCCTCCAGGTCCACCATTTCTTGCAGGAATCAGGGAGGGGCCCTCGGGCAGCCACAGGGAAGATAAGTGTCAGCCGGACGCCCCGGGGGCCTCATCTCAGGACACTCCAAGGTGCAGCCGCTCACAGCCCCCCTGTCTGTGATCCCATCCACTTCAACCTCTCAGGCCACCGAGGGCACTACTGCCCCTCAGCAGGGGACCTTTATCAAGCCTCCTGACCCCAAGCTACCAGAGAACATCTGCCGAGGTCATCACAAACATCAGGATGTAACGGTCAGCAGGCTGCCTCCACCTCTGCTGCGGAATTTGGGCTGTACCCAGGTACAACGGTAGAATTAGGAAGATTAAGAAAAATTGATTTCACTTTTGGGTCACAGGTTTGCTATGCATGAAAATTAGTGATGTGGTAAATAACGAGGACGAATGCTTTAGGCTACAGGATATTATAGACGGGCTGGTCAGATGGGCCAAACAGTGGCAAATGAAATTTAATCGTGAAAAGTGTGAGGTGATATATTTTGGTAGGACTAGCAATGCAAGGGAGTACACGATGAATGGTAGGACCCTAGGAAGTACAGAGGATCAGAGGGACCTTGGCGTGCATGTCCATAGATCCTTGAAGGCAGCAGGACAGGCAGATAAGGTGGTTAAGAAGGCATGTGGGATACTTGCCTTTATTAGTTGAGACATTGAATACAAGAGCAGGGAGGTTATGATGGAGCTGTATAAAGCTTTAGTTAGGCTACATCTGGAGTACTGTGTGCAGTTCTGGTCACCACACTATAGGAAAGATGTGATTGCACTGGAGAGGGTGCAGAGGAGATTCACCAGGATGTTGCTAGGGTTGGAGCATTTCAGCTATGAAGAGAGAGACTAGATAGGCTGGGGCTGTTTTCCTTAGAGCAGAGAAGGCTGAGGGTGGACCTGATTGAGGTGTACAAAATTGTGAGGAGCATAGATTGGGTAGATAGGAAGAAGCTTTTCCCCTTAGTGGAGGCACAGATTTAAGGTAAGGAGCAGGAGGTTTAGAGGGGGTTTAAGGAAAAACTTTTTCGCCCAGAGGTTGGTATCTGGAACTCACTGCCTGAAAGGGTGGTAGAGGCGGGAACCCTCGCAACATTTAAGAAGCATTTAGATGAACGCTTGAAACACCATAGCATTCAAGGCTATGGGCCAAGTGCTGGAAAATGGGATTAGAGTAGATAGGTGCTAGATGACCAGCACGGACATGATGGGCCAAAGGGCCTGTTTCCGTGCTGTAAAACTCTTTGACTCTATGACATGAAGAAATTGCATTTTTGTGAATACATTTGATGGTTATGAAAATGTTTTGGGCAACTGAAGGCATTGTGATTTTGTACTTAAGAATCCTCTTATTTCAAGGTTTAGCTATCCTCCTTCTCAGTGATAGTGTCCCACTATGAGATTAACATTCCTGTGATGTCAACCTCAGTTGAACTAGTCTCTGCACCCTTGTGTGATGTCAGGGAGATGTGTTTAAATCTTTAAATGTGATGTAAGCGTTTCTAACCCTTCTTCCTCAAGGAACACCACTGAGTGAAGGCAGCTCATCACCATTGATATTCTAGCGGCATTTGTGTCTCCTCAGTGGTAGTGCAGAAGAAAAAACATGCACGGGAAGAGGAGATCCCTAGGCATGTCCACATCTCAGTCGCGGCAGTGTTTGCATCATTATATGGGGACAAAGGCTTCAAGTCTTCTCTCGCATCGCTCTTGTTCCTAAGTAGGCTCTCAGTTCCCAGAGTGAGCTCACTCACCTGGCCCCACGGACCAAAGCAAAGAACATGGCCTAGCGATTCATGAGGCCAGAATGCACAAATGTGAATGCAGGACTCATTCTCGCTGCAAGTGGGTGGATATCCCCTGAGGTGAAAGTAAATGACATTGAGGGTGAGGAGAGATGTGGCCATATTCCCTCACAACTTTACTCTTCCTGGAACCTGTCAGCAATTAACGTATCATGGGCATGACTCCCATGTCTTCCTTACTCCATGGCATGATTGTGCTCATACTGACCCTCAGCAGCCTCGTGAGGTTCCTGGGCCTCCGGATCTTCATCCTCCAATGAGCTCTCATCCTCCTCCAGTTCATTCTCTGGCAGGGGGGGTCACCTCTTTGCCTTGCCAGGTTGTGAAGGGCACAACACACTGCAATGATAAGGGAAACCCTGTTGGGAGTGTATAGGAATGAGCCACCTGAGCGGTCCAAGCATCCGAAGAGCATCTTCAGAAGCCCTATGATCTGCTCTATAAGGGAGCACGAAGAGCTGTGAGCAGTGTTGTAGTACCTCTCTTCGGAAGGACCCTGAGGGCAACGCACCGGTGACATCAGCCAGCATTTCAGTGGGTACTCCTTATCCCAAGCAGCCATCCCTGCAGACGTAATGGCCCCTCGAAAATCTCAGGCACCTGGGAGTGACTCAGGATGTATGAGTCATGACAACTCCTAGGATACTGTGCACAAACAAGTATGTACTTCCGGTGATCACACACCAGTTGTACATTGATGGAATGATAGAGCTTGTGGTTTATAAACATTAGAGCCTGCTGCCATGGAGCCTGTATAGCCACATGGGTGCAGTCTATTGCACCCTGTACTCTTGGGAAGCCTAAGATGGTGGTGAAGCTGGTGAATCTCACAGCCTGGCTATCTTCATCCAGAGCAAACCTGACATAATGATGGGCCTTCCTGTGAAGGGTATCTGTGACCTTCTTAATGCATTGATGTGCTGCAGACTGAGATGCCACACAGGTCCCCTGTTGATCCTTGGAAAGAACCAGAGGCAATGAAATGTAGCTCTGTGGTTACCTTAAAATCCACTGGCAGGGAATATCGTCCAACTCCACATGGACTTGAAGAATATGGCATATGTGATGTACCAGAGCTCAGGACAAGTGCAGACATGCACGGCATTGCCTCTCACTCATTTGTAAATAGGCGACTCTTCTACGATAAACCCTAGGTCTGGGCCTCTCCTCCTGACCCTCCTGTTCATGCTCTGGCTCCATTTGACCTTGTACCTCCTGCTGGAGCTGCGTATGGAGTCACCTTTCCTTCCTTCGCCTCCTCCATTGCATTAGGACCCTGACAAAGGCAGCACTGAGCCTTGGATCCATATCTGCTTTTGCCTTCTCTCCAAAAGGAAACATTGAAGACATTAATGATTCAAGGGATAAGAAAGTGAAGCTCAGAAGATGACACGTTTGGAAACTATAAGGGTCCATATTCTTCCTGACCTACTTGCATGGTGACTGATGCCACCTTGTCCCTGAGACACTAGCATACACATCGAGGTGAACAAGATGGCATCACAGATATGTAACACCTTGAGCCCTGTGTTAGATGCTAAAGTTTCAGTGAGATGAATGGCCCAATCTAGCTCCGTGCTCCAATCTCTGATGTGGCATGTTAACGACCAATCAATTTCTTGTTTGTTTTTATTCATTTACAGGATATGGGCATCATTGGCTAAGCCAACATTTATTGTCCATCCCTAATTGCCTTTGAGAAGGTGGTGGTGAGCTGTCTTTGAACTGCTGCAGTCCCTGTGGTGTAGGTACACCCATAGTGCTGTTAGGGAGAGAGTACCAGGATTTTGACCCAGCGACAGTGAGGGAACGGTGATATATTTCCAAGTCAAGATGGTGAGTGGCTTGGAGGGGAACTTCCAGATGGTGGTGTTCCCATGTTTCTGCTGCCCTTTTCCTTCTAGATGGTAGCAGTTGTGGGTTTGGAAGGTGCTGCCTAAGGAGCCGTGGTGAGTTTCTGCAGTGCATCTTGTAGATGGTACACACTGCTGCCATTGTCACTTCAAACAAAGTGAATGTTTGTGGATGGGATGCCAATCAAGCGGGCTGCTTTGTCCTGGATGGTGTCAAGCTTCTTGAGTGTTGTTGGAGCTGCACTCATCCAGGCAAGTGGAGAGTATTTCAACACACTCCTGACTTGTGCTTTGTGGATGGTGGACAGGCTTTGGGGAGTCAGCAGGTGAGTTATTTGGAGCAGGATTCCTAGTCTCTGAACTGCTCTTGTAGCTACTGTATTTATATGGCTAGTCCAGTTCAGTTTCTGGACAATGGTAACCCCCAGGATGTTGATAGTGGGGGACTCAGTGATGATAATGCCATTGAATGTCGAAGGGGGTGTTAGATACTCTCTAGTTGGAGATGGTCATTGCCTGGCACTTATATGGCGCAAATGTTACTTGTCACTTGTCAACCCAAGCCTGGATATTTTCCAGATCTTGCTGCACTTGCACATGGACTGCTTCAGTACCTGAGGAGTCGTGAATGGTGCTGAACATTGTGCAATCATCAGCGAATATTCCCACTTCTGACTTTATGATAGAAGGAAGGTCATTAATGAAGCAGCTGAAGATGATTGGGCCTCAGACAACTAACCTGACGAACTCCTGCAGTGATGTCCTGGAACTGAGGTGATTGACCTCCAACAACCACAGCATGGTCAATGAGTGGGTGCCTTTGGCTTGTTAGGGGTGTCAAATCTGGTGAACACGTGACAGGCCTTCATTGATGGAATGCCATATATGATACAGCTGTGTCTCCTTCACTATTGCCTGCATTCCCAAATTCTAAATTCCTATGCTTTACTCTTGAGATGCAGTGACTGTGATGTGAAGCCCGGAGTTTTCAGTGTCTTTCATCACAAAGAGTTCTTCCTCCTTTCTTTTTAAGCAGACCCCTGTTCACTCCTGCAGCAACAAGAATTTAGGGGGCGAGCCCAGAAAGGTGCCTTCATGTTCGCCATTCCCCCTCACTGCCATTCCACAGCCATCCGTCCCTGTTGCCCCCCTCGTGTTCACCCTTACCCCCACAGCCTTCCTTCCCCATTTCCCACCTTGTGTTCATTAACCCCACCCTTGCCTCACAGCTCACCCCGACTGAAGGGCGGGGGTGGGAGGTGGGCATCTTGCAAAAAATAGAATATGGAAGTTGTTGATTTAATTTGTTTTGAAATTTTGGTTGTACATATGAACTCTAATCTTTATTTAAAGAGAGAGAAGGGAATTTGTTAATTTTATATTAATTGTGTTTAATTGCAGGCACGTGATGGTCATTAACTGGGGATTCACTTGTGCTCCTTTAGACACAGGTTATGGGTTCCTCAAGAGATATAAGGCAGAATTTTTCATCCTGCAGGCGGGCACGCGCCCATCCCGAACGGGAGTAAAATAGTGCACGATGGCGTCGGGAAAACGTCCCGACATCATTGTGCACTCTTGCGATCTTTCGGTCGGCAGGAGCGTGCAAGAGGTGACAGCATACCCAACGACACTTAAGAGGCCTATTAAAGCCCTTAAGCAATTCATTAATTTGTATTTTTTGCTGCCCGTTCAAATGTTTGGTTGGCGGATGGGCAAATAGGCCAGGCAGCCATGGCATTTTTTTACAAAACTTCATCCATGGGTGGGATGAGGTTTCCAACAGTTAATAAAAAGACAATAAAAAAATTTTAACATCCATTTTTACATATCCTTCTTCATGTGACTGAGTCATATGTGGGGACATGTTTATATCATTTGTAAGATGTTTATTTTTGTATTTAAAATCCTTCAGCTCCCTGAGGCAGCTCTGTGTCTTCAGGGAGCTTTTAGTGCACCCATTCATGTGCAGACTTAAGCGCTTGCAATCCTCCCACCCCCACCCAGGCAGCGCTGAGGGTCTTAGCGCGCATTTCATGCTGGCTGCCGTTAATTGGACAGCCAGCGTGAAATCGCGGTCAGAGCCCGATTGCAGGTGGCGGTCTGTCTCACGGCAGTTCCCAAGCCAGCCCGCCATGTCCACCCAACGAGGGGAAAATCCTGCCCATAAAGAGACACAGACTTAACCATATTGTTGGGGTTAGGCGGTGTTTGCTTGTAATCTGTAAATAAAAGCTTATAAACACTTGCAAAGATTGGCTCCGGTTATATCCTTCAACAACTGACTTTCTGTAGTGTAGCAAAGGTGGCTGATGTCACAATCCTCTTGCTCTGCATACTTCTGACATACCCTCCTGTGCTAATACCCTCACCAAAATGGCATCTGGGGCAAATCACACCAGAATTGTGCACACACAACATAGATGCCAGTTTGATACCAAAACGCCACCTGTAGCATTGAAATAAGGGCACTTTGAAGGTCAAATTTGCAACTTAAGTCTTTATAAATTGGTCATATTGGCACCTTAGATTGAGATTTAAGCGGACTAATTCAGTAATAGAGAAAGACAAGAAATGCAGTGGAGAGAAGTTGGAGGCCTTTGATAAGAGAAGGATCATCAAACAACAAGCTTTTACTTGTAGAAAAGCAAAGTACTGCAGATACTGGTAATCTGAAATTTAAAACCGAGAATACTGGAAATGTTCAGCAGGTTAGACAGCATCTGTGAAGAAAGAGACAGAGTTAGCATTTCAGGTCAATGATCTTTCATCAGAACTGGAAAAAAGTAAAGATGTAACAGTTTTAATCAACTATAAAAGGCAGATGAAACGGTGGGGTGGACGTGCCGGGAAAAACAAAGGTTGATTGGCTGGAAGGCAGGAGAGATTAAATGACAAAGGGGGTGGTAGTTCAAGGCAAAAGGAAATGATCATGGGACAAGCAAAGAAACAAAAGACGGATCGAGAGAAGGTGTTAATGGGATCATCACCAACCACTGCCATTGGAGAAAATGGGGACAGAGGTTATGGTCTGGTAAGCTCACTATTGAATCCTGAAGGCTATAAAGTGTCTAATCGAAAGATGAGACGTTGTTCCTCAAGCTTGCATTGAGCTTTATTAGAACACTGTAGGAGGTTGGACAAAAGAGAGGTCAGGGTGAGAGTGGGGCAGAGAATTAAAAATAGCAGGTAACCAGAAGCTCGGGTTCACACTTGCTCACCCAATCTGCGTTTGCTCTCCCCAGTATACAGGATATTGCATTGTGAACAGTGAATACGGTATACAAATTGACAGAACTAATAAATCGCTGTTTAACCTGCAAGGGTGGGCGGGGTTTAAGGCCCATGACGGTGAGAAGGGAGGAGTTAATAGGGCAGGTGTTACATAGAGCAGCAGACCAGGATGTCATGGAGAGACTGGCTCCTTCAGAATGCTGAAATGGGAAGGGAGGGAAAGATGTGTTTTCTGGTGGTGTTCACAAGCTTTTTCTCTCTATCAAAGTGAGGAAAGTGCTGGGATTATCAAGGAACAGTACTGGCACCATTCAAGACAATCCCAGCAAGATTTTCCCATCTTCCTTGTCTGGTGAACATAGCATGGGCATCAAGTGGGAAATTAGCATCGTTTGGTTGTCTTATTGTTCAAGCTTTAAACTCAAACAAACAGGATAACATTATTAAAGGTTTCCAGAGCTCAAACCATTCTCAGAAGCCTGCAAAGATTTAAGGTAATTTCAAATTATACTCTATAAAGTAGGGATATTTTTCCCCCTCAAACAAAGTTACTTTGTGTGAAGTACTTACAAGACTGTCAGTTCAATCTCACATCTGACTGCAATCAGTTAGCGACATACTGTTGACAAGTAATTAAAAGTTGTTAAAATGTTCACTTCACTGGTGCAGTGCACTCAAATCAACACCATGCAACGTTAAACTGCTTATAGGAATTATTTCCAAGTGTACAATTAAGGTCAGCTACAGTATCAGAAGGAGGCAATTTCTTTGAATATGAAAAGTTAGATTATTTAGGACAAGCCAAGGTGTTTTTTCACGTGATCTCAGTGACAGTCACTTGAGGACAAAACATACCTCCACGGTGAACAAGGGTGCGAAGAGTGAAAGAAGGGGAAGAGAAAAGGTAGAAGAAAAGCAGCAAGGAAAGGGGGAAGTGAAAAGAATAATTGACAGAAAGAAAAAACACAATTGGGGGAATTTTCCATTGTGAGGACTAAGGCCAGAATTTTCCGCTCCTGTTGGCAGCGGGCGTCATGGCGGGTGTGAGTGGACAATATGGCGAGAAGACCAAAAATCGGTTTTACGCTGTCGTGAAACCAGTTTGCGATTGTCCGCTCCGCCCATCAATGGCGGGCCTCATTTCCTGCCGTCCAACATCAAGAACATGATTTTAATGCATTTGCTTCTCATTAACGTGGCCACACGCCGGAATCATCCCCCCACGTCAAATTTACCTCCCACGTCAGCATGACTTCAGAACGGCATAACTTACGATTGCCTTTAAAAGGCACACACCTGGCAACTGAACTTTATGGGGAATTCAGAGGTGAATGACACATATGCTAACCCATGCATCTCTCTCTTTGATCCTCCAAGAGGACAACAGGATCATGGATCCTGGTGATTTAGCAGTATGCCTCATGGCTTACAGGAAGAAGAGTGATGGAGGCGCCTGGCTCACCAATGGGAGAGGAGCACCAGTCTCAAAATAAAAGTGTGTCAGGACCTCCTGCGTATGCAGCTGAAGATCCACAGCGAGCCAGCGCTTGTAGGCACCTCACTATAGACGGCACGTGTCTATTGACAAGCTCTCGACGACGCTCGTCATTCCAGCAGATGACTGAGAACCAGTGTCACATGTCCAGGGAACTGGTCGGTCACGTATGCCAGCTGCTGCAGGATTTGGCGCCATGGGGACATCGAGGGCATCCACTGCCAGTGGCTATGAATGTGACCTCGGCTCTCAATTTTTACACCAGTGACTCCTTCCAGGACTCCACAGGTGACCTGTGCAAGATCCTGCAAACCTCCACCCACACGTCCATCCAGAGGTCATGGATGCCATCTTCGCGAAGGCACAGAATTTTGTGCATTTCGCCCGGGATCAGGAAAGCCAAGAAGCAACAGCGCTGGGATTTGCGTAGATCTCTGGTCTTCCATCCACTGCACGCATGTGGTGCTTAGATCTCCGTGGCAACAAGCAGTCAGCTGCGTCAACCACAAGGGCTTCCACTCACTGAATGCTCAGTTGATCAATGACCGCTACTAATGCATCCTACAGATCTACACACGATTCCTAGGAAGCGTCTACAGCTTCTACATCCTTAGCAGGTCTCAGATCCCTGACATCTTCCAGGGTCCAGGGAGGCTGCAGGGATGGCTCCTCGGGGACAAGTGCTACCCACAGAGGACGTGGCTGATGACACCCGTGCAGCGGCCTCAGACTGCAGCAGAGAGACGGCTCATGCCGCAACCCGGAGTTTGGTGGAGCAAACAATAGGCGTTTTGAAAATGAGGTTCTGGTGCTTTGACGGGTCCAGTGGAGCACTGCAATACAACCCACTGCATCATCATAGTTTGCTGCACACTACACAATTTGGCGCTGCAAAGGGGGAGGACCTGGCTGAGGAGGAGATGGAAGAGCTGCTCATCTCCTCCAATGAGGAGAATGTCAAAGGGGATGAGGGTGATGATGTCCTTGAAGGTGAGGATGCTGGCGATGAGGCCATAGCACTGGCCTGAACGAGGCAGGCACACTCGGGAGACACTCACAGCTGCAAGATTCGTGAAGGATGATGGTGAGATGCAGTGAGGACAGTCCTGACATACTCACCTTGCATCTGTGAACATTTGACTCCTGTGTGGCTGATGGCAGCGCATTTACCCTTAGTGAATGCATTAGTAGACTCAGTACCACTTGGCAATTCTTTGAGCATATATGTGTGTTGGGATGTTTGTAGACAAGGGGATCAGGTATTACATAATATGTCACTAAACCTGCACCTAATTTCATGCAGGATTAGCAGATGTGAGGGAGAGGTAAAGGACCAGTCGTGGAATTCTGGACATGAGGCTCCTCACCCTTGCAGTGGAAGAGGCAATGAACATTGAAGGAAAGGAGGGAGGCTGAGCAATCAAAGATGGCGAGGCTGGAATGGCCACTGGGTTTTCAAATCTTCCTAAGATCCACACCCAAAACCCCAAAACTCCTCCACTCCTCCACCCCCCTGGTGGCCTAGATGGCCACCCCACTTGGGCCATCTCTGCCACCACCTCCCAAACCGGATTGGTGAGACTGATGGCCCTCCTGCAGCCAGAGCAGGGGAGAGGACATCGCGGCAGGCCTCCATGACATCTAGAAGGTGTCCCAGTGTAGGGCCACTGAATCGGGGAGGCGGGGGTGGCTGCAGTCTTCTTGGCTTTTGGGGCCATGTCTTCACTGGAGTGGTCCTGGGCTGCAAGCATTGAGAACTATGTGCACAGCTGCAGTTTAAATATGGCGCCCTGCATGAGGAAGCGGCAAGGTAATGGCGTGGCGGGAAAATCGGAGGCCAGCGAGACTACATGATTCCTGTCGCTGCATAATTTATGAGGCAGGAAGGGGACGATATGGCACGAAAATCCACAATTGCGGCTGGCGGGTAAAACTTCTTTTTACACCCGCCACCAGACTTAGGACAGAATCGTCTCAGATTTGCACTAAGTATGGTGGTGGGCAGGATAGTCGGCGTGACGTCCGCTGGTCGTTGGGTTGGGTGAACACGTGTGATCTTCCGCTTTTGACCTCATTAGTTATGTATCCATGACGAGCTCAGCAAATTTAGTGGCAGGATGGGTAGGAAGTCACACATGTACCCGCCGTTAACTCATGGGGTCGAATGTCTTGGCGACATATTTAAACAGCACCCAGAGAGAGAGTCACTCACTGCAGGCCAGGAGCACCGGATTACTCATCTAGAGTCCTTGCTGCCACAACTCGTACTGGAGAAGATCGCAGATATGAGCAACCATATTCCGGGACATACAAGGGTGCCTCTGTCATTGCCTTCTGCTCATCTCCAGATAAGAGCACTGCCGGCTACACACCCATGGTCGGCCTAATATTTGCCATTGCAGTGGCCCATGTCTGCCAGCATCTTGACCTTATTGAGGCCCCGCCACCTCTTACTGGTCAGACTTTTGCTCCACCTGCCCTGTGCTAACTGGCAACAGGCCCTCCTTCTCCTCATCTGGATAAGAGCCATTACCAAGGCAGGGGTGCCTGCAGCCTGCATCATCGATGCCTCAGTGGATGTGTGAACAAGGTGAAATGGTAAGTTAAGTGACCATTTCCTTTACAGGTTCCCCTCCATCACAAAGCCAGCAGATCAGTGCTAAGCTCTTCACCTGCCCTCAGGTATCCCTACCCCTTCCAGGTAAAGGACATCCTGGAGGACCAGAGATGGGTGTTCCTCCCATTCATGCGTGAATGCACATGGAGATGTTACTCTTTAAGCAGGGTGATGAGAACCAATTGCAAGAAGCCTCACTCAGGCCCCTTTCTGCTTGTCTCCACTATCCTCGAAACTCTAGAGATAGGCTATTGCCTTGGCAGCATAGAAAGACTAGCTGCATGACCCCTTGCCAGCCGTGACCAATCACCCAGGAGGATGGAGGTTAGGAGCCGCGGGTTGTCTGCCCTCCACCAGCCGTGTCCTTTGCTGGCATTCCACCTTCCTCCCTCCCTTCATTTCTGTCTATGACTGCAGCCAATGACAAATAGCACAGAATGAACTGCAGCTCCACACCTTGCTGGAATCTCAATGTTATGAGACCCTTGAGTCAGGAACAAACCTGCTGCAATGCGGGCTTCACAATAGAGAGGAGAGCTCAACTGAGCATCTTTGACATCTAATAGTCTCATAATTATTTGGGTGTCCCATTAGTTGACCACTTCTGCTGATCTTGAACTCTATCCACAAGTAAAGATCTTGCTCCTACCTCCAAGGATCTCACTGACTGACTGACTAACTGCATGGTCAAAGTCAGTGGAAAAACAGGGCAGCATTTTACGGTCGGCGAGCAGGGGGGCGGGGCCTGCACTCCCACCAAACTGTCAAAGGTCTATTATAGGCCTGTTAAAAACTAATTCAAACTGTTAAATGAGCTGCCCTTCCAACCTTAAGGTGGGCGGGCAGACAAAAAGCCCAGACGGCCTTCGCATTTTTCATGAAACCTCATCCACGGGCGGGATGAGGTTTCATGAATTTTTTAAAAATTCAATAAAAATTATTTTAAATATTCATTGACATGTCCCAGCTCATGTGACACTGTCACGTGAGTGTCACATGAGGAGACACGTTTTATAAGTTTCTTTTTTTCCTTAATTTAAATTTTAAAGCCTTAAACTAATCTTCCTGAGGCACCTCCGTGCCTCAGAGATTTCTGCGCTCTTTTGCGTGCATGCATGAAAGCGTAGGCCCCAACTCAGGGAATCCCTCCGCCCGCACAGGGAGCACTCAGTGCTTCCAGGTGAGCGTCCCGCTGGGCAGGCCTTAATTGACCTGCCCATGTAAAATGGCGGCACGGACCCGATCGGGGCGCCAATCAGGTTTGCGCTTGCTCCCACCCGCCCCTGCACAACCCCCCGCTGGGGGGGAAAGTTCAGCCCATGGTGTGCGTCATCTTTCAAATTTGCTACACCAACTTCTACCCTCCCTCTGTCATTCACCAACCTCCTCCCTCATCACCATAGACCCACCCAACATCACCATTCCTCTCCCCTCTGTCACCCTTGAACCTCATCCATTACCCTGAACCCTATCAAGATCCACCTCCCCGTGCCTTTCCTCCCATCATAGCTGAAACCATTACCATCCCCACACCCACACTCACCCTGACCCTGCCCCCTCCTGCTATCCAAACCACCTGTCTTGTCCCCCTCCATGATACAGCCGATGAGACCTTCATCTACCAGATTCTCACCCTAGACCTGTCACCCTACTGAATCCCACTCCCCCCTCTGACTGGGGCTGTTCCTTCCTATCACCAGTACCCTGAGTACACTCCCAGCCACCACCAACCCCACCCTCTAAGATACTCACCTTTCTTCCCTGGGCACTCTCCCTACTCTTTCCTCCTGTAAGCCTGCCTCACCTGGGAATGAATTCAACATTCAAGGTTGTCAAATGTTCAGAAAAGATAGTGTCCAGAAAATGGGGTGGTATAGCTCGATGTCATGGACATCTGGGAGGCAAATGAAGTTTACCTTTTGGGTGGCACTAATACAAATACAAAAAAATAAACATCAAAAGCTAAAAGCAAAATTTAAGAGAGTGACATCGTCAAGAAGGCAGAGAAGAGGTGAAAATTTTAAAAGATGCAAACAGGCTTAAGGGTGAAGAACACAACAGAGTAAATATTGGTTAAACCCTCCAAGTATACACAGGGGAAGATATGAGTAGCATGCCCTCTCAAAACAGAGATAATCTATGTAAAATCAATGACTTCAACATCAGAAGAATGGAAGTCCCAGATGGACTAAAAGTGCTCTCAGCCAATTAGTTCCCAGAGATAGATGATACTTTTCCCAGTGTGGAGAGAGGCTAGAGAGGAGATTTGTGAACCACAGTCAATTGTTATCAGAGAGGCATTGTGCACTGGAAAAGTGAAAACAGGTCAACAGACCAAATTTAAAATTTGGAACGAAATAGATACAAAAAAGGACAGATGGATTAGACCTATAGAATCATAGAATCTAATAGAACAGAAAGAAGGGTCTATAATGGTGTTGTCTAATTTAGTCTACACCCGATAAAGAATAAGCAGTGCCAGAAATTCTGGCCATTGTGGGAGTTCAAACCCATGCCTCTGCAGAAAATATAGCCTTAATCCTTAGTACCTTAGCCAAGTTATTATGGGATTAAAAACAGAAAATGCTGGAAAAACTCAACTGGTCTGGCAGCATGTCTGGAGAGAGAAACAGAGTCAACATTTCAAGTCCATATGGTTCTTCTTCAGAGTTGTTATTAGATATTGAAGTTATTATGGGTCCTACTTCCAATCTACATACAATAATGGAATTGATTATCAAGAGTAAATCTGAGTATTATCAATAAAATAGTAACCCTGTTAACAGCAGTAACATATGGGTTTAGAGGTAGAAGAAATAGCTTGACCTCTTTGATTAAGTAACAACCCAAGTGGACTATGGTAGGCCCTATGACATGGTGTACCTAAACTGCCAAAAGGCTTTTGATAAAGTTCTATATGAAGGGCTGTTAATTAAACTCAGAACATGAGGGATTCAGTGTAAATCCTGCAAATGGATAAGAAATTGGCTGAAGGTTAGAAAAAGATGAGTACTGATTATAGGAATTATGTTGGTGTGGCGAACTCCTGTGTGAAAAAAAACATATTTAGCGATTTAAAGATATAAATTGGTTCCCTCCATAATTGTCCTAATAATATTACTTTGATCACTGAATTCCTTTTTACAATTATTAAACATTATTAACAACATTAATTTTTGATATTAGATCCAATTTAAGACTTTGTAGAAATTACATAACTAAATTCATATTAAATAGTCCCCTTCAGTGTTTTTAAGAGTATCAATTCTAAGTCAAGTGCATTATCTTGTAACACACCTTGGACTTCAGGTGGTATGGCTTCAGGTCCCCTGACAAGGGAGGGTAAAATTCAGTCATGTTTTCCATGCCCCAGGCCTATTTAATTACTTTTCAGGAATATGTATTCATGCACTTGGGCAAGAACAGCATCAAGTTGGGCCATGGAACTACCGCCCACCGCAGCACCCCCCACCCCACCAACCCCCCACCAACCCCCTACCAAAAAAAGCATAGCTGAGAGACTGACACTCACCATTGGTTTCACTTAACCACTTGGACAACATGTCAGAAGGCTTCCAGCACATATGGAAATGAACCCACCATTAGAGTTAATTTTGACTTCAATGGGAATGAATATTGGGAGAGATGTAAAATGGGCTGCTGTTTTGCTATTGTCTATTTTCTGCATTCGAATAAATTCAAAATTACTCTCACTTATTCAGGAAAGGGGAGGGGAGAAGAAAATGTGGAGGGGCAGAAAACTGTAGACTGATTCTTTGCAAGCCTACAGCATTGTACATGCTGGCGCCTTCAATATTACAGTACTGTCAACTGCCAGTAAAAAAGAAAGTAGGAAACAGAAAGGTAATAGTGTTTAATCTAAATAAATGACTTCAGCATCTGTCAACTCCCTTTTTGTTACAAATGCTGAGAAGGAAAGTTATTTTTATCCACTGTCATCGGAATGGCATAGATATGGAGGAGAAACAGAGTTGGTAAGTGCAAATGTGACAGATATCCAGTCCCTGAACCTTGAAGGCATTTAACTAAAAAGAAACAGAATTAATTCCAATTTGTAACATTTTTCTCATGGTTTATTATATCCCATCAACTCATCAATGAGAAATATTTCTGTATATTTAATATGTAAAGTAAGAGGTGGGTAGAAGTTATTTATTTTCTTTGGTAGCCACCCAAATTCTCTGGATGTCAAATTTAGGTACCTCAGTACATATTGTTAAGGGTCAAGTCATGTGATCATAAATAAATCTATTCAGACTATGTGCTAATGCTGGCAATATAGTTCCAAAATCAGTCATAAAGTTGATGTGGAAAAATGTAACTTTTCCTTTTACACTCCCTCAACACCAAAGAAACAAAGTTGTCTTCCATCTCCATTACTGTTTGTAAGGATTTTACTTCATGCAAAAAACTACTATGTTTGCCTACATGAGATCAGTGCCAACAATAAAAAGTAATCCATTAGTTATAAGCAGTTTGAGATGTATGGAGGCCTGGTTAAAGTGCTACAATAATGCAAGCTCTTTTTTAGTATGTATATGGAGACAGTAATATTTGCAATCATCGTGGGGCTCTCTCCATATTAAGTGTAAACAAACACATGAGCTGACATCAAAAATGTAGAGGGTGAGTTTTCTCATTTTTGTGTACACACCATGCATGAACAGCACAGGAAACCTTTTGGTGGGGCAATGTCAGTGAAAGCCATTTTCACTGCTTGTCAACATTAAAAATGCTCTCACAGTTTTTTCAGCCTTTCTGTTCTTGCCACTGATTATATTTAGATATATAAAAGTGAGAATGACTGGCATTACATCCCTGAGTTTCCTCATGGGTTTGCACTGCTGTTGCACTCCAGTGGGGTAAAATTTTGATCTATGCTATTTGTCTCAACCACTCCATGTGGTAGTAAGTTCCATATCCTAACAATCCACTGAGTAAAGTTTCTCCTGAATTCTTTACTGGGTTTTTTTTAGTAACTATCTTGTATTCGTGGCCCCTAGTTTTGGTCACCTCCACAAGTGGAAACGTCTTGTCTACATCTACCCTATTGGGCCCTTTCATAATGTTAAAGAATTCCATCAGGTCACCGTCAACCTTCTCTTTTCTAAGGAAAAGACCCTTGACTTGCTCAATTTTCCCCGATATGTATAACTTCTTAGTATCTGGTATCATTTTTGTAAATTGTTACCGTCCTTCTATACCCTTTTTTAAAGGAGACCAGAATTTTGCACAATACTCTATGTGGTCTAACCAAGGTTCAATACACATCCATTCTGTAAATTAATTAGCATCTTCTTGTATGTTGTTGAAGTCCTCATCGGTATTGACCTATATAATCCAATTTGGAGTTGTTTGCAAATGCTAATATCTGATTCCTGAGTCAAAATCATTTATGTAAATAGTGAGCAATAGTGGTCTCAGCTCTGATCCCTGTGGAACACCATTTCCCAACTTCTATTAGTATGACTAACTATCTTTAACCCCCACAACTCTGTTTTCTGTTTTTTAGCCAGCTTTCTATTTATCTGCAGTTTGTCCCCTAACTCCACATGTACTGACTTCAATCCTGAGTCCACCATGCCCTACCTTACAGAATGCTTTTCAATGTCCTTTTCTACTCTTTCTGTTACTTCTTCAAATAATTCAATCAGGTCAACCCTTTGAAATTTGTGCTAACTACGGTATTCTTGGATTCTAGATGCTTTTCTATTACATCTTTTAATAACGATCCCAGCATCTTTCTTCCACATTTAGCTAACAGGTCTATAGTTTCATGAATTTGTTCTATCTCTTTTTTTAAATCTAGGAAAAACATTAACTGCCCAACAACCTTCTGGCACTATCCTTTTTTCCATCTGGCCCAGGGTTTTATCATCTTTATGTTTGTCTCCTTCATTTCTATTTTAAATGTCTTGATGCCTTTTTTGATCTCTTCTTCTAAAGCCACGTTCTCCTTGTCAATCATCCTGGTAAATACTGAGGCAAAGTAATTATTCAGTATTTCTGTTATTACCTATAAACTTATATTGTGCCCTGTCCATATCTTGATTTTCCTTTTGTAATTTATGAATCTGTAGAATACCCTTCCCTTTTATATTTTTGCTAATTTCATTTAATAGTTCCATTAAAGTAACAGCAGAGTGCTACACTGACTCACATACAACTTCCAGGCTGATGAGTAAGACGGAGATCAAGTGTTGCAAGCACCCTTTTGCTGCCTCGACAGATTGGGAAAGGTTTGGAAGTTTGGTGTCCAGGATACTAATGGACCAGGACTTTTAGAATGGTGAGGTTTCCCTTCCTGTCATCCAAAGAATTGGTGATAAACACAGCCCCACTGATACTGGCAGCCCTGCAGCCATTTAACACTCTAAGTGCTAATTGATTGCAGATGAGACTTCCGCCCCTCACTCGGGAGGAAGTCCAGCTCAGAGAGCTGCTGGTCAATCTGATTGGATAGGGACCTGGGACCAAAAGCAGTCCACAGAGTGCAAGTCCCAGAAGTCCGGGGCCAGTTAAGTGTGGAGGTCTCAGGGTGGGGAGGGGAGGTGAGGCTAGGGCCACCTCCCCCTCAACCCCTCCATTCTCGCCTGAGGCCTGAGCAGGGTCACTTTCCGGTCTTCCCCCCAGGAGAACGTAAAATTCTGTCCACAGTCTTCTGTGCCCTTCTCAACTTTTCTTTCAGGAAGCACTATGCTTTGACATGGCTGAGGAGGTGGCTCAGGCTTCAACGAATCAGAACTACATAAAGTACACCATCAGGATGCACTCAGAGGAGTGCTTGCTGACTACTGCAAAGAACCAGAGAATACAGATCCTATTGAAGATTACTCTTCTGCCTAACACATTCTACCTTGGATATTACAGCCTGGCCTCCAGAACAAGAATCACTCTCCACCGGGAATCCGCCACCCTCCACCCTCCCTCTGACACCTTTGAGTTTGAGCCCATCACCTTTGTCCCTCCAAACATCACTGTATGCCTTCCCTCTGTCACCCTACCATCACCTTTGACCCTGTGACAGTGACAGTGGACATGTCATCTCTCCCTCCTGACACTACCTCCATCACCCTAGACATTCCTCCTCTGATCCTAGACCCTCCCCCATCATCATCATCCTTGACATGCCCTTACAATCCCTTGATTTGCCCACTGAGCCCTTCCATTATTCATACCTCAGACTGGTCTTGGACTTGTACCTCATTAACGTTCCCCCTATATGGCCGATCCAACCCTCCTGAATTACCTCTTTGTCCCCTTCAGGCCCAACCCAACCCCACTCTCGACTACCTCTTGCTCCCATTCATGGTCCAACCCACTCCCGTCCCCACCCCCGCCCCGATTTTCCCTCGCTCCTCCTGATCTTTCATAAAATCGGGCTACCTCCTGCTGCCTTCCCCTGTGCTGTAGTTTTCCACAAAAAGAGCTGCTCACCTCGATCAAAATGGACAAACCCGACTTGTGTACGCCATCTTTAAATGATTGTTAAACCAGTGCTGCGAGTTTCCGTGTGCCACTGGCTTAATCTTGAAGGTAGGACTTAATTTGAAAAAGTTTTAAGATAATGAGTATTCATGTATGCAAATTTATTGAAAATTGGAAGCTGTCACCAGATGGCGCCAGACCCAACCTGCCGCTGCAATGCCGCTGACTTAATCTCTGCCTCTCAACCTGCCATTGGGAAACTGAGATTTTTGCTTCCACCTAACTAAGTCACCCTACCCCTCCCGCACCCACCCACCCCTGCTCCCCTCCCTAACCACCACATTTCTCACTGTTACAGGCCCCATTAGATACTGTACTTAGTAGGGAATCTGAATTTCTAGACAGTGCTCGGGGGCAGCCTGGTCTCACTTCCTACATTACTGTAGTAAAGTGCTTCGAAGGGGGAATTTCCAGATTCCTGGTGTGTTTTGCCGTTGTGTGAGATGTCAGATTCAGGCAGGTGGACTCCAGTCATCACCATTCCACTGGACCCTGGATGTGTGATCTCAATGTTCTGCTCCATGACTGATCTGCTTACAACTATCAGATCCAGAAAGTCCAGGAACATGGCAGTTGTCACAATCTAGAAACTGATTCATGTTGTTCTCCAATCTGATCCCAATTGCCTCTAAAGCTACAGTCTATGTTTCCGTGCAGGTGGAAACACTGACTGGCCACTCAATGTTTCTTACCTCCGTATCTGCACAGATTCCAATCAGGCTACCACTCACTCCATTATGCCTAGAATGAAATCAAAACTTTCCTAGTGTTGTAAAGGGCATCTTATTGACTCAAGAGTTACATCTCTCGATTGTTGCACATCTTTGCAAGTTGACATGAGAAAGAAAGAACGTTCATTTATATATCATCTTTCGTGTCCTCAGAATGCCCCAAAGTGCATCACAGTCAATGAAATAAGTTTGTACTTCATTGCAGTCACTTGTAATGAAGATAAATGTGACAACTAATTTTGCAGTCAGCAACGCCCCACGCACAACAAAGATAGCCTGAATTTTACTGGCCCCTGGGGGTGGGAAGGCAGGCAGGGAGGCATAAAATTGGGTGCCATGGCAGCAGCACCATGCCCATTGCCTACTCACTCCAACCTGTTTCCGTGGGTACTTTACCCATGAGCCACTCCTCCTGCCACCGCTGAGATTTACCTATGGCGGGGAAGGGCAGCGACAAGTATCCCATCACACCTGTGCCAAAGGAGATGTGATTGGGCATCCTGTGCCCATCAAAAGCCCTCCAAAAGGTATTCCTCACCCCTCATTTACCACCCCCACCCCAGCTGCCCTGTCAATTCCGCCACCCCCATTGCTAGGTTCATGGCTCCTCTTCTTTAGGGTACTGCCTGCAGTACCCCACATTCCTTGTGGCGCTGCTGAGACAAGAGTGCTGCCAGCTATTTGAGGCACATTTCAAGCAAATTAAAGGACCAAAAGCCATTAATTGGCTGCAGGGTAAGCTGGCTAAGCGCACACAAGCCTGCCCCGGACTACCAAGATAAATGACCTGATAATCTGTTTTGGTGATGTTGGTTAAGGGACCAAGGCACCATGAGTACCCATCTGCTCTTATTCAGATAGTGCTATGGGGCCTTTTAAATTCACCCGGGAGAGCAGACTAACCTCTACTTTAACATTTCATTCAAAAGATGGCCAAGCAACACTCCCTCGAAACTGCACTAAAGTACTAGCCTAGATTGCATGCTCAGATCTCTGGAATGGATCTTGATCTCTTAAGTTGCTGACTCAGAGTTGAGAGTGCTATCACTGAGCTAAAGTTCATACCCACTGAATCTGCAGAGGTATGTTCCTCAATCTTCGATGTTTGTTATGGGAGAAGGTGGGGGATTGGCACTAGGTGAGTTGCTCATTCAGAGAACTGGTGCAGAAATGAAGGGCCAAATGTCTTTCACCTGTGCCAAAACAATTCAGTGATTCTGTGAAAGGGGCATAATTAATTTTGATAAAATTCCAGGTCATTGTATTTTTCCAACTGAGGCTACAGGGATTCTATCGATTTTGACTTGTACGAGCTTTGTGTATTGCACAGAAATTATATATTGAAACATGTGGTGCAATGATTCAAACCCGATTCCAACTCTGAAAATCTTTGGTATCTAAATGGGGATCAATTTTTGTCTTTGGGCTTTAATGCACCTGTTTGTTAGTTAAATGAAGGATTTACAAACAGGTAGGAATTCTGAAGTTTCCTTTCATACCTCCCTATCATGTTGCTAAACTTGATAAAAACAGTTTTCAACCAATCGCAGGTATTATCACAATTTAGAACCTTAACAAGTAGGAATGGAGCTAACTTACCCCTATATAAAACAAGGTCTTTGCCAACATGGATGTGCTGACTGGAAATTTTATAGCCAGGATGGAAAATTCAACCAAAAAAGCATGTTTTATTGATGCAGTGGGGAGTTTGACTGAACAGGAGGCATTGGCCAGGAAGAAGCAATAGTTACTCTGGCACTCGCCCCAAATCCACAAGCGAGTAAGCAAACCTGGAAGCAGATCTCCAGCTGTGTCAACTCCATATACACCACCCATGGGAGATGGCGGGAGATCAAAGAGTCCATAGCATCAAATAGAAAATCAACCAAAATCTCCCTTTTAATTGGCAGGCACACAAGGTGGTACTGAGCCGCTGAAAAAAACCCGTGTTCATTTTACCTGAGAAGCTGCTGTAGGATTGTTTGGTTTGTAAAGTGCAGGGCCATAACAAAAACTGAAATGTATTTCCCAGTTAAGCTTAAGCTTTCCCTATTGACTTTTTCCAGTTAAAAAGGGTGGTTGGTAATCAGAGTTGGCTTTCTTAGTGCACAGCATTACTTTGCCTTACGTAGAACCATCCTAACAGATCTGCACTCCTAGAGCAAGGTTTCCTGTTCTGCAAGCCATTCTGCAAGCTCCTCAGCCCAGTTCTCACTGCTGCCCACCCAAAATTGGGCAGAGAGGGGATTGAAGATCTTGCATTCATACTTTACATGTACACTAATCCAAATGTTAATTAACCTTGTATTATCTCTACACAACAATGTACAACATGTGCTGAGAAAGGACTTTGAAACCTATACTCCAGCCTATGGCATTAGCATGCCACCCAAAATATAATTTTTGATTGTGCTACACAGATATTCCTTAACTGTTATTTCATCAAGAGGTGCCATTGATTCCTCTAGCATTCACTGTGAAGAATTTGAAAGTCCGTGGTCGGCCTCTCACCAGTGGTACTGCTACCAGAAGGGGAGGACAGCAGGCACAAACTCAGAGGTTTGAGATATATTGTTTGCACAGAAAGAGACCACAAACATACAGTAGGAACATACTTCACTCAAAGAATGCAATTAACTTGTTTACATTACCATCTTTGCTGTGCTTTCTCCGTTATTTGTGTTTATGCATTGGATTACAATGGGAGAAATTTTAAACTCAGACGCTTGCTTCTTACCCAAAATGGTGGGCTAGCAGTTAAGAATTGGGCGGGGGGGTGGGGGCGGGGAGTGCTATACTCCTAATGGCCAGTTGGTGAAGGAAGAAACCAGAATCATCCAAATCAATCTTTACTTGGAATAGTTTTATTCACTGAGTGAAACATTGTAGGTACATACCTCCTGACTCCACTCTATTCCTATTTCAGTATCTCTTTATATTCTCTTTTAATAAAAGACCAAAAAACAATAAATTAAACTAATAAGAGGGGTGGCAGCTCCTGAAGGAGCACTGTGACAAAAATCAAAATGTCAAAGGAAACTTAACTAGCTAAACCAAAACATCATTCCCGGGGTTGATGACATACCCCAGCCCCCACAGCGCCCATTGGTCACAGAAGGCCTCAAGCGTACCGGTTACACTGCATGCTCCCTCTCCAGGGCCACCAGGCTGCGAACATAACCGCAGAAGAAGGGCAGACAGTCAAGTCGGATGACCCCTTCAACTGCCCGCTGTCTGGATCTGTTGATGGCCACCTTGGCCAGGCCGAGGCACAGGCATACAAGGAGATCCTCGTCCCTCCCCCCTCACTCCCACCCACTTTCGCACTGGGTGAAGCATCTCTTTATATATGCTCAAGTAATTATACAATTAATGTCCTCCACTTGTATGTGCTTAACCTCAATTGATACAATTAACAGTGAGTACCTCCTCTGCCCATTGATGCTCAAGGTTCACCTGATGCAATTCTCTGATGCGTCTATAAATGGATGAGCAGCCCTGCTGCCTGAAAATTGCATAGGCCGCTTAAATATGCAAATTGAGATGCTACGGAAACTATAAGACCCCATTTTGAAATTTCAGATCCAACTAGGCAGAGAATTGTACCATGCATGCTCTGGTCTGTTGTACCAGGTTTTGAATGAACTAACCATTAGCCTGCAATTGTAATGTACAGGTCTATGTAATGTTTCCAGTGATTGCTAAGTTGTTCATGAGTGTGTATGTCTGACCTGGGATCAGTCACACCAGTATATGATATTGCCTTGTCAGGTATAATTCCTTAACTGAATCAGGTGGCAATCAGATTGTTCCAAGTTTGTCACTAATCCTCTGAAAGGATCAGAATAGGAACTTCAACATTGCTATTCCTCATTTTGGGGAAGTGCGTTAACTGAACACCAGCATCTGCAGGCCCTCCAAACAGTGCATACTGCAATGCGGCCTATTAAAGTGGATCAAAACCTAATCTAGTTAGTGTTTTTCTGACTGTTTTGCCAATCTCCCTCCAAAGGAAACAAGTGTTGGAAAATTGCAATCATATTGTGCGGCAGACGGAACATGTCAATTTGCGCAGCATGGGGGCTTCCAGCTGGATAAACTTCCAATGTGCGGAGTTTTTCCCCAATGCAGCAATAAAAGAATGATTGTGATAGTTAACTTACATCTTTCCTCTGATCATGACCAAGAGTTGTAGCTGTGTTCATTCCATTGTTAGTTTAAAGGGATGTGGTATTCCTTGGAGAACTGTGAAGGTTTTCAAGGATAGTTTTGTTAAACTACAGGAATCTAAATGGTCAAGGTCATGCCAGCTTCAGGCAATGGAGCAGTAGAAGCCTCCAAAAACAAAGCATACTAGTTAAGAAATCATCCACCCTATCTCAAAGCAGTTTTTGTGCCTATTTTGATCACAGGCATTGTCACTTTCAATAATCCAATGTTATTTGGAAATAAAAAAAATGAAATCATGCGTAACATGTCCATAAAAATCAATTGCTGCTGCTGTTGCACATTGCAGAGCAAAATCTTGTATAAATGGGTGCTGAGATTTTCCTAATTATTTGACATGAAGTTAAGTGCTTGAGTACAATAAAACAGGGCCTGCCATTTTCAAGGTTCAGAGATAAACACTGCCTGACATGTTACTAAAGTGACCTGGCCTGTGCAAGGACAACTCAATCTCTGATCTCAGACATTAACAGCCATACTCCATCTGGTCACTGCAATCCCTGGGTCAATAGTTAACTCCCAAATTCTCACATACAGTAAATTTACCAAACTTAGATGGCTGGCTAATGATTGGAATGGAATAGTAATTAAAAATTCCAAGCTATTTTCCATCCACATCCATTGTAGTCACTCCTGTTAATTAAAATAATTTATGCATAGTTGCATTTCTTTAGTTTAAAACAGACATGTTTTAATGAAGCCAATCAAAAACAATGAAGAGAAATGAAGAGAGGGAGTTAAAGCATCCTGACAAATATCACAAACAGCATATAATTTATCCATCTTACTATGTCTAGGGTCGATAATGCAACACTTAGCCTTAGCATTGCTGTGCATCAATCTCCTGCGCCCTACATTATAGGATACTGAGGCCTACTCAGCACCTGACACGTTACCATTTGAGCCTGAAGCTTTTGGCATTGTGGCCCTGCACAACCGTTATTTCAGTAACATCCTGAGTTTCCTATAAATTAGTAAAAAGCTCTACAATGCATTTACAGCACATTATTTGTGGTCCAGATATTCAATGCGTATATAAAATGGATACTGCATAGGATACACCTACCATTGTATCGGGCCAATTTTCTTCAAAGAGACTCTTTCTTATGAATTGTAGATAATTGCTATAATTATTTCCTCCTATGTTATGGCTTTGCGCTTAGTTGTTACCTGTTCAGCTGTTTTGCCATCATGTCAGAAACAAATTTAAATCTGGACAGCATCTGTGCATGCTTCACCAGGCATATGTGTGTTGCATATGTAAGATCTATCTGTATTGCTTTGTAATTTGCAGGTTCTGAAAGACCACAGGGACCATTAAGGGCCTGTGCTTACATCACCATGTATCTATAAAATCCAAAGAATCATAGAAGTATACCCAAGGGCCCTCAAGCCTCACTCACAACATTTGTGGAAGCCATCCCTTAGCTTAGGGCCAAAGCTGAGGGGGCTTCATTGCAAAGTTCCTTGGGGTATCCATGTTGTCCATCGCAGTCTGCAGCTTGATTAGATGGTCCCATAGTAACACATAGATTTAGGTTTTGCACTTCTTGGTGGATTGTGTCAAAACTGTACGGGCTCCTTGGCTACCAAACTATACTTTAGGATAAGCCCATGTGAGCTCCAAGTCACTGTGTACAGCAACTGCTGAAACTCTCAAGTTAATCTTCTGGCCAGCAATTTTACCTGCACTTGCTTTTCTTCAATTATATTCAGTGCTTTGTCTTGTGTTTTGACTTATAATTTATTAACTGATTTCCCATAATTCCCTGTGCTGATGTAGTATTGGATTGCACAAAATGTGTGAAGTGACATATTGTACTGAACCACACCCTCTTTTGTGCACTAGAGAACAGAAGAAGAATTTTAAAATGCTGGCAGTAGGACACCCCTTGAAACAAACCCTCACACAGCATGACAATGTGTTGTGCTGCAACACTGCAGTGTGCCCATATTTAAGGCTGTAAATAAGTGTGTGAATAGGGTGATTAAGAATGAAAAGCAAAGGCCAATACTAGCCTTGAGCTGAGGGATAATTCCAAACCCATCCTTTCACTTTTTCCACTGCTCCATACTCAAAATCTTCATGGACATCTTCTCACAGGAGTCATGGGTGGCAGTTTCCCCTACCCCCACCTCTCTATTCTCCACCTGCTTGAACTATTGTTATAAATTGCCTGGATCTATTAGCAGATAGAAAAGGGTTAAACGTTGAAATGAGGAATATGATGAGATCAAATACATATTACTCACTGTCTAGGCCAGCAGCCACCTTAATTAAGACTATGAGCATGGAGGTACCTTGTTCATGGCATGCTTGGTATTTATTGCATGCTGCTTTCCATAATGAATGGGGCACAGGGAAGACACATTACCATAGCACCAAAACACATTGGCCTATAAAAACACAAGAATGCCTTGCATTTCGAAAACTAATAAACAGTCGTCACATTGCAATGTACTCTTTCCCTCTATGATGCTGCTCAAGCTTCAGCTGAAATCTGTTGTGATTATTTGTAGGACAACATTGTAAAATAAAGCAAAATATACTAATCTAGGCAATCTTCTGAGCCAACAAATTTCTTCCTTAAATGCTCCCAGGTTTTGTGCACAGGTTGGACAGCATAGTTGGCCCTCAGCTCCAAAACAGACCTCCCAGCTTTGTAGGATTTCAATCAGGAGCATAAATTCAACTGTGATGACTTGACATAGCCATTTCTTCCCAGGAGGGTTATTGAGCAGCAACCATTTAAAAGTTGCTGTGCCGCAATATCCCACCATCAACCCATTGAATTCCTGGCATGCTGTGTATTGTGTGCCAGGAGCACCATGAAATTGTGTTAATGAAATGTTCCAAGGGCAGCTCACTGCATGTTAGGCAAATGGCATGCCGAAAGACCAATGATCTTGTATCTAAATTGTAAACAAACACAACCAATTTTTTTAATACTGTATTTTACAAGGCTGAAATGGACTTCCTTCAAAGTTACTGCTAAACTAATTGAACTCTTAAAAAAGGAGTTGGATAATTATGTGGCTAAAATGGAATTAAAGGTTGTAACAATAAATTTGGGCATATAAAGCCCCAAATGGCATGTTATTCAGGACAAGGCAATACTATTTGCAGGAAATTCACAGGGTTTTTGGAAATGCTATCTGTGTTTGTCTCCCATAGAAATTGTAAATAATTTAAGAGGCCATAGTTATATAAATTGTAAATGATGCTTGAGACAAAATGGAATTTATGAGCCGAATGGCCTTTTCTCTTTTCCACATTTTTTTGTTATTTTGGAGCTGCAGTACTCGAAGGAAAGGAAAACCACAGATGCCGGATGTCCAAAGTTGAAAGTTAATGCTGGAAATACACAACACATCCATCAGCATGTGAAAGAGAAAGATTCCGGTGGGAATTTGAGGCCTCAGAGCTGTTCTGAAGCCTTAACCTGATTGACCTGCTGTGCATTCCAGTACATTCTGATTTTAATTCATATTGTAAGGAAAGTAGTTTTTAATGGCCTTCAGCTAGCAAAGGACTTTGAAGAACTTAGCATTTTAGCAGAAGTTGGAGTGCATCAAAAAGGGAGGAAATGAGATTCCATTTTATACTGACTTCTACAAGAAGCTGGGACAATAATAATCAGTTGGATTTGACAGAAAATCACATCATCACAGCAAAGTCACTTGCTGATCAAAACTCTAGATGCAGAAGTGACTGTAAACCCAAGTGTTGTAAGATTTGTGCTTGGCAACAGTACACTGGGCTAGACTTGTGGAATTTCCTGAGGTTGGTTCTAATTAGCAATGCACAGCAAGCTTCCAGCTCAGATGTTTTTAATTTTAAAAATGTATTCATAATCGCTAAGCCCAGCATTTTTCCCCATTCCTAGTTGCCCTTGAGAATAAGGGGGGTGAGTCACATTCTAGAACCACTGCAGTCCATGTGGTGAAGGTACTCCAACAGTACTGTTTCATAGGGAGTTCCAGGATTTTGCCCCAGTGATGACGAAGTGGTGGAGAGAGTGTGAGGTCACGGCTAGGTTGTGGATCAAATGGTCTGCTTTGTCTTGGATAGTGCTGAGTTTGTTAAGTACTGTTAGAACTGCCCCCATTCAGCCAAGTGCAAAGTATTCCATCACATTCCTAACTTGTGCTTTATAAGTGTGAAAAGACTCACTGGAGTCAGGAGGTAAGTCACTCGGCACAGAATTCCTAGCCTCTGATCGTCTCTTGTAGCCACAATATTTAAACCAGTTAAGTTTCTGGTCAATGGTGACCCTCAGAATGTTGATGGTGGAGGATTTAACGATGGTAGTGCTGCTGAATGTCAAGGGATGTTGGTTAGACTTTCTCTTGTTGGAAATGTTCATTGCCTGATACCTGTGTGTGGCAAATGTTACTTGCCACTTATCAGTCCAAGCCTGATATTGTTTCATTCTTTCATTGGATGTGAGTTTCACTGGCATTTGTTGCCCATCCCTCATTGTTCTTGAGTAGGTGAACTGCTGCAGTCCATCTCTTGTAGGTACATCCAAAAATGCTGTTAATCAAGGTAGTTTCAGGATTTTGACCCAGTGACAGTGAAGGAATGGCAATATAATCCCGAGTCAGGATGGTGTGTAACCTGAAGGGGAACTTGTAAGTGGTGGTTTTCACACATGTCCACTGCTCTTGTCCTTCTAGGTGGTAGTGATCACAGGTTTGGAAGGTGCTGTCAAATGATATTTAGCGAGTTGCTACAATGCATCTTGTAGATGGTATACAGCTGCTAATATGTCAGTGATCAAGGAAGTGGATGTTTAAGGTAATGAATAGGTTGCCGATCAAGCAGGCTGCTTTGTCCTGGATGGTGTCAAGTTTCTTGAGTGTTGCTGGAACTGCACTCATTCAGGCAGCAAGTGGAGAATATTCCATCACACTCCTGACTTATGCGTTGTAGATGATGGGCAGGCTTTGGGGAGTCCGAAAGTGAGTTACTCGCTACAGAATTCCCAGCCTCTGACCTGTTCTTGTAGCTACAGTATTTATATCACTAGTCCAGTTAAGTTTCTGGTCAATGGTAGCCCCTGGATGCTGTTAGTGGCAGATTCAATGATGGCAATATGTTAAATATCAAAGGGAGATGGTTAGATTCTCTCTTGTTGAAAATGGTCATTGCCTGGCATTCGAATGGTGTGAATGTTACTTGCCACTTATCAGTTCAAGCCTGAATGTTATCCAAGGCTTGCTGAATGTGAACACAGTCTGCTTAAGTATCTGAGGAGTTAAAAATGGGGCAATCATCAGCAAACGTCCCCATTTCAGACCTTATGATGGAGGGAAGGCTATCGATGAAGCAGCTGAAGCATGATGTTGTCAAAGTCTCATTGCATGTGGTCATAGAATGCTTCATCACATGAAGAATTTTGAATGGAGCTGAACACTGCAATCATAAGCAAACAGCTTCAGTTCTCATCTTATGATGGAGAGAAAGTAATTAATAAAGCAGCTAAAACATCCCCCTAGCCATTAGCTGAGGACAATAGATACCCTGATGTGTCTACATGTTGCCTTTGATGGATTAGACATACCTGGTTAATTTTCTACATTGCTGGATAGATGCCAGTCTCACAATTGCACTGGAAAGCATGGCTAGGAGAATGACTGGGTCCGGTGTGTAATATCTTCAACAATGTAGTTGGGATGTCATCTGTGCCTATGGCCTTTGCTGGGTTAAGTGAAATTAGACACTTATTAACATCACTTGGAGTGAATTAAACTGACTGGATCAGTGGCATCTCTGAGGATGGGAACCTCAAGGGGGAGTTGTGTGGAACCATTTAGTCACTACTTTTGGTTTGTAAACTGATATGAACATCTAATTTTATGATTCGTGTGTTTTAGGAGTATAACTTGTAGTTTTGGGAATTTAATTTTTAAGTGTAAGATAAGTGGGGAAACAACTGGGTTTGAGAAGCTGGTAAACAGCCCTAAGATAATTACAATTCCAGGACAGTCAAGGGGTTAGAGGTGTGAAAATAATAAACAACAAGTGGTCCTCCCTTAGCTTCATAATGGAGGCAGTGATTCTGGTAAGGTTGCAGTTGTCCCCATTAGAGTTTTATGTAATTCATGTTATTTTCCCAGATGAAAGAAAAGTTTGAAGCAACCAGTAAACAAGGAAAGGTCTTAAAGTATTGTATCCATATACTTTTCAGATCAAAGGACAGGTTTAAAGTTGGGGGTAATTTGTTTAAATATCTATATGGGACATCCCAAGTATGTCACGTTGCTGTAGGGATAGATTGCAGGGAGGTTTTTTTTTTGGTTTGGGGTTTTTATCTGTGTGATTCTCACAGAAAGGCAGTTGAAGCCTGAGTCAGCCTGGGAGCAGCTTTGAGACAAGCAGAGTATCTGCCAGGAGCTGTAAACCAGGTGCAGAGGGCTATCAGAAATCAAGGCTGTTTTCTGACTTGGAATCACCAAGCAAGAATGCAGTGAGGCCCATCCTTAAGCTGGGGTGTCCACAATCGTGAGGTGCTTAAGGTGTGTTGGGGAGGTTCACTTAACTAGGTGCTAGCAGAATGACCCCAAGGAATCTCATACCTTAAAGAATACTGGGAATACGGAGGAGAATCAAAGGGAATTCCTGAGAGCTGTGGTACACCTTAGTTTGGTCCCAGGAGAAGTGATGGAATGCTCAAGATCCTGTAAAAATATAGGGGAACTCTAGGGTGAACATATGAGTAGAATGAGAAGTTCTATTGAGATTTTCGGTATAAAGTATGTGTTTATAAAATGTTGTGATGTTAGTAGTACCTGCTTTATTTAACTCTTTTACAGTAAAGGATTTTGTTTAAAACATGAACTCTTGTGGCGTATTTCTTTCAGTTAATGACTGGGAGGGAGTTCACATTTCTTTTTTAACAGTTACTAGTCTCTACTGAGGTCATAACAAAACACATAAGCCTTGTCTCTTTCACTCATGCTGGTCTCTGCCATAGTTGGAGATGCTAATTGTATGATTATCCACCAGCATTCTCTGTTGGATGTGGTCTACCTTGAATAAAACTGTCACCAATTTTGGGAAACAGCAGCTTAGGTGAGCATCAAAAAATTAGATTGAACAAGAGTAATTTCAGTCCATTTACTCAGCCCAGAATCACTCATTGTACTCGTTTCATTGGGAAATTTCTCCTTTCATCCCCAAAGGAACAGGCTGTTAAAATTATTGAGCTCAAACAAAAAGTGGCACTGAAGAGCTGATTTAATTGCATTCCACTGTATATAGTTCCCACTGTCTAATGGAGGGTCCGATGCAGTTGTATACATAATTTGACTGTGTTCCAAAATATTTCCCCTCAAGTTCATTGTGCTTCGTGAGATGTGAGTTTTATTTGATCCCAGTAATAAGAGTCTGTTCAATGAATGTATCCACAACAATTGTCATTAATTCAGCTCATATATACCACAGTCATAGCTGATGAAGCCTATGCCGCAGATATCCCCCAACTCCAACCCCCTTTCTCTTATTTTCTGTATGTGTCATATTATAATAATATAATAATAATATAATACAATAATATTCTCCTTTTTCAACAATGTTTTAGAAATAATTGTTGCATCTTTTACGGGACAGCAAAGAGTATGATTTTACTTCAAATGTAAATCAATAAAGTTTATAAAATTTTATTGAATAGGTTTAACAGACTGATGAAGGCAGACATCTTTGACGTAAACCAAATGCTCTTCTCTGTAACTTATTATCATTTCATCAATTGTACCTTGGTTTGGCACCAGCTTGTGTCGCTCTTCGGGATTAGTAAGGTCTTAAAGGACAGGTCAAGTGAAGACTAGGGCTGTATTATATTAATAGTGTGATCTGCCCCACACAATAGCAAAGGGATTTTTTTTAATTGATTAGATTGGTTAGATTGTGTTGCCTTCTTCAATTGCAAAATCTATCTTTAAAAGTTCAGGAATCTTTTGCTTAAATAGATGAGCAAGAACGTCAGTATGATGTATTGAATGTTGTCATTGACAATGGCACAAATTTAATAATGAATATCTAATTTAAAACTGTTCTATCTATAAGCCCATTTACAATTCAGTGGTCTTTCTCCCATTACTGTTCTAATTCTGGTTCCTTTTGATAATGGTGCTTTATGCTGCCGAAATATTCCATCAAACCAAACTACTGTCTTCAGTTTCTTTTATACCTTTCATTTGCTGTCAACAAAAATCCAGAAGATTTTAATGAATTTCTGAGGTTGGAATTTTTAAGATAGCACAATAGGGTACCACATGACTGAGGGCCTTGCATCTGAATTGAACAACATCTGATATCAGACAGTAGAAAGGTTGAAAAAAAAATGACCAGCCTCATCACATAACTGCATGGAATGAAATCTGTAGGAATAAAAAATGTTTCTTCGGTACATTGGCCATTTGAGAGGAAGGGCAAATTGAACCCGATGTCAATTAGTAATTCACTTTTGAGGGAAGCAAGGGGCTAACTTTGCCCTTTTTGTCTCCGGACATATAATAAATAATAATGGATGTGCTGCGAAATGTCCCTTACCAAAGTAAAGGTAGACAGCGTGTGGACATTTTTTTTTATTCATTCATGGGATGTGGACTTTGCTGGCTGGGCCAGCATTTATTGCCCATCCCTAGTTGCCCTTGAGAAGGTGGTGGTGAGCTGCCTTCTTGAACCACTACAGTCCATGTGGTGTAGGTACACCCACAGTGCTGTTAGGGAGGGAGTTCCAGGATTTTGACCCAGCAACAGTGAAGTTACGGCAATATATTTCCAAGTCAGGATGGTAAGTGACTTGGAGGGGAACTTCCAGGTGGTGGTGTTCCCATCTATCCACTGCCCTTGTTCTCCTATAAGATAGCAGCTGTGGACCACAAATGGATAAGACTGTAAATTCAGTTTCCCTGCTAGGTTCTACCTGCAATTTGGCCAGAAGATAAGAATGTGAATCCCGACATTTTCTGGTATCCGAGTCAGAACCACAGACTGGGGAGACCTGCTGTGAGGACTCCACCAATGTCACTTGCCAGGTGGTAGGAGGTATATAGGAGCAATCTAAGGTAACTTTTCAGAGCCTGTGCTTGAAACTAAAGATACATCACACTACTAGATCCTGGCGAGAATTATGTTCTGAAAATTTTAGACACAATCAGTGTGTCTTGTTGTCCTCAGCTAGCAACTGAGATCATTCAGTCAATTAGCATTCATTCTTCAAATTAATAAAGAATGACTGTAATAAGATCTCTTTGTGAAGCATTCATTTGTCCCAATCATTACAGAGTACAGATTGTTGCCTATATTATAGGTTATCAGGTGTGTTTTTTGAAATTTGAATAAACTGACTGCAACCAGATCATTGAAACAGTGGGCTTTGTCAATCCTCTTTAACTTAGACATGGCATTAGCACCCTGCTTCTGGGTTTTCCAACCAATCGCAGAGTCTGGGCCTGCGCTTATCAATGAAAGGCTCTCTATTTAAAGGAATCCCAGCAGGGGTCAGAATGGCAGCATCCAACATTCCTTCTGAAGGCTGCAAGAGGAAGAATGATACAGGGAGACAGAGGAAGGCTGCCTGCACCCCCACAGTGCTTCTCTGAATCTTGCTGCAGGTGATGTTGGAAGTGGTTAAGGGGCAGGAAAGTTCCGTTTCATGTGAATGGGAGGAAGAGGCCAGCCCCCCAAACCAAACAGGCATGGCTGAAGATATTAGAAGTAGAAAGCTGCAGGAGTGTGGTTCCTCAAAGCTAGATACAGCATTGCAAAAAGTTTAATAACCTAATAAGTGCAGCAAAGATGAGTGGTATAAGACTTTCAGAAGCCAACCCCAACACACTGACTGCCCAAACAATCTCCTGCATAGCATTACTCAGACAAGTACATCTTTACAGCTACACTCATTTTCTTTCTCCCCAAGCACTCCTCACAATCCCATCTAGGCAGTCACACTCACACTTATCCTCTTCTTACTGTGCTCTCATACCTTCACCCTCCAAAATGCTGTCATTCCAACCTCTCCACAGATTCCACTCCTCACAATTTTAACTCTCTGTTTTCTGTCATTTCAAGAGCACACAACTCCACGGAACAAGGGGCAAACCTACAGTGGTAACCACATTGACTGTTGCAGAGGAACAGGCATTAGAGATTGGCAGGTTGGCGCAGTTCATGAGTATAGGCGGTAGAGACATGGGGGTCTCCCACATTGCTGCTGAAAGTATTAGATATCATGGGTTGAATTTTACCAGCTCACTGAAAATGGGCTGGGAGGAAGGAAGGCTGGTAAAATGGTGCAGGAAGCTGTTGATGGCATACCCAGTGTCTTCCCACAATTATGCTATTTTGCCAACTGTGGGCAAGGTGGCAGATAGCCACCTATCCAAAGTCCAATTGAACCATTTAAGTGGCCAATTAAAATTCTCTTCATGCCTCCACTAGCATTTTATCAGTGGTTGGGGGACATGTTGTGTTTGAGGAGGCTGCCAAGTAAACCCCAGAAATCTCCCAGCAAGTTGCAGGGGTCCTCCTATTCAGCAACAATGGCAACCCCTGGGTAATGGAGAGACCTGCCCTCACCCGCGCCACTCCCCTGATCATTGGGGCTTGTCTGCCTGGTCCCAGAGTTCTCAGACCCCACTCACCTGACTTTGAGGGCACACAGCCATCATCCTTCAGGTGCATCCCCAGCAATGGCCACTCTTAGCAGGTACAACTGAAGCTGATCTGTCAGCCCCTTGACTGGACCGGCAGCTCTTGGAGGTTAGCTGCCACCCTTATTAGCTATGCCAGCCCCAGCGGCAGCCACTTAATTGGCTGCTACCAGCAAAATGTAGCCCTGAGTCCCACTGCCTGCCGAAGCAGGGTCGCAGTACCCACCCCACCCAGCTTTTGGCCCCGGCAGCAGGACCTCTGCTGCCTCGGCTAAATGCTGGCCCGCACTGCTATTTGGCACATAACAGTCACTCATACTGAATTGATGTCGATAGAAACTGAAATTTCATGACATGCACAAAGTAGCATTTGAACACTTTCCCTCTATGTAATAATTCATTTCTTCCATCTCTCGTAGGTCCTTCAAGGGTGAGCGAGGTGCTAAAATGGGAGGAAGCCAAGGGGTCCTCAGAGGAAGGCAAACACTCTGAGGATCCTCCATCATATGACTCATGCGCACCCTCCAAAGCACAGATACACACACCTTGGTGGTTACTGAAGTAGGGATAATTATTTTATTACATGGTGAGGCAAACATCACATGAGAGCAGGAACAGGTGCTAGAGACAGGGACAGTAGTTGAGAGTGGAGTGTGACAGAGCATGGGACATTCCAAGCTCTGCTCAGTTTGAAGCAGTGGGTAAGCCATGAAAAGGGCACTTATGGAGCAGTAATAGGAATTGTGTACAAGCAGAATAGATGAGAGAACCAGTGGATGTGGTGTATTTGGATTTTCAGAAAGCTTTTGATAAAGTCCCACATAAGAGGTTAGTGTGCAAAATTAAAGCACATGGGATTGGGGCAGTATATTGGCATGCATTGGGAATTGGTTAGCAGACAGGAAACAGAGAGTAGGAATAAATGGGCCTTTTTTGGAGTGGCAGGCAGTGACTAGTGGGGTGCTGCAGGGATCAGTGCTTGAGCACCATCTATTCGCAATGATTTAGGTGAGGGAACCAAATGTAATATTTCCAAGTTTGCTAATGACACAAAACTTGGTGGGAATGTGAGTGATGAGGAGGATGTTAAGAGGCTTCAAGGTGATTTAGGCAAGTTGAGTCAATGGGTGAATACATGGCAGCTGCAGTATAACGTGGATAAATGTGGAGTTATCCACTTTGATAGAAAAAGCAGAATGGCAGAGTATTATTTAAATGGTGATAGATTGGGAAATGTTGATGTACAAAGGGACCAGGGTGTCCTTGTACACCAATCACTGAAAGCAAGCATGCAGGTGCAACAAGCAGTTAAGAAGGAAATGGTATGTTGGCCTTCGTAGCGAGAGGACTTGCGTACAGGAGTAAGGAAGTCTTGCTGCTGTCATATAGAGCCTTGGTGAGACCACACCTGGAGTACTGTATGCAATTTTGGTCTCCTTACCTAAGAATGGATATACTTGCCAAAGATGGAGTGCAGCGAAAGTTCACCAGACTGATTCCTTGGGGTCTAGAACAAATGGTCACAGTCTCAGGATATTGAGTAGTCCACTTAGGACTGAGATGAGGAGAAACTTATTAACTCAGAGGGTGGTGAACCTGTGGAATTCTCTACCATAGAAGGCTGTGGAAGCCAAGTCACTGAATATATTTAAGAAGGAAATAGATAGGTTATAGACCCTAAAGGTGTCAAGGGCTATGGGGAGAGAGCAGGGGTATAGCGTTGATAGAGGATTAGCCATGATCATATTGAATGGTGGAGCAGGCTCGATGGACCAAATGGCCTACTCCTGCTCTTATTTTCTTTGTTTCTATGTCAGTGTTTTCAAAGGGAGATTAGAGAAGTCCATCTCTGGCACAAGTATCATAATGTCCCGGCATTTGTGCTGATGTCCACCTCATGGAAAGAGTGGCCATCTGCATAGAGAATCAGACATAACAGGCAAGCAAGTGCATACTGGCAAGTGCATGCTGGCCCTGACCTACACTCAATCTGCCACTTTAAACAGAATGGAACAAAGCCTTGTCTTAGAGCATTAAAATGCAGTAAAGTGCTCTCCAGCTCTTTGTGCATAGGGAAGTGCATGTGGGCCATGATATGGAAAGGCATATGGAAGTGGAGACTCTTCTCAATCCGCACCCATTTCTCATCCCTGGCTGGCCCCTGCCATTCCCAGGCATAGCCCCACAAATTGCCTTCATGCCCTGAGACCAAGTCTACCCCTGCACAGGTGCAGATGGGTCAGTCTTTGACAGGGACCTCATGGGTTCCAGAACCCAGAGGACATCTGCCACATCCATCTCATCAGTCAGGGCAGGGGAACGAGCAGCTTTGTTGAAACCACAGGCATCGCACCATGTAGGAGTAATAGAAAGCACGTGAGAAAGGCTTATTAATGGCACAAGGGGATTGGGTGTGTATAGCAATGTTCATGTCATAATGTATATGTGCCTCTAAATGAATCAAACACTTTACTTGAACTCTTCATTCTCCTGCTAACTATTTTTTCTAAACAGGGAGTAGCTTTCAGGAGAATGTATGACCAGGTTGGGAGATGAGCAAACGATTGGAATGTGATGACTGGATTTTTGACTGTGGGAATGATTCATGTTGCGGGGGGGCAGTGGGTTTATCAGTGCACTGCTGTTTGGCCTCACTCACTCAGAATAGCTAAAAAGTGCATCTGTGAGGCTTTCATAGGCTTCTCTGGTAGCAAGGTGAGCAATTGCAGGCACCATGGCCATATCTGGATCCTCCTCCTCCTTGTCCTCCTCCTCTTCAACCTAGGATGCCAAGCAGTCTGCATCTTCCTCTTCCTGTAGCTCTATATTTCTCTACAGCACAATGTTGTGCAACGCATAACAGACCACTACCATTCTTGACACCCTTGATGTTGCATACTGGAATGCCTCCAGATCTGTTCCGTCACCTGAATCACATCTTCAGCAGCTCCTGTGTCATGTAGTTCTTATTGAACCTTCCCTCTGTATCAGTAGCAGGAGTCCTCATGGGTGTCACAGCCTGGTCCTCAGAGAGTAGCCTTTGTCTCCAAGGAGCCATCCTCTTACTGTGTGGAGATGCAAAAACCGGTGGGAGCTGTGACAATTGCAAAATGAAGGAATCATGGCTGCTTCCATGATATCTTGCATGATAACCTCCTGGTGTCACCTACCAGCTGAACACTGAGGGAGTGGAATCCTTGTTGATTGATAAATAATCCAGGCTGATCTGGGAGCATCTTAATTGCCACATTTGTGCAGTTAATGATTCCTAGTACCTGTGGGAAATGCAAGAGCTTTAGGTGTCTGAGCAGCCTCATCAGTGTGAAAGTGAGCAAAAATGATGGCCTTGGCAAACCTGGCACTGATCACCTTGGAGATGTACTTATGGACAACAAATAGTGAAATCCTGCAGAAGTCATCAGTGAATTCCTGAAAGGAGCCAGAGACAAAGAAATTCAGGACTGTGGCGACCTTGATGGCAACTGGAAAAGTATGTTCACCTGGATCTCTTGGAAGGAGGTCTTGTTCCAGGAGGCTGCAGATGTTAGCAACAACCTCCCAAGAATGCCTAAGCTTCCTGAGACACTGTTGCTCGATAATGCCAAAGAAACTGATTCTCTGTCTGAACTCTGTGCTGGGAATATCGTCTCCTTTGCACTGGAGATTTGTGTACATCCCCTCTGTCCTACAAAGTGGCATGTGGCTGAGGAAAAGGCAACTGCTGTGGTGTTGTTGCAGTTCCTACAGCATTTGTTGTTGTTGCTGTTCTCTCAACTCCTCCACTGGTGCTAAATTATCAGACTGCTTATCTGACATCCAGTATTGGATGAGCAGAAATTTTCTCCAATTAAATATTGGGAAGACTGAAGCCATTGTTTTTGGTCCCTGATCCAAACTCCATATTCTAACTATTGACTCCATCCCTCTCCTAGGCAACAGTCTGAGATTAAGCCAGTCTGTTCGCAACCTTGGTGTCATATTCAACCCTGAAATGAGCTTCTGACCTCATGTTCATGTTATCACTAAGACCACCTATTCCTATCTCTATAATATCACATATCTTCGCCCTTGTCTCAGCTCATCTGCTGGTGAAAGCCTCATTCATGCCTTTGTTGCCTCTAGACTTGACTACACCAATACACTCCTGACTAGTTTCCCACACTGTGCCCTCTGTAAACTTGAGGTCATCGAAAATTCTGCTGCCTGTGTCTTAGCTTGCACCACGTCCTGTTAATCTATCACCCCTGTGCTTGCTGACCTACATTGGCTCCTGGTCAAACAATTTCTTGACTTTGAAATTCCCTTCCTTGTCTGAAATCCCTCCATGGCCTCACCGCTCCCTATTATTGTAATCTCCCCCAGCTCCACAACCCTCCGAAATATCTGTGCTCCTGTAATTCTGGCCTCTTGTGCATCCCCAATTTTAAATGCTCCACCTCTGAAACTACGGCGAGCAGTTACATAGGGCCCAAGTTCTGGAATACCCTCTGTACACCTCTCTGACTCTCTACCTCACTTTCCTCCTTTAAGACATTGTCTGGAATCTACCTCTTTGACCAAGCTTTTGGTCACCTGACCTAATACCTCCTTACGTGGCTCGGTGTCATACTTTCTTTTATAATGCTCCTGTGAGATGCCTCGTGAAGTTTTATTATGTCAAAGGTGCTTTGTAAATATAAGATGTTGTTGTTTATCCTGCTGGTTCTTGGAAGGCTGACAGCAGGGCAGTACAGATCAAGGTGAGTAAAGTCCAAAAGTAAGTGAAATGACTTCCAATAAGTTGGAAGTTATCTGTGAAGAAGTGAAATCTGGCTCTCTGAACAAGTGCTGTGACCACAAGCCTTTCACATAGGCAACCCAGCAGCTGTGCTGTTCCACAGTTTAAAGGCTTCCCAACCAATCAGTTTCACTGATCAATGGCTTCCTGCTATGTTTTCGCCTTGTTCACTCAGGCAAGTTTCACACAGCTTGGGAAACCCATACGCAGGTTGTTAAAACCAGAATCCTGGATTAAATCCACAGCTAATTGACTATTTAAATATTTAAATTACTGACCCTTGCCTCAGAATGCATTCTGGTGAAACCCGGAAGCAGGCCGGATCATATTGGTTATCCACCATGTCGGCATTACTTGGGCATTTAAACCCTCTCTCACATCTCAACACACACCTCTTTGGCAGTTAAAATTGTGTCCTCCGTTTCCATATATGTTGTTATTTTTAATTATTTATGTGTTTGTATTGAATTGGGTAAAATAAAATTAACTTGATTTACAATGGCAACAGTGTATTCTCATCCCATCATTCCCAGTTCGTTGAAGTAGAAAAGGAATGATGTCAAGTTTGGAAATTTAGAGAAAATATACTTTATTAAAAATAGCCTGTGGGTAATTTGAACTACTCATCCTGCCTAAAAAGCCAATGCTGATTAGTCTAATTCACTTCAGTCCCTGGAGGGCTTCATAGAACCTTATCTTTGATATGAACAGATTCTCTGTGTAATTGGGTATTTGTTCTGCCGAGCCTTAAATAGTGGCTCTTCAAAGCAACTGAAGCCCAGGCCTGTTACAAACGTTCACCACTTCTATTGCCATCTGGAATTCATGTACAAAACTGTCTTAAAAAACTGCAAGATTTATGTCCCAATGAAGAATTCAGCAGTTTAGTTAAGAATAATTGGATCCCATATGGGAACAAGATGGACAGGTTCACTCGTATAATGATTGCCTGTTCTAGTAGATTCCAGAACACAAAAAAACTAGCTCCATAAAGGTTGGTACGTCTGCGGGCATGAGTTCTGAAAGGTGGTGCTCAGTTTTTTAGCATTTAGATAAGCCCAAGTATGTTGCACAACCAAAGATATTCAGTGTACACCATGATAAAAATAAATTGTTCCATAAAACGTACCTCAAAAATTCAAAAGCAAATGTTTGTAAATGTATGATGCACACACATGTACTGGACTTGGGTTTTATTTGGCTTTTTCTCTCTAGACAATTTGCATTGCCCCACCAGGGATAAATTCATTAATGCCCTTTAATTAATGCAGAATCCCAACTTTTGTCCCATCATCTGTCTCACCCCCGATGCCCTGACTTCACCTGATGCAACCTCACTACCCATCTATCCACCCTGGCTCCCCAACTACTCTTGACCTGACCTAACCTCACCACCCTATCCAGCTGCCACCTTACCCTCTCACCCACACTACTCCCTTACCCACTTATCTCACCATACAACCAAACTGCCACCTTACCCCCTTACCTCACCATCCTACCCAGCTGCAACTCAACCCACTTACCCACCTATGTCACCATCCTACCCAGCTGCCACCCTACCCTCTAACCCACCCAATCCCCTTAACCCCTTACCTTATCTTCCCTACTCCCTTACCTACTCTGACCCTTACCCACCCTACCCGCTCACCCACTTACCTTACCCACCCAAATCCTCACCCCCTTACCCACCCTATCCCCTCACCTTATCCAATCTTCACCTCACTCACTCTACCCCTTTGCCCACTCAACACCCTTACCAACTTACCTTACCCACCCTACCCTCTAACACACCCTATCCCCTTACCCCACCCTCCCTACCCCTTTACACACTTACCTACTCTCCCCGTAGCTTTTCAAAGGAGCTTTGGGACATTTAAACTCTTTACTTACCAAAAGATGGAAGCTAGTGCCATAAATGGGTGTGGCTTGTCTTCCCCCGGCGATCCAGTGCTTCGAAGAAGCAGTTCCAGTTCAGATACACTCCACGTATCCGGAGAAGCCGGGATCAGAAGTCCCGGCCGGAAATGCAAAGATCCAGTGTGGCGCAGAAATGGTGATTGCCACTCCTCTGAAGATTTGGGCCATAATCTGCAAATTTAGGCCTGGATTTTCATGTACATTCGGGAATACATGACTTGCAGACTTTTATGGCTATGAATTGCATATTCAACCCATGTGTGACTTTACCCAGGACTTCTGTTTTCTCATGTTTTTCTTCATTCATGGGGAATGTGCACTTCGCTGGCTGGGCCAGCATTTATTGCCCATCCCTAGCTGCCCTTGAGAAGGTGGTGGTGAGCTGCCTTCTTGAACCGCTGCAGTCCATGTGGTGTAGGTACATCCACAATGCTGTTAGGGAGTTCCAGGATTTTGACTCAGCAACAGTGAAAGAACAGCAATATATTTCCAAGTCAGGATGGCAACTGACTTGGAGGGGAACTTCTAGGTGGTGGTGCTCCCATCTATCTGCTGCCCTTGTCCTTCTAGATTGTAGTGGTCATGAGTTTGGAAGGTGCTGTCGAAGGAGCCTTGGTGAATTCTTGCAGTGCATCTTGTAGATGGTACACACTGCTGCTACTGTGCGTCGGTGGTGGAGGGAGTGAATGTTTGTGGATGTGGTGCCAAACAAGCAGGCTGCTTTGCCCTGGATGGTGTCAAGCTTCTTGAGTGTTGTGGGAGCTATACTCATCTAGGCGAGTGGGGTGTATTCCATCACACTCCTGACTTGTGTCTTGTAGATGGTGGACAGGCTTTGAGGAGTCAGGAGGTGGGTTACTCGTCCCACTATTCCTAGCCTCTGAACTGCTCTTGTAGCCACAGTATTTATATGGCTAGTCCAGTTCAGTTTCTGGTCAATGGTAACCCCCAGGATGTTGATAGTGGGGGATTCAGTGATGGTAATGCCATTGAACATCAAGGGGCGATGGTTGGATTCTCTCTTGTTGGAGATAGTCATTGCTTGGCACGAGGGTTCAGGTTCGCAGTGCAGTTTGAGAGCCGTGATGGAGTGCGGGAGGAGTGTGGGTGCTGAGGCAGGCTGGTTAGAAGGCCTGCCTCAATTCTTGGACATAGGAGCTTAGGAAATAGGAGGAGTCAGTCATTTGGCCTGTCGAGCCCGCTCCACCATTCAACTGGCTGATCTTCTACCTCAATGGCATTTTCCCACACTATCCCCGTAACCCTTGATGTCTTTAATATCTAGAAGTCTACTGATTCCTAGCTTGAATATACTCAATGACTAAGCCTCCACAGCCTTGTAGGGTAGAGAATTCCAAAGATTCACCACCCTCTGAGTGAAGAAATTACCCCTCATCTTGATCCTAAATAGCCTACTGCTTATCCTGAGGCTGCGTCCCCGGCTCTAGACCCCCAGCTGGGGAAACATCCTTCCTGCAGCTACCCTGTCGAGCCGTGTAAGAATTATGGATGCTTCAATGCGATCACCTTTCATTCTTCTAAACTATAGAGAATACAGGCCCAGTCTCTCATAGGATAATCCTGCCACCCTAGGGATCAATCTGGTAAACCTTTGTTGCACTCCCTCTATGGCAAGTATACCCTTCCTTAGGAAAGGAGATCAAAGTTTTACACAGCAGCCCAGCTCCCAACATTGTTTAAAGGCCTGATAAACCTCACTCCTCACACCTTCACACCCACCCATCCCCATTCCCCCTCCATGAGCCTTCAGATCCCCTGTGCCACCTCCATTTGCCCTCAGATTGCCCATGCTCCCATGTATCCTCCATAGCTTCTCATCCAATATCCACTATATACAGTCATCAAGAGCCATGCAATAGCAATGGAAATTATTATAAATGCAGGTGTAAAAAAAAAATTAAACCTGTGACCATGACTATCAGAGATCGGTCATAGGTCAGGAGATACATGTCAGGAATCTGTGGAAGTTTTGATCCGCGGATATATGTAGGAATCACCCGGGAAGTATAATTTTTCTTGCTACAGTCTCCAAATCTGAGCTCAGGGAGGAGACTCGGGCTAGATACACGGGACCTACCCATGTATTTACCCTGGAAATGTTAGACAGTTTAAAACTTAGTCCAACAGCTGAGTAACTCCACATCCAACCTTCCTCACTACTCCATCCCAACCCAATCCTACGAATTCCCAACCTCACAACTACCCCATGACCACCCAGCTACCCACCCCCCCATCTGAGCCAACTTGCCCCTCCCAACCACTGCGAGACCCGACTATCCTTGGTCACCCAACTATCTCCTGACCTGACCACCCCCCGACCACCCAACTAACCCCTCAACCGCCCAATTTCCCCCCGACGCAACCTGATACCCTCCAACCCAATCTGACTAGCCCCCAGACCAGCCGACTACCCCCCAATCCGATCCAACTACCCCCAAGACCATATGACTACCCTGAGACCTGATGACCCCCACCTGACCATCTCCCAGACTACCCCTCCAACCTGAGCCATTTAACCGCCCCACCACCCCTTCGACCCAACCCGATGACCACTCTGACCATCCAATTACTCCACTGACCCAACTATACGCTCACCTACGTACCCACCTCACTCACCAACCATTCACCCACTTACATGTTCACCCATTCATTAAAAGACAGGACCTTCAAAAACTTGCCTGAATACGGCAGCTAGATCCGTAAAAAGGTGTGTCCCTTCATCCCGCCACTGCCATCCCCCCCCCCCCCCACCGACTCTACTATAATCTGGTGGACTGAGACGGGAAACACTGCGCTACTGATGGGAAGATGCCGGAAGAAATTGTCAGTAATATTGCTTCAGGAAAATCTTTGCGGTTAGCAACAATGCACCCAGCAGTGTCACTGGTCTGAAGGCCTAGTTCAATATAATAAAACTCTCATTCAAAAGTCATTGATACTGCAAAAAATCTGTTTTTCATTGAAAAAAAGTTAATTCTTTAAGTGGCCATGAAGTTGTATAAACAAACAGCGGGAAGCAGTAGCACAGTGCTAATGTCAGTGGACTAGTAACAAGAGGTCCAGGCTAATACTTTGGGGACATGGGTTCAAATCCCACCATGAGAGCTGGTGGAGTTTAAACTCAATTTTAAATCTGGAATTAAAAGCTAGTCTCAGTAAGAGCGATCATTAAACCATTGTCAATTGTCATAAAAACCCATCTGGTTCATTAGTGTCCTTTAGGGAAGGAAATCTGCCATCCTTGCCTGGTGTACATTTAACTGCAGACCCACAGCATTGTGTTGCCTCTGAAATGTCCCCTTAAATGGCCTAGCAAGCCACTCAGTTGTATCAAACCACGATAAAGTCTAGATACTGAAGAAGTCCATGTTCATATGCAACAAAATGGGCTGACCAGTGGCAAGTAACATTCATACCACACAAGTGCCAGGCAATGATCATCTCCAACAAGAGAGAATCTATCCATCTCCCCTTACCATTGCTGAATTTCCCACTATCAACATCCTGGGGGTTATCATTTACCAGAAAAACTGAACTGGACCAGCAATATAAATACTATGGCTACAAGAGCAGGTCAGAGGCTGAGAATTCTGTGGCAAGTAACTCACCTCCTGACTCCCCAGCACTTGTCCACCATCGACAAGGGACAAGTCAGGAATGTGATGGAATAATCTCCATTTGCCTGGATGAGGGCAGCTCCAACAACACTCAAGAAGCTCGACACCATCCAGGACAAAGCAGCCCGCTTGATTGGCACCCCATCCACCACCTTCAACATTCACTCCCTCCACCACCGGCACAAGGTGGCAGCAGTGTATAGCATCTATAAGATGCAATGCGGCAACTCAGCAAGGCTCCTTTGAAAATATGTTGTAAACCCATGGCCTCTAGCACCTAGAAGGACAAGGATAGCAGATGCATGGGAACACCACCACCTTCAAGCTCCCCTCCAAGCCACAAACCATCCTGACTTGGAACTATATCGCATATCTTCAGTGTCAGTGGGTCAAAATCCTGGAGCTTCCTTCCCAACAGGACAATGGATGTTCCTACAACACATGGACTACAGCGTTTTAAGAAGGCAGCTCACCTCCAACTTCTCAAGGGCAATTGGGCATGAGCAATAAATATTAGTCTAGCCAGCGATGCTCACAACCCATGAACAAATAAAAAACCAACCATATACTCTGAAACCACATCAAAGTAATAGGATATGTTTACAACCTTGCAATCAATCATTCCTCTGAACAGTTGTGCCAACAGAACTGAGCACTCTAATTTTTTTGGAACTCAGACAAGCATTCATAATGGCCACAACTATCAAAACATTATTACAACTTCTTGAGCCTGAAATTGAAAGAACAGATGGTGTCTTTTCCAGTTCAAAGAAGATTGCCTGTCAACTAGTGGAGGGAGCAGGTGCTCAGGTTTTATTTACCTTTTAAAAGCAGGGGATGCTTTTCTCAAAACCAGAGCTGTCTGTATATTTAGATCACAGTACCAAATATGCCAAGGAGGGTTTCCCAACATATTTTTCTACATTTTTGAATGCTTTATGGCACTTCCTTCAATGGAAAAAGTACTCCAATGCAACATTTACACAATGGTGGTCAATGTAATCCTTACCTTTGCGGGACAAAGCCCTGCAATGAATCACTGCATTAAAAAGACATCTACATGCAATACAGCATCTAATAATGACATTTGATGGTATCAAAGTATTTTACACTTACCTTTCAGAATGTTTGACTCCTCAGTAGGCTTTCCCCTGTGATCATGAACTCTTCAAAAGGACTTTTATTTTAGGACTTCCAAAACACACACGAACAACAAAAATAGTTTGCGGGAGGAAATACAATTTTTCTGTGCTCCTCACAATAGCGACCACAACCTTGGAAAAGGGGCATGAGCATTTTGCACCCAAGCCCTTCTTGACCCACATGAATGTCACATGAAAATGGCATGGGGTAGGGAGGCACAGGAAAAATGTTTTTCCTGCAAAAGAAATGAGTTCAGTCTTTCGCAACCTAATTTGCACCTCCACTGGGAGATGAAAATCTGGCTCATGGAGTCAGTTATATCTCTCCAGTACTTTTCTTGATCCCTCCGCTGCCTCTGTGCTGGCAGGCAGCTTATCCAAAATCTAGTCTTGGCAGAGCTGTAATTTCCTCTAGTTATATTTTGGGAAGCTTGAAGCCATCATTTTGAGATCTGCCACAGACTCCATACTCTTGCCAACAAATCCATTCCCAGTCACTGTCTCAGGCTGAATCAGGCTGTTTGCAATTCAGCGTCTGTTCAACCCAATTCCTTTTCCATTGTAAAGATAACCTAATTTCATCTCCATAACATCTTCCACCTTAAACCCCATCCAATGGCAAACGTGGGATTAGCTGACTGAGGGTGCGAAAGTAAAACTCACGATTTCGATGATGACAGGATGAGCACCGTGCTGAGAGTGGGAGAATGCCAGATTTATCTAATCTGAAGACTGAATTGGGAACTGATACAGATTTACAGGCCAAGTATAGATGACTGAGGTTTCTGGAAGCAAAATGGAGGCAATCCTCCAAAGCCATGTTGGCCAATCTCAACATGATTGGGAGGGATCAAGACTCCTCCACTGGCTCATTCCCCCACTGGCTCTGCCACTGCACCTACCTCAGCCCATCTGCATTAGAAACCTTCCTACATGTCAGTGCTTTCCTAGCCAGCCTCCAAACCTCCACCCTTTATAAACTCCAATTCATTCAAATCTCCGCTGCCCATATGCTATTCCACACCAGGTTCTGCTCATCAAATGCCTTATTATCATTAACCTACTGTGGCTTGTGGTCACCTCTACTTCAAATTTAAAATCCCCATTCTTGTATTTAAACTTTCCCATGGCCTCATCTCTCCTTTTCTCTCTAACTTCCTCTAGCCTTGTAAAGCCCCCATCCCATTTCTGTTCCTCTGATTCTGGTCTCCTGTCCATCCCCTTCCATTAACCCTGACTATGCCTTCAGCTGTTTAAGCCTCTTGTTCAGGAATTTCTTCCCTAAATCCTTCTGCCTTTTCATCTCCCTCTGCTCCTTTTGGACCCATTTTAAACTGCCCCTGTTTGACCAAGCTTTTGAGCACTCTTCCTAATATACTCATCTTTGGGTCAGTGCCCAGTTTCTTAATTACACCACTATGGAGTGTTGTATTTTATGCCTTAGAGGTATGCAAAGATAATACACTCCAAGTTATATGTGTACAACAGCAGTATTATTCAATGTTTTAAAATGCCTACTCTCAAACTTCCAGCAGCTTTCCTCAGTTTAGTCTATCTTTCTAAGTGACCACAACCAGGCTTCATTAATCACACACAGAAAACAGAGAACAGATACACATAATCAAACACCGAACAATCGAACACTACACCTTGTCCCCTTTGTAAGACTAAAGACCTTATTTTAAATTAAACCATCCTAAACAATGAACATATGTACGAGTCATTTCTTAGAGTTCAACTTGTTTGTTTTTTCTAAGCACAGAAATAGTCTTTGAGATATGAAGGTCCCTGATGGTGCTGAGATCTATGAACTTGTGATTCTGCATGATTAACTTGATAAAGTGGATGATCAATATCACAGTCACTCATCAAAAAAGAAAATATTTACTCATAATCACTGTCCTCAAAAATCTTGCTCTGCTCGCTATAAAGCATCTCACGATCCACTTAGTGTTATCATCCAACAGATAAGCATTGGTACTGAGCAACCGCTTGTGGATCTGTTTTGATTTGGTAGAGACAATGCAAATTTCTGGTTGCGACTTGATCGTTTGATACAAACGCAATCTCCAACTTCAAATCATGGTTCCCTTGCACCTGTTAGTTTGTCGAAGTACGCTTTTGCTTTACCATGTCGCTTTGCGTTTTCTCCTGGCTTACTTTCTACAGTATGCTGCCTGTCGTCGATTCGGTCTTCAACTTCTCTTGGGTAACAAGATTCATAGTCATGCATGAAATAACCACGATCACATAGTTCCAATGTCGCAAATCACTTCACTATCACTTAACACTGTCTACGATAGTATGGCTAAGCATGTCAGCTACCCGGTTGTGTAAACCTGCGAGATGCTCGACGTCAAAGATGCATAACGGTCGATGACCAGGTCCCAACGTGGATAACAATGCAGTTAGTGCTTGGTGAGCAGTGTGGAGAGGAAACTTTTTTTAACCGTAGAGATACATGTTCCAATGTTCACAAGCGTAGGTGCAGGCTGCTTCCTGCTCTTCTGCAGTCAAGTATTTACATTCAGTTTCTGACAACGTGCATGACTGTTAAGCAACTGGTCCTTTATTTCCTTCAATGTACCGTGAGGGTATGGCACCAATTGCCTTTCTATGTTCTGACATGTTACTGCATGTGCGAGGAATGGGGGAGATGTTATCTTCATCTTTAACATGTCAAATTCTACTTGCTGTGTAATTGCCCATTCCCCTTGTGCCTCTTTGAGCAGTAGCTTCCAGAGAGGCTCCATGATCTCTGCATTTAAGAATGAATTTGTGATAAAAGTTGGCAATACCGAGGAATGATACCAACTCTTCCATGTTAGGTGGGGTTGGAAGCATATGAATGGCTTTGACATTGCTCTGTGTAGGCTTTACTTCAATTGTTGTCATTCTGTACCCAAGAAAGTCAATCTCAGATGCTGCGAACATGCATTTGTCCTTGTTGAGCGTCAAATTATGTTGTGCAAGACGAGTGAGCACCGTTGATAATTGCTGATTGCATTTTGCTTTGTCCCTTTCACAGACAACACCATCATCAAATAAGTTGAGCATCCCCTCAACATCTGATAAGACTGAAGAAACAATCTTCTGAAATGCATTAGATGCTGAACTTAGTCCATGGGGCATTCTGCTGTACTGAAACACACTTTGCGAGTAACAAAAGCTGCAAGATATCGGCTTTACTCTGCTGATGGTATCTGGAGATAACTCCACCTCAATTCGAGTTTCATGAAGACTGTGGAGTCATAAACGGATGCCAGTAGTTCTTCGATCATAGGAAGTGAATACCTGTCTAGAATGGTAGCTTTGTTGACTACGTTAAGATAACCATTTTTGCAATGTTTGATATCCATGGTGATAGGTCGATTTGCTTAATACCAACTGCTTCATGTCGTTTCAGCTCCTGTGATGCTTTGGCATGGATTGCAAATGGCAACCTTCTCAAATTTTACAAAAATGGCAGAATTGATGTGTCAATACAAGGAGCAGACAATACCCTTTACCTCCCCAAATCTGGTAAATAATGAAGGATACTATTTGTGTAGGATACCATTCGTGAAGGATACCATGTGAAGGATAACATTTGTGGGGTCTTCAAGTTTGAATCCAAGCTTATCAAAAAGGAATGGCTTCTGCCTTTGGCTATGTAGAAAGAAAGTGAACCTGTCTAGGATGAAATTTTTGTAGCACACTGGAACTGTGATCGTTCCCAAAACCAGAACAATCAAGTTGTTGTAAGCTTGAAGAGAGTCTGTTGCAGGAGTGAATGTTGTAAAAATTATCTATGATAGTTTGATGCTCAATATAGATACTTTTGTGCCAATATCAATGAGAATTTGACACCGAGATGCCCGCAACTTCGACTGAGCATTCCTTAAAATGGCCTAGGGCTTTACCATCGTGATGGCCTATACATGCCATACATCACTCTCAGGAACAGACTCCTCCACGTGTCGGAACTGATGATGTATTTTTCTTTGGCCTGCACACCTTATTAATTGATTTAATTTGAGCATGAAGTACACTTTCTGCTCAAGCTGGACATGGCATTGTAGTCAATCAGTGCTTCAACAAGTTGAGCACATGTTTGAGGGTATCTTACCATGAAAGGCATGTGTTGATGAGCCTGCTGAGGTCTCTTTGTCCATAATCCTTGCATTTGAGCTGGTTGGACAAACTGTGACTGCAACCCTGAGTCTAAGAGTGCATTTCTACGTAACCACTTCAAATCTAACATGGCAGATTTGATTTGGGCTGCCAAGGTCGTGGCTTTTTCCAAGGCTTGTGACGAATATCATGTTCATGCTTCATGTTAACATTTTAGAGGTAATGTTTAGTCCTGGGAAGATTGTTATTGCAAAGCTAAGGTAACTAAAATGCTGGGCTTTGAGGTTGCCAGAACATCTAAAAGAAATAGTAGTTCAGAAGGTTACCCATGTTTGTTTTATAGAGTCAGAATGGAAAAGATGGAGCCATAAAACAACAGGTGGTCTTACCTAGCTGAAGAACTGGAGACGTGATGTCTACACTACTTGAAAGAAGTCCAGTCCAGAGTGATGTTTCGTTTTGGAAGTTAGAGCTAAACTAATTTAAAAGCATTCAATGAAACCAGGAACTGTCATGGAGCTTAAGAAGGTTCCCTGGTTTCAATTTATTTGAGTGTTCTGCAGCAGGGGAAAGAGGCTGGTTACTGATAAGGTGCTGCTGTTAGCAGGCTCCAACCAGTTAGGGCACAAGGGAAGTCTGGGGTGCTGACAGGTGGTGGAAGGTCACTGGTTCCGTGTTGGAGGCAGTTGGAGCTCAGGGAAGCCCTGGGAGCCATTTACAGTGCAGCCAGGAGACTGGGGTTCAGAGAAACCTGGGGCAGTGCCAACTTAGTGAAACTAGTGGTCTGTAAAAGAACTAGAAGTGTGCCGGTAATTAGAGTGCAGCTTTGTGAATCCCATGGAATGCAGTCTCAGGAGAAAAGATTGAACCATTGGAAGGTGAGCAGTCATTGAGGCAGTCCGAGTCGGAGCAAAATTTGAGGGAATTCAGAGCTAGAGCCTTGTGAGGAAGAGAGAGTTTTAATGAAATTTTGTGACTCTCAGGTTTCACTGATGTCTGGGTGGGTTGCTGAGAAATTCATGGGATCTGTCTTGGTCGCATCTGCCATTTAATGTGCAATGTGGTGTGTTCAACCACAGTTTGCCTGTTAATTCATATTTACCTCATGTTAATTCAGAGTGTTAGAGTATAAGATAGACATTGTAGATTGTTTTACTTTGCTGACTTTGCAGACTAAAGTTTATTTTGTTTGTTTAAATCTCATGGCTTTAGTCTCTTAGTGAGTTACTGGATTTCAAATTTTTGTCTACTTTAAACAAAAAGTTACTGATCCCTAATCAGATCATAATGGCATCTCTGGTGGAATGTATATCATTTGAACTTCACATTTTTCTTTGGCCCGAAGTATTTTTTCAGAGCATTTACCACCGTATCAAACATAGATATGTCTTCTATGAGTTGCTCGAATACTCACTGGCCTTTTACCCCAAGGCAGTGGGCGAGTATTACCTTCTTGCAGGTTGCTGCTACCTGCAGACCTTCCACATTCAGGGTAACCAAGTGCTGAATCCCAAAATCGATCAAGCCCATGGCATGGGTGGATCTCCCAGCAAAGGAAAGGTGTAGGATCTGATCAATTTAAATTATTCTCCATCGTCCTCATTGCCAGTTGTTGAATTTTATGCCTCAAAGGTATAGAGATATATAACCTGGAGTGTATTTGTGCAACAGGAGTATTCGTCAATGCTTTAAAACGTCTACACTCATGCTTCCAGCAGCTTGCCTCAGTTCAGTCTCTCTTTCTAAGTAACTGCACCCAGCTTAACTAATCATACATAGAGAATATACACACATAATCAAACACCAGTCAACTGAACAATTAAACACTACATGAAGCACTTTAGATTGCCATTCTATGACAAAGGTGCTGAAAACACAAATTCATGGACAAACGTCTTCTTGTAAAGAGGGATCAACTATTTGGAATGGCCTTCTGGATAAGATAGTGGAGTTAGATTCATTGAGGATCAATTGGACAATCTAATAGGGATTGTTAAGTCTTGTGCTTAGATGAGCCAAGAAAGATCAAACGTTTGCTGTTTTATCCTGTGTTCTTCTGAGGAGAGAAATACCTGACATGACCTTGGTTGCAGTGAGTGACTTATTTCTCCTACTGATAACAGACCTGCATTTGCGGTGTTACATTCTATTCCATCTGATTTATTTAACATGACATTTTTCAACTTTGATACTTGTAATGACCTACTTGAATGAACTTTCCACATCCTTGTTTCAACTGGATTCTGACAGACTGAAAATCAGTCAATTAATTGAATACTAATTGAAAGGTTATCTAAATTTAAACACAATTCAGTATCACTCCAGAGCTAACCCACACACCAAATGATTGGTAATATTGTAAACATTAAAATGCCTTTATTCAAAATGATAAGCCTAGAAGTTACTGTTGGTGATTGGTGTATAGCATTTCCCTGTCTATTGTTTGAAAACAGTTTATTTAACATAAATTAATGCCCACCCTCCACCCCCCTCAGAATTGTGCATAGAAGAATATCACAAGGATAGCAAATTTTATAATGTAATGTTCAAAAATTGAAGATCATGAATATATCATGTCAATGTTATTGTCAAGATCATGCTGCTCCCTTTGAAGTGTTCTGCTGATGATGTTAGCCAGGCTATTTGATATATTCTGCTCAATTTGTGACATCATCCGCTGCAATAGCGAACTTGTCAAGAAGGGAGAAAAAAAACTCTGGATATAAAATTGTCAGAAGGTTGTCAGTTCAAGTCCCAATCCAGATTCTTAAACACATAATCTAAGCTGATACTTAAGTGCTGTACTAAGTACTGTCAGAGGTGCTGTCTTTCAGAAGAGACATTAAACCTGATGCCCTATCTCTGTTTTGAAGTGGATGTAAAAGACCCCATTCCACTCTTCAAAGAAGAGTAAGGGAGTTTTCCCTGGTGTCCTGGGTAATATTTGTTTCTCAACCAGCATCCCCAAAAACAGATTATCTGATCATTACCTCATTGCTGTTTATGGGGCCTTGCTTCGTGCAAACTAACTGTCATTTTCCTACAACATCACAGTGGCTACCATTCAAAGGTATCTGGTTACCTGTAAAGTACTTTAAGACATCTTGAAGTCTGGCTGGATCTGCAAGTTCACTAAAAAACCCTTCATCAAAACAGAGCCAGGACTTGGAATTTAGAGCACACGCAAGGGCATTGCATTGGCCTTCAACTTTAACACAGCTCTGAATGAGAAACGACGTCATGGTGTTGTTTGCAGCATAAACGAATTCTGAAACAAGAGTTTTCTACAGAATGAAATGTTTTCTTTAGTTGAAAGCATTCTTTGATTGTGGTACTAGTTTCTCTGTCATACTCTGGCATTATTATAATTCTTGTTTAATTAATGTTCAGTCTCAGGTGAGGGGGAGACATACTTCTTGCTTAGAACTTCTGATTTATTGCTCCCTGCTGTGTATGTTTTTCTTAGTCATGGGATTTGAGTAATACTGGCAAGGCCTATATTTATTGTTCATCCCTAACTGCCATTGAGAAGGTGGTGTTGAGCCACCTTCTTGAACCACTGCAGTCCATGAGGTGATGTTACTCCCACAGTGCTGTTAGGAGGGATTCTGGGATTTTGATCCAATGGCAATCAAGGTATGTCAACATAGTTGAATGGTGTGAGACTTGGAGGGGAACTTGCAAGTGGAAATGTTCCCGTGTACTGCTACTCTTATCCTTCTAAGTGCTAGAGGTTGTGGATTTGTAAGGTACTGATGAAGAAGCCTTAGCAAGTTCGTGCAGAGCAACTTGTAGATGGGCTCGCTGCAGCCAGTGTGCCAGTGATGGTGGGAGTGAATGTTTAAGGTGGTGGATAGGGTGCCAATCAAGTGAAGTGCTTTGGTCTGGTTGATATTGAGTTTTTTGAGCGCGGTTGGAGCTACATTCAACCAGGCAAGCCAGCTGGTGCAAGTGGCACTTTAGCCTTTTCATCTCCTGTAACAGATTACAGATCACAGCAGCCTCAATCTCCACTCTTCATAAACTTCAACTCAACCAAAACTCTGCTGCCTGCATCCTAACCTGCACCAAGCCCTGTACACCCATTGTCCCTGTCCTCCCTGACCTATGTTGGCTCTCAATGCTTCCAATTTAAAATTCCCATTCATCTGTTCAAATCCCTCCATTGCCTTGCCCTTTCCTAGTTCTAACTTTTTCCAGCCCTACAACCTTCTAAAAATTGTCTGTTTCTCGAACTCTGACATTTTGCAGGTGGTAGAAATGCAGAGTTAGCCACACTTCTTTTCAACTTAAAAGTTGGCATTACATTCTATTCAACTGCAGCACTATCAAAGTGTTCCAGCTGTATTTTGACATGGATGCCCAAGGTTCTCATTTGAGGTATGTGGGATCTTGCTGTGTGCAAATTGGCTGTTATCTTCTGAAAGTCATTATAATTCAAGATCTAATAAGCTGAGCAGGTTGGTGCATTGGCTCCCAACAAAATTCTACTCATCAAATTAAGGTGGACTGCATACCTTGGTGCATTATGAACCTCAGGCCTCTGCAGCCAATTTTCCATCATATTATTAGCCCCACAGTGCACAGAGAAAACCTTCCACCAGAAGGTTATAAACATTTGCAATTATATGGGTGTTTCATTTCTCAATTGTTTGGTTTAGGGATTTTTAAACCAGGAGACATATTTCCACTCATCACTCTTGTGCTCACTGACCTACATTGGTTTTTGTGCAAGCAACATCATACTTTTATAGTTCTCATCCTTATTTTCAAATCCTTCCATGGCCTTGCCCTCCCCATCACTGTAACATCCACCAGCCCCACAACCCTCTGAGATATCTGCGCTCCTGTAATTCTGGCTTCTTGAGCATTCCTGATTTTAAATTGCTCCACCATTGATGGTTGCTCTTTCAGTTGCCTAGGCCCTAAGCTCTGATATACCCTCCCTACACCTCTCCACCACTCTACCTCACTTTCCCCCTTTAAGTCACTCCTTAAAAACCTATATCTTTAGCTTTTGGTCATCTGATCTTCTATCTTAATTAGCTCAGTGTCATATTTTGCTTTACAATGTGTCATTAAAGTGCTTGGGATGTTTTATTATGTTAAAGGCATGATATAAATATAAATTGGTGCTGTTTATGTCTGGTTCTAACTGTCCAAAACTACATGGTGGAGTAGAATTTTATCTTCACCACCTGGAATGACAATCAGATGGCTTCCATACTAAGCAGGCAATCTGCTCCAACAGGATATGAAAGCGAAAATCTGCCCAAGATCTCTTAAGCTCCAAATGTACAGTCACACATGCTCTTTGTTTCTACATACGCACTGGGATGAAACTGGTCATCAGCAAGAGTGAATGGGCAGCCCATTTTACACCCTGCCTGATTTATGTTAAAGGAAATTGGGTGGCTTTAAAAAGGCCTGTCAATTAGCTACCACCTGTTTTGTCCTACAGACAATCAACAATTTCACCTCAAGTCTTGAAAACCAAGATCATCACTACACCCTGTCCTACTGGAACACCTCCTTTCCCAGAACATTACATCTTTCAAAAATTTCATTCAATAATCCAAAATACTTTTAAATTTAAATTGACTGAAACCAATCTTAAAAATGCAGCTTTATGGTCATGGTCAAAAAAATTAAATCACCTTCCTGAGGCACTCTGATAGCTAAGCAGTTGAATGCTTGACTCTCAAACCAATGATTGGGAGCTGGAGTACCAGGCTGTTCACCACTCAGAATTATTTGTTTCATTAAGGTTAGCTCAAAGCCAGGCTGCTGAAACAAGAAGCTAAAATCTTAGAAATGAAAGGAGGAAGAACAGCTGGCATGGTCTGATTTGGCATGATTATGCCACCCTGTTAGATGATCGCGAATTGGTATTGATGGTGTTCGTAGTAATGCTGGTAGCCCAGACTGCTTCCCACCCTCCCAGCCTGAGGAAGAAGTATGAAGGGAGCAGCCTCTGAGGAGAAAAAAGCAAGCCACAACAGAAAACACTTATTTTTAAACACCATTCTTCCGTCAACATTATTGGAAATATTATGTAATGAAGTAACTCTTCAAGCAGCTCAGGCTTTTTCTTTCTTTACTTTAAATATTTTCAGGAATTTGCACAGATTCAGTAGAGTTGTGCCTTTGGCTTACATGGCATTTGTAGCAGCACACATTAATACCACAAAGTTAAATTCAAGTCTGTGCTAATAGCCAGAGGTTTCCTCTTCTAGAAGTGCACATTGTAAATTCAGACATGAACTGCCCATGATTTTCCACCCTGAACACACTGAATTTCCAACATGTGGTCCCACCATGCAGGCTCCACATCAGTAACATCAACTCATAAAATCAGTTCTAATGAGTCTGTGGACATTGTTGGCTTCAGTAGTATAGTAATGTTATGCACTTCAAAGTCAGGTTATGAAGGTAACTGTGGATGAGTAGAGAGATAGCTGAGAAGAGTGTTTTTTTCCCTTTATTCTTTCATCGCATGTGGGCATTGGTGGCAAGGCCAGCATTTGTTGCCTACCCCTGATTGCCATCAAACTGAGGGCAGTTAAGAGCTAACCACATTGCTGTGGGTCTGGGGTGACATGTAGGCCAGGCCAGGTAAGGATGGCAGATTTCCTTCCCTAAAGGACATTCATAAGCCAGATGAGTTTTTACAGCAATCAGTGATAGTTGTCATGGTCACCATTACTGAGACTAGCTTTATATTCCAGACTTTTATTAATTGAATTTAAATTCCACCGGCTGCTGTGTTGGTGGGATTTGAACTCATGTACCCAGGGCATTAGGTGTAGACCTCTGGGTTACTAGTCCAGTGATATTATCACTACGCCACCATCGCCTCAGGTCCTAGTACTTAGATGGCCATTCTCTAAGGTGGCTGTTGTTTCTTGGGATGTTTGAATTAGTGCAGAAGGGAAAGTATGTAAATGTTAGGAAAAGATGTACACTCACCAATCCTCTAACCTCCATGGAGGCCATTGCTGAGTCTATTGGCACGACTACAGGGAATTGTGACCAAGTGAGATCTACCTATAACTTCACCAGCTAACCAAGGAAGTATTTAATTGTTTAAAGAGGATCTGCTTTTTTTAAAATACAAGAAAAGACACTGATCAAAGATGGATACCAGCAGTCACCTGATGTCTGATATTGTAAGTGACCACTTTTCTGGAAAGCTCCTATATGGATTGCACTGCAGAGCTGCAGAGATGTTGCATGGAATTTCACACCTGGCAGGTGTCAAGGTCCACGTCAAACAAGAACTCTTGAAAGGAAGGCATTAAAAATGCAAAGTGCTGGACTTTATTTCACTGTAATTCTGTCAAGACAATGGGAACTGCTACCCAGCCAGTTACACCCCACAAGGCACTCAAACCCCCTGTAGGGGAGGAAATAACTCTATACCCTGTTGGTTTCTACCATCTCAAAATGTGTCAAACTTTGAGACGAAAGATTCAAAAATTGTGATTATTTGGTCTGCAACAATGACTACAAGGCATGTTAATCAAATACCTCCATGGGAATATGTGAACAGGAGGTTTAAGAACAGATTTTGCAAAGCCAGAAACAGAGCAAAATTATCAAAGTGATCTGGAAAAGAACTGCTGAAAAAAAAATCAGTATGGAATCTCTCTATTTCTGTCTGAAGCTAAGAGTGTCTTCAGCAAAGTGTAGTATCTGAACTTCAATTCGACTCCTGGATTTTAAAGGAAACCAACTTACCTCAAATGGCCGCAATATTAAAAAAACTACACCTCATGGACAAGCAAAAGGACTTAATTGTATATTCTTTTTATCTGACATAGAAGGAAAGCATCATGACAGCCACCAAATATCAGGAATCATCCAGGATACCTGCATGATTCGCTCACATACCAGCTGGACATTGAGGGAGTGGATTCTCTTTTGGTTCTAGTACATGGCAGAGCTGACACATCTGCAAAGTGACATGTGCACAGGAAATGGTACTTTCAACCTTGGGGAAGCCTACAATCCTAGCAAAGCTGCTTATCCGCTCTGCCTGCTTTGTCTCTGGCAAGAGGGAATGAAATGAAGTTCTCTCTCTTTGAATACAGAGCCTCAATGACCTGCCTTATGCAACAGTGGATAGCAAACTGCAATATCTCAAGCTCCAGCCTATAAGGGGTCAGACACAAATATTTACAGCCACTGGCAATGTGATCCTAGACCTGCTCTATGCTTGCAACAATTGGCAGCTTTCAGTGAAGTCCTCATTAATGAAATATCGTTGTTTCAAATGTTGATTGGTACCAAAGTTCAGGTAGAAGAATTGCTCCCTGAACACCCTTGACAGATATAGCCTCCCACTGAGAACCTTTCTCCACTCCTCCTCCTCCCTATTCCAGCAGCTTGTCCTTCTCTACTCATTCTCCCAATCATGCTCAATTCCAAGAGGAAGGCCTACTAATGTACCCATACCTAGCGGCAAGTCGTTTGTGTAGAAGTTGGAAGTCAGTAAAAAGTGCTTCCATACCAGCCACATGACTCTCTGTAGACTTTTATAATTTGAAACAATGGAGAGCACCAAAATGTGCTGACTCGAAGCAACCGCCGAAGAAATCAAACAGTAACTAACCTGTGAGTAGTTGATAATTCCTTTAAATAGCATTGATGGGAGCGGTCCCTCCCTCTGTGTAATGTTTGTTCTACTGTGCGACCTTGAGAGGGTGTTGGCTGCAGCGCTGAGTTCCAAAATGGCAGCACTGGCACTTTGACTAACTTCATGATCTGACTGCTCTGCACATTTCCAGTGGATGTTAACTGTGTACTTGTACCTTTACTAAGATGGTGTTTTATGTCAGAAGTGTGTGTACATCGTGGACTCCAGTTTAGAACTCTAAGAACATTCGTAGCGCCTAAAACACAGGCATCAGCAATCCCAATTTCTTGTTCATTGCACTTCAGCTACACCTGTAACTCCGCTTTCACAAGATTTTCATTTAGCAGGTTCCCTTCTTTTTAAAAAATTGGCTGTTTTCATGTTGTGGTCCTTGTTGGAAAACTTTGTCTACTATGATCAATTTTTTTTCTCTGCTGAAATTATATCTCCTGTATTTTGCCATAAAATTCAATAGTCATCCTATAGCTTGTCAAAATCAATTTCAGTGGGAAGAACTTTAGCCAGTTTTTTAATATCTGACCATTTCACTTTGTTGTCTAGTGAGAAAATTGATATTTTTCTGAAAACAGATGTCTCAAAGTCAGACCATTTCTCAAGGTAATGTAACTTAACAATATCTAATCTATTCCCACATAAAATTTCTCTTCAGAATAGAGTCAGATAAAAAATCCTGAGCTGATTGACCAAAGAACTTGTCCTTTTTCCTAGGACCAAAGAACTTGTCCTTTCTCCTAGTCTGCAGTTTAAATTGAAGACATTTTTCTATGACACATTCATTGTTGGCTGTTTCTCATTTCAAGGATGACATATACTCGGGACCTGCCTACAGCCTGGTAGAAGCCAGCACGTGACTTTGCTTAATGTTGTGACCTTGGAGTGCCATCACTGTCCACATGATCTTCACAGGTTGATGATCAGATTTCAGTGCCGTGTCAACCCATGATGACTGGGGCTACCTTGCTGCTGCAGGCTTCTTCTGGCTTCGCAGCCGGTGAGACGCACAGTCTTCGTTTGGTTGTTCTGACATTGAGGACTCATTGGACCATACTTTTCCTGACACCTCTCCCCAACCTTCCCAATGGGTGGCCCTACCATAAGCAAGCAGCTCCTGATGGCATTGCACAAGGAATTGTCGGAGCGCAGGAACCCCTCTGCCATATCAAACTGAAAGCGACAGTGTAGATATGATGCAATGTAGTTCGATTCAAGGTGGCATTGTTGCTTTCTAGGTTTAAGAGTGCTTCATGGAATATTATCATCAGGTTATGTCGGGAGCACATCTAACAAAGAGGAAGAGACACCTGGTTGTCCTCTTTGAATCCTTCCTGTATAATTTTTGGAAATTCTTTTTCCACCCCAAAAACAAATTATGCTTTTAATACAGGCCAGCATTGCAGCATTCACTATACCTCAGGAAGAGGGGAAAGCCATCTGGTGGCACATGACACTGAAGTTCTTTGTATGCAATTTCTATAAAGCTGAAAAGTTAACAAAGATTCTGCCATGTTTGCAGAAGATAACTTGTCACACACTTTCAGAATAAGAACTTCCACATCAAAATTCAAAGCTTTCAATCTGTTTCTAACACAGTTTTGAATAATGTGGGACTTGCACCAACCTGAATAATTTTGCCATTTAGTAGTTTCAGTTTCTGGTAAATGGACTTGTTTTTCCTTAAATTGGCAGAGATATTATCAGCTACATAGGATGAAATGCAGTTTACATTAAGGCTGTTCTCTTCAAAAATGTTTGAAAGACATGCAGCAATCGCATCAATCATTCTCACTGGTATCATGGTAAAAATCAAGTAAGCCTTCTCTAATCCCTTTCAGCCTGAAAAAATATTTAACAACTACAGGGATAAACTTATTTCCTTATTTTTTGTATTCACAAGACTTTTTTTGTTATTTCTTAATTTGGTGGAAACTTTGAAAGCAATTTATTACCGCAGTCTTGACTTAACATCGTGATGAAACACAGCATGGTAAACTATTCCTATTTCTGCAGTTGTTCCTGGTCTGCCCTTTGTTGTTAAAAATAGAAGATATGAAGCGAAACATTTGTTCTCGATTTTATACCCTATTTTTGTGATTTGCACATTCTATGTGATAGAAAAATGGTTGGTGACAAAGTTTATTCAGCTGTTAATTCATCAATTTTGCAAAGGCAATTTTTATGTTCAACATTATCCTTACTCCAGTTGTCATCATAAGAACTTGTTTTTTTTTAAAACTGTGCCTTCAGAACTATGATGTTGTGAAGGGTGACTGCCATAATTCTCCGTTGAAAACTAGATTATAGCGGAATGCCACTATTGCTTGCGAACCAGATTTAGGCTTGGTATCAGAGATAAAGTGAAATATTGCTGACTTTATGGTAGGGCTGTTGTTAGTCATGCCCACAGTACTAGTGTTGTGAATGTACAATTGCACCAATGAGACTAAGAGATTTTTCTCCCTGGCTCCTTAACTTACTTGAAGCTGCAACAAGGCGATCAACCTTAAACTTCATGAGTTGCAAAAAAAAATGCAATCAGATAAAAGAAGAGTAATTGTTCTGCACTACACTGTCACTACAGGGACATGTTTTTCTTTACCTTCAAGAAGTTGCAGCACCCATAACTCAAGTCATTGCAAAAATCCTCTCTAAATATAGGTTCTTATGCCAACCAGTCCTGCCTCACTCTCTGTTCTTCTATGTGATGGAACTGTTCCAGGTGCATGTATTTGCATATCCAGACATCAACTCTAATGCGAGCAGAGCTCCCCGCAACCTTTTACAAACTTTTGCAATTCTGGGAATGCAACAAGCTGGCACAGCACAGCAGCTGTGAGTAGCTGATTGGCTGATACGCCATTTAATAATATCAGTCCCATTCTCCATGTTGATGAAAGATGCAGCAAAAGGAAGGTCATCTGCCAAGAAACTTATCTCCCAAGGTGCCAGTGGCAGCACTCAGGATACAAACGATTGAAGTCAGGAGGGACGGGACCCTATGTATAGAAACAGGATAGTGGATTAGGGAATGCATAGTAAATTTCTTGGAACTAAAGATTAATGTAAAGTAACGTTGCAACGTTAAGGTCGACTTGGAAAGCATCTTAAGTACATCAAACTCAAGTAAATTTACAGCCAGCATTTACTTATTTCTCATTTGGTGTGTAAGCACACTTTTCCAGAGCTGGCGCCAATGCTATTTTCATAATGACTCAAACATTGGTGACTGGTCCAGTGGTGCACTGATATAGAACAGCTTACAGTTCTCTCCCTTTCTCTCCTGAATAAGTTGGTTCATATTGAAGAGACAACAGCCATCTGATACTGTCACAAAAATCAGTTGAGGTGAGTGTCAGTAAGTTGATTTTATTATGGTGGATAGGGAGAGGCCTGATCCTGTTCATAAATGAACACCTTCCAGGACAGGAAGGAGGGGTCACTTTATAGCAATCACAGATGAAAACCCTGACCGAGTTTCTTCATGTATCTAGCTTGTGACCAATTGTAACATTTCAACCACTGCCCTGGTCGAGGTCAGTCAACTCAACACATATGGGAAAACAAACTTCAGACCTTCTAACATCAGTGGGCAATGTATTAATTCTCTAGACCATGAGAGAAGCTTTATATCTTTGTTATGCTTGCATTCTGCAATTTGGCATCAGCTAATCTTTGCATATAAAAAAACACCTCAAAAATAAATAAGCATGCAAAAAAACTGGAAGCAAATCACAAAGTTAATTCAGTCAGGAAAAGGTTTAATTTTATTTGTCATAAGCTCCTGCCGGTTTGTGTGACTTTCTCCACCTCCCAGTATTTGCTTTTCCTTTGAAATAATCAAAAAAAACCTGCTGATTTTGTGAGCTGACCTGTAGATCTTGGTGTTGGTGCAGCTGTCACAGATCAGACTTTAAGTTGCGGTAGGCAACATTTGGCACAGCTGAAAGAAAAGTCTCCGACTAATGGCCTTTCATAAACATTTTTCCTCCGATTTCTGCAAATATAATGAAACCTAAATAGGCAATACTCTTTGCAAACCAAGAGGGTCGAAACATTCACACCATGCACCTCCAGCAGATTAATTGTCCCAATACCAGGGATCTTGGTTTTGTTTTCGCACTGTCTGAGGCTGCTCTGTTCAAACTACTTCTCTAATTTTTCCCGTTAATGGTTCCCCTTGCCTTTCCCCTCATCCCAATGATGCCCACCATTCAACTACTTTTCCCTCATCCCAATGATGCCTGCCATTCAATTACTTTTTAAGTTTAAGTATAAATTACAACAACTCTCTGGTTTAACATGGTGATTGAAACAATGTTTTATGGAACCACAAAGCAAGACAGTGAGATTGAAAATCTGTAGGCAATTGTTTCATTAAATCCATGAATGGGAATAGAATGAGAATTAAAAGCAGTTCCTAGTCCCTTTCGATCAATACAGTTTTCATTTATAAAGCAATCAAGTGATTACAATTAAACCTTTCCATAAATCACACTGACATCCCTTCTTCATTTCTCTATATTTCACCTTGCTTTTAAGTAATGCAACCCAATTTTTGCTTCAGTGACTAAAAAACGGTCAAATTTCCCTATAAAAGCTGTAATATGTGTTCATGCTGTGACAGGCTGGTACTTTTTTAAAAAAATATTAGTTCTGACAGGATTAGGTCAATTTTCAGGGATTTCATCTCTGAAGCTGATGAACATACACATCTGTTTAATAAAGATTTTACAAATAATTATATGGATACCGTGAAGAGGGAGTAATTTCCATTGGAGAATTATTGAAAATCTATCAGCAAGTTGTAGAAGTTGTTACTTCACAACCATAAACAAATCAGTATTAAAAATATCTGTGCTCCAATTGAAAACCATCATTATCGTCTGCAGTGCTCGACAAACTGTTTAGATGGCTTGGGTAAGTGTCTCCTTTGCAGAAGCATCCTTAGTTTTATGTATCAGTGCATTTTGCTCCTACTTCCCCTTCCCCTCATACTCCAAGCAGCACAAATCCTTTTTGACCTCATACCAGCTATAAGGAAAGTAGCTTGGGATAGTAGTGATCGTCAACATTGTCGGCTGTTTCTCGATTAGAGGATGATATCTATTCAGGGTTGAGAGTTTCTGCCATGGATCTTCATGTGACTGAGTAGGTCAATTCTCTACTCTCAGGTCTTTGGGCACATGGGTTAGGATGTCCCACAAGGTACTGGGAACCAGAGTGCAGGATTTGCTTAGTTTTCTTTCATTCTCTGCTGACGCTCTGCATCATCATTAATGAATTTGAACTCAAAGAATGATGCAACTTGATGGACATTTTAAACAACTATAACAACAAGCTCCTCCCGGTCATTAAAGTCAATGCTGCCACGCTTCAAGGGGTGCTTCAGAGTGTCTTTGAAACGATTTTTTTGTCCTCCCTGGAACATTGGCCATTTGAGACTTGAGAAAACAGGACCTGGCATGGGAAGCACTTTCTAGCCATTTGGACACAGTGCCCAGACCATATGGTAGTTGATTTTGCAGGAGTTTTACCCTAATACCTGTGGAGCTGGCTTCAAGACAGACACTAGCATTTGTTCGACGGTCCTCCCACTGAATCCAAAGGATGCGGCGGAGACAATGCTGGTGGAATTTCTCTAGCTCTCTATGTCACTAATACACATTCAGGTCTCACTGCACTACAAGAGCGTGGTGACGACACTGCTCTGATACTTGGACTTTAGTTGACTTGCAGAGGTCTTTGTTGTCAAACGCTCAGTGCCATAATTTGTAGAAGGCTGAGCTGGCGTTACCTGATCTGGTGTTGGATTTCCTCACCAATGGTGATCTTTTGAGATAGGCAGTTGCCAGGGTACGGGAAGTGCTCAAAATATTCCAGAATCTCTCCATCAACAGGTATAGGGGGTGAAATATTTGATTGACCAGATCTGGCTCATTGTATGGGTTTTGTTTTGGCAACATTCAAGGACAGGCCGAGTTCCTTCTATGCAGAATTGAAAGATTGAGAGTGACGTGCAAATCTGATGCAGGGTGGGCAATGACACTACAATCATCCGCAAACTGTTGATCACATATGTCTATCTCAGTTTAGTTTTGGCAGAGGCAACTGAGGTTAAAGAGCTTTCCATCTAGATGTTTTTAATACTCACACCTGAGGGCAGTTGATCTTTGATGAGGTGAATAGCCACAGTCAGGTAGATTGTAAATAGTATGAGGAATATCACACAGCCTTGCTTGACACCTGTCTGGATTTTGAAGGAGACTGTTTCAAATCTCCAACTCAAGACAGTTGCAGTAGTATCATCATGAAGCAGTTGCAGGATTGTGATAAAGCATCTTGGTTATCCAAAGCTCTGGAGCACAATCCACAGAACCTCGCGATTTACTGAGTCAAAAGCTTTGGTCAAGTCAATGAATGCAATTATGAGTTCCTGGTGTTGTTCGCAAAATTTTCCTCCTATTTGTCTGGCAACAAAGACCATGTCAGAAGTTCCTCTGGAAGGTATGAAGTCACATTATGTCTCTTGGAGGATTTCCTCAGCCACAGGAAGTAAGTGATTCCGGAGAATGTGTGTCAGGAATTTCCCTGTTGTAGACAAATGGGCAAGAGGGAAATATCTCCATGGTTTCAACAGCATGATTTATCTCTCTTCTTTAAGATAGTTACAATCATTGCATTTCTGAAGTCAGGGAGTAGGGAAGTTACTTTTCCTCCCAAATCAGTAGGATGAGTGTTCTGATATTGAGTTGGATGTGTGGAGAATTTCCTGATTGGTTCTGAGCTGTGCTTGAAATTCCTCTTTGGTCAGACTGCTTTAGGGCTGTGACATTGATCTTCTTCCTCTGGGACTTTTAGGTCTTGTGATGTTTTGGTACTGGGTGGATATTCATCACTGATCGAACAAGTTGATAATCTGTCCAGCAGGGATCAGTTCCCACATGGATTGAGTGATACAGATATCACTTAGACCTTTGACTCGAACAAGAAGTGCCAATGCTTTGATCTATGATCTCTCCAGATGGTTTTGTATTTATCCTTCTGGCAGAAGAGGGTGTTTGTTATAAGGAGGCCACGCTGAGCACTGAGCACTCTGTCAGCAGGAAAATGCCATTTGCATTTGTTTTTCCCCACAATTTTTCCCAATGGTTCCTCTGCAGATATTGGAGTCAAGGCCAACCCTGGCATTAAAATCCCCAGAAGGGTGATCTTTCCATCTTTTGGCTTGGCAGTGAGGACTTCATCAAGGTCAGACGAGATCTTTTCCTGAACATCTTCATCGAAGTCAAGGCTTGGGGCATAAACACTGATGACAGTGGCATTTGAGGTGAAGTGCTATGAGCCTTTCTTTTATACAATTGGGAGTTCTGGCAGTGCATCCAAAATCCTATTTCAGATGACAAAACCCATTCCATGGACACAAGGGTTGCTGTCACCCTTTCCTTTCTAGTAGAAGGTATATCCCCCTGCTTGTTCCTTCAGCCACCCCTCCCCAGGAAAGCAGGTCTCAATGAGGGCGGCAATGTCAATTTGGAGGCTTGATAGTTCACGAGATACAATTTCAGTTCCTCTTTCCGGATGATCACTCTTTAGATTGTCCATGAGTGTTCTAACATTCCAAGTTGCAAAATTTAGAATTTTCTTTCTTTGACTACAAAGATGGTGATCCCACAGGTTGTGGTTCTCCAGCCAGGAGAAAGTGGAACAGCCTAATTTTAGGGCACCTTTTCAAGCCCCTTCCCCATTTGGGGTGAGCAGAAGGTACCCTGAAGAGGACTGCTCAGTCACAGGTACTGCTACCCAAAGACATCTGAGTCCCAACACAGGTGTCCAATGACCTTCATGCATCTGACGTGTGTGTGCAGACTCTTGATCAGGGACTCCCGGGTTCACAGCCCTTTCACCACTGCCAATTCTCCACTGGCACAGGACTGAGCAAATGAACTCTGGTCTGACTTTGTTTAATTTGGGAACCTTGGGCGCCGTCATTGTCCACACAATCTTGACAGGCTGGTGGTCAGATTTTGGTGACATGTCGTGCCATGATGACTGGAAACCCTGTCACTACAGCCATCTTCCGCCTTCACAGCCGGTGAGATGTACATTCTTCCTTCGCCTGTTCCACCATTGAAGACTGCACTTTGTCTGGCACCTCTCCCCAAACTTGCCACCATGAATGGAGCTCCCAATAGCAACCCCAAGGGATCATAAGAGCACACAGGCCTCTCCACCACTTACCACTTTGAGGTGGCAATCCAGAAAGAGAAGCAATGGTGCAAAGCTCTTTTACAACAAATTTGGAAGTTTTCGATTGGAAGTTACAAAGAGTAACAAGAAGAAAAAATTATGCTATAAGATAGCCAAATGTGTTTTACTAGCATGTCAGTTTGGAGCAGTTAGTAGCAGCTCAGCTCTAAGTCAGAAAGTTAACATCCCATCCTAGGACTTGAGTGTACTTTCCAGGCTAGGACAGCACAGCAAGACCAGTAGGGAGATAAGAGTGGCAGCAGCACAGAAAGCGAGAGCACAACAAGACCAGCAGGGCGATAAAAAATCTCAGGAGTGCATGTTTTCAGAATCAACTGATCACATTGGAAAAGAAATCAAAGTGGAAAGCAGATTCTCTTCACCCACACACTAAATGCATCACAGTGGTGAGTAAAGTTTTAGAAACAATAATCCTGGGAAAAAGCAACAGGCACTTGGAGAAGTTTAAGGTAATTAAGGATATCCAGCAAGGATTTGTAAAAAACAGGCTGTACTTGACTAATCTAATTGAATTTTATGATGAAGTAATAGAGAAGGTTGACGAATGGAATGCAATGCATGTTGTCTCTATGGATTGTAAGAAAGTGTTTGACAAAGTACCACATAAAAGGCCGGTTAACAAAATTGTGGCTCATGGAACAGGAGGGTCAATGTCAACTTGGATAAAAAAATTGGCCTAAGGACAGAAAACAGCGAGTCATGGTAAATGGTTATTTTTCTGTCTGGAGAATGGCAGACAGTGGTGTTCCACAAGGGTCAGCACTAGGGCTACTGCTTTTTTGATATAAATAATTGGGATGTTGGACTACAGAGTAACATTTCAAGATTTGCAAATGATACCAAACATGGAGGAGTGGCAAAGATGAAAGCTGACTGGTGAGTATAAATCTAGTTTACCTCGGGGATTCGCGGCCTTGTCTCCAGGGAGCAGACTCGGAGGAAGGAGCACCGGAGCAGTGACCTTGGGGCACGGAATAACTAAAGCCAAAACTGAAAAAGTGATATCACAGGAAAGCTGTGACCTGATTGGTTGGTAGGAAATCTGCACCAAATTTGAAAAAAAACACACTGCAAAGCTAATTAATAAATTAATTATCTAAGTCGAGATGGCTGGGCAGGTGATGTGCTGTAGCTGTATGATGTGGGAGCTGGCAGATCCCATTGCGAGCCGCAGTGACCACATCTGCAGAAAGCGTTGGTTGCTGGAGGAACTGCGGCTCAGAATTGATGAGCTGGAGTCTGAGCTCTGGATGTTGTGGCACATCCGGGAGGGGGAGAGTTACCTGGACATTTTGTTTCAGGAGGCAGTCACACCCGGTAGATTAAGTACCTCAAGTTCGGTCAGTGGTCAGGGTCAGCAGGGTGTGACTGCAAGTGAGGCAGGTAGAGGGATCCTGTGTTCAGGAACAGAGGAGCCTCAGCTCTTGATCTTGTCCAACAGGTACGAGGTACTTATTCCCTTTGTGGATGAGAAACAGGGCTGTAGGGAGGATGAGCCAGCTGACCACGGCACCATGGCACAGGAGGCCATTCAAGAGGGGGGAGCAAAAAAATAAGTGGTAGTTGTAGGGGATTCTATAATTAGGGGAATTGATAGCATCCTTTGTAAGCAGGATCGAGAGTACACACCCGGTGCCAGGGTGAGGGACATCTTTGACCGGCTTGAAATAACATAGGTAAGACTAGGAAAGAGGACCTGTTTGGGGATTATCAGGAACTAGGAACTAAATTAAAGAACAGGTCCTCAAGGGTTATAATCTCCAGATTACTACCCGAGCCACGTGTAAATTGGCATAGGGACGCAAGAATAAGGGAAGTAAACACGTGGCTAAAGGGGTGGTGCGGGAAAGAGGGGTTCCATTTCGTGGGGCACTGGCATCAGTACTGGAACAGGAGGGATCTGTACCATTGGGACGGTCTCCACCTGAACCGATGTGGGACCAATGTTCTAGCGAAAAGGGTAAATAGGGTAGTCAACAGGACTTTAAACTAGAAAGTGGGGGGGGGGGAGGGAAGGGTAAAACTCCAAGAAGTATGATTAATGGGAAACAAAGCAGCAGGTTAGCGTGTGGGGGGGGGCGGATTCAACTTCATGAAAAATTATGAAAAAACTGAAAAGCAAGGAGAGCCCAGGAGAGGCTGTTAAAGTCTCCAGAACACAAAATAGGACAGAGTGTTTGGAAAGGGCTAGGAATCTAACTTCAAGCACATCAGATAAAGGGACGACAATGAGAAAGGGGACGGGAAATACAGGACTGAAGGTGTTGTATCTGAATCCATGCAGTATACGAAATAAGCTAAATGAGCTTGTGGCGCAGATTGAAATTGGCAGGTATGATGTGGTGGGCATCACGGAGACATGGTTGCAAGGGGATCAGGACTGGCAGCTAAATATCCAAGGATATACATCCTATCGAAAAGATAGGCAGGTTGGCAGAGGGGGTGGGGTTGCTTTGTTAGTAAGAAATGAAATTAAATCGATAGCAAGAAATGACATAGGGTCAGATGATGTAGAATCTGTGTGGGTAGAGTTGAGGAACCACAAAAGTAAAAAAACCATAATGGGAGTTATGTACAGGCCTCCGAACAGTAGTCAGGATGTGGGGCACAAGATACACCAGGAGATAGAAAAGGCGTGTAAGAAAGGCAAGGTTACAGTGATCATGGGGGATTTCAGTATGCAGGTAGACTGGGAAAATCAGGTTGGTAGTGGATCCCAAGAAAAGGAATTTGTGGAATGTCTACGAGATGGCTTTTTGGAGCAGCTTGTGGTGGAGCCCACTAGGGAACAGGCAATTCTAGATTTAGTGATGTGTAATGAGGCAGATTTGATAAGGGAGCTGAAGGTGAAGGAATCCTTAGGAGGAAGTGACCATAATATGATAGAATTTACCCTGCAATTTGAGAGGAAAAAGCTGGAATCAGATGTAACGGTATTACTGTTGAATAAAGGCAACTACAGAGGCATGAGGGAGGAGCTGGCCAGAATTGATTGGGAGATGAGCCTAACAGGAAAGACAGTGGAACAGCAATGGCAGGAGTTTCTGTGAGTAATTTGGGAGACACAGCAAAAATTCATCCCTAGGAAGAAGAAGCATACTAAAGGGAGGACGAGACAACCATGGCTGACAAGGGTAGTCAGGGACAGCATAAAAGCTAAAGAGAAAGCATACAATGCGGCGAAGAGCAGTGGGAAACCAGGGGATTGGGAAGCCTACAAAGACCAACAGAGGACAACTAAAAAAGAAATAAGGAGGGAGAAGATTAAATATGAGGATAAACTAGCCAGTAATATAAAAGAAGATTGCAAGAGTTTTTTTAGATATATAAAGGGTAAGAAAGGGACAAAAGTGGACATTGGGCTGCTGGGAAATGATGCTGGAGAAGTAGTAGTGGGGAACAAAGAAATGGCGGAGGAACTGAATAAGTACTTAGCATCAGTCTTCACGGTGGAAGACACGAGTGACATCCCCAAAGTTCAAGAGAGTTGGGGGTCAGAGGTGAGTATGGTGGCCATTACCAAGGAGAAGGTGCTAGGAAAACTGAAAGGTCTGAAGGTGGATAAATCACCTGGACCAGATGGATTACACCCCAGAGTTCTGAAGGAGATAGCTGAAGAGATAGTGGAAGCGTTAGTGGTGATCTTCCAGGAATCACTCGAGTCAGGGAGGGTCCCAGAGGACTGGAAAATCGCAAATGTAACCCCCCTTTTTAAGAAGGGAGCGAGGCAAAAGACGAGAAATTACAGGCCGATTAGCCTGACCTCGGTCGTTGGTAAGATTTTAGAGTCCATTATTAAGGATGAGATTTCAGAATACTTGGAAGTACATGGTAAAATAGGGCAAAGTCAGCATGGTTTCATCAAGGGGAGTTCATGCCTGACAAATCTGTTAGAATTCTTTGAGGAGGTAACAAGCAGGTTAGACAAAGGAGAGCCGATGGAAGTTATCTACTTGGACTTCCAGAAGACCTTTGACAAGGTGCCGCACAGGAGGCTGCTCAGTAAGATAAGAGCCTATGGTGTTAGAGGCAAGGTACTAGCATGGATAGAAGATTGGCTGTCTGGCAAGAGGCAGAGAGTGGGGATAAGGGGGTCCTTCTCAGGATGGCGGCCAGTGACTAGTGGAGTTCCGCAGGGGTCAGTGTTGGGACCACAACTTTTCACTTTATACATTAATGATCTAGATGAAGGAACTGAGGGCATCCTGGCTAAGTTTGCAGATGATACAAAAATAGGTCGAGGGACAGGTAGTATTGAGGAGGTGGGGAGGCTGCAGAAGGATTTGGACAGGTTATGGGCAAAGAAGTGGCAGATGGAATACAACGTGGGGAAGTGCGAGGTCATGCACTTTGATAAGAAGAATAGAGGCATAGACTATTTTCTAAATGCGGAGAGAATTCAGAAATCTGGAGTGGAAAGGGACTTGGGAGTCCTAGTCCAGGATTCTCTTAAGGTTAACTTGCAGGTTGAGTCGGTAGTTAGGAAGGCAAATGCAATGTTGGCATTTATTTCGAGAGGACTAGAATATAAAAGCAGGGATGCTGAGGCTTAATAAGGCTCTGGTCAGACCACATTTAGAATATTGTGAGCAATTTTGGGCCCCGTATCTCAGGAAGGATGTTCTGGCCCTGGAGGGGGTCCAGAGGAGGTTCACGAGAACGATTCCAGGAATGAAAGGCTTAACATATGAGGAACGTTTGAGGACTCTGGGTCTATACTCGATGGAGTTTAGAAGGATGAGGGGGGATCTGATTGAAACGTACAGAATACTGAAAGGCCTGGATAGAGTGGACATGGGGAAGATGTTTCCATTAGTAGGAGAGACTAGGACCTGAGGGCACAGCCTCAGAGTAAAGGGAAGACCTTTCAGAACAGAGATGAGGAGAAACTTCTTTAGCCAGAGTGTGGTGAATCTATGTAATTCATTGCCACAGGAGGCTGTGGAGGCCAGGTCATTGAGTGTATTTAAGACCGAGGTAGATAGGTTCTTGATTGGTAAGGGGATCAAAGGTTACGGGGAGCAGGCGGGAGAATGGGGTTGAGAAACCTATCAGCCATTATTGAAATGCGGAGCAGACGCGTTGGGCCGAATGGCCTAATTTCTGCTCCTATGTCTTATGGTCTTATGGACTGCAACAGGGCATAGAAGAGTGGACAGATAAGTGGCAGATGGAATTCCATGCAGAGAAATGTAAGGCGATGCATTTTGGCAGAAGGGAGTGGGAGAGGCAATGTAGACTTAATGGCACAGTTCTAAAAAGTGTGCAGGTCAGAGGGGCCTGGAGATGTATGTGCATAGATCTTTGAAACATATGGGATCTGGGGTTTCATATATTGAGGCATTCAATACAAAAGCAGGAACATTATGCTGAACTTTTATAAAAGTCTAGTTAGGCCACAGCTAGTGCATTGCACTCAGTTCTAGACACACACTTTTGGAAGGATGTGAGGATCCTTCAGACGGTATCGGGGAAATTTAGCAGAATAGTTCCAGGGGTGTGGAATTTTAGCTACAAGGTTAGGTTGGAGAAGCTGGGGCTCTTTTCCTTGGAGCAAAGAAGATCGAGGTGATATTTAACAAAAGTGTACAAGATTACAATAGATTTGGTTAAGGTAGATAAGGAAAAACTGTTTCCATTAGTACAAGAACTGGGGACACAGATTTAAGTTTTGGCAAGAGATGCAGGGAAAATGGGAGGAAACATTTTTATGCGCAATGAGTGATAATGACCTGGAACTCACTGCCACAAGGGTGGTGGAAGCAGAAATGATCAATGATTTCAAAAAGGAAATTCACTTGAAGAAAATAAACTTGCAGGGCTACAGGGATAGAGGATCGGAATGGGACCGAGTTGCTCCACGAAGAGACAACATAGACTCAATGAACCAAAAGGCCTTTGCTGTAAATAACTATGACTTCAGTGCAGTTCTAGGGAGTGCTGCATTGTTAGAGATGCTGTCCTTTGAATAAGTAATTAAATCAAGTCCACATCTGCCTGCTTTGGTGACTCAAGTGAACATTAAAGATTCCACAGTGGTTTTCAAAGAGGAGCAGGAAATTTTCTGGGTGCCATGACCAACATTATTTCCTTAACCAACCTCACCAAAATACATATCAACTGATCATTCAAGTTACTGCTATTGCTAGGATCCTGCAATGTGTAAAATTCTGTCCTCCTTCATATCCTCAATGTTGAAGGGTTCTCAAAATTCCCACATTTTTCATATCATCAACAAGGATATGACTTTTGGACTTTTATGGCAGAGGACCCAACTGCTGAGTTAAGTGTAGAACCCTGCAGACAGGGGGCTAGGCTCATGAAGGCCTGGGACTGGACATGCCCAGGTTTGTTGAGTGCAGTGTGGATTGTTGCCTGAAGCCAGACAACGAGAGGAGACGGAATACGCATTCTTCCCTTTAAAACAATCAACCCAGAGAAAGACTTCATCTTACACGGAACTAAAGCCCATCAAAATCTTGCATAAATAATCGCTACTAACTACTAAGGCAGGAAAGCAGCAATCAAGGCAATAATGCGAACCCATAAATTCTCCACATATACAATGGTTTTCAGTTCAAGACTAGTTATGGGGACAGGAAGACAATGATAAACATCATGCGAGCCCACTAAAAACAACGAGACAACAATCACCTGAAGAAGCCCAAATCAGACAAAGAACTAACCTTGATTTGGTTTCAGAGAAGAAATTCTAAAAAAAACAGTATAACTGGACCACCAGTTACAAAAGGGAGTAGTTTTTGGAGCGGTTGAAGCAGAGTTTAAGCAGGGAGAGGCAGCTGAGCCAAGCAGAGGAAGGAGATCTGGAGGTTTGCAGGCCCGCAGGCAACATCATGGCGAGGGGCACGGGGTGGCAGGCCCAACGGAAGACAACAAGGCCGCAACTGCAGCCCTCCACGAAGATCGACCATCCACAACTGCGCCCTCCACCCAACTGAAGAAACTTCGCAGATTCCACAGACCAGGACCATGTGGGGACAAAAGGCACAAGAGGACACAAAGAGTGTACCCAAAAACTGCAACTGGCTTACCTGGCTGGATTTCGAACTATCAAGGAATCCTGGTTGGTGAGCATGATCCCTGAACTCTCAATTTAGTTAGGTTTTGGGGGTGGGACAAGGGTGAGGGGACTAGTAGCATGATTTTCCCTGGTTATGCAGTGTGTTCCCCATTCTTAACTAAGTGTACTTTGTATGTCTGTATAATCTCAGTATAATCCTGATGTTATAAATTCATTTGTGACTTCAATAAACCCAGTATTTTTCTTGCACCAAAACCAGTTGTCTGCTGCACTTTGTCACAACCCCCAAATGAGTCCAAGGTCTAGAACCCAGGGAGTGGGAGGAGTGATTCGGACCACTCAGAAGTCAGAGGTGAAGCTGACACACATCGCCACCCTCTACAATGTCTCTGTTTCTTGGCTATTCATTGTGTCTGAAGCAATGTGGGATATTTCTGGGGAAAAAAGAACATTTACAATAGCACCTATTTTGATATCGAGACATTCCAAAACACTTCACAGGGAGGAATTCCTTTGTAGTCCAGACACTGGCTATGTAGACAAATGCAGCATCTAATTTCAATGCAATACAAACAGAAAATAAGATAGATAACTATGAGCAGAATTTTCCCACTGGCATGCAGAGGCGGGCCCCGCATGCTGACATGTAAAATGACGCACGGTGACATTGGGCAAGCGTCCCGAAGTCACCGCGCGCCATCGCGATATTTCAGTGGGCAGGCATGTGATGATCTCCGATGTGCGCCTGCCATTAATTAATGAGCCACTGAAGGCCCTTGAGGCACCAATTGACAGCAATTTTTTGGGGCCCTTGCAATCTTCAGGTCATCGCACGGGTGCAACGGGCAGGCGGATAGGACAAACTTGTATAAATCTCATCCACAGGCAGGATAAACGGGGTCAGTGGGGTCGCAAATGTGCTGAGTCAGATATTTAATTTGGAAAGTTACTGATATTTGCCTGTTTGAACAGAAATACTTCAAAACTAATACCAGGTGCTTTGACAGGGCTCATAACCGTCAGGTCAGCACTCTACAGTGAAGATCCTTTATGGGGCCTGCAGGTTTCAGGAAGCCTTCCCTTAGCTGACAATGGGAGTTGCGCTCTCCACTTGAGGCACCTCCTCTGAGGAGGAAGGGAGGGCCAGAAGGGGGAGGAGGCCAAGGGAGCCACCTTTAGGAGTACAGGCACAGGCAGAAGGGGTGCAGGGCCAACAGGAAGTCTAAGGCGGCAGGGGTCGCAGAAGATGCCATTATCCTGCTGCCGGGGTTTACAGGCGGCGAAGCAGCCACCTCAATATGTGTCTGAGATGCAATGCCAAAGGAGGCTCCATCTCTCAAGGGAGACAGTCAGCTATATCTGTCAGATGATAGGCCCTGAGATCTCTCCTAACTGTGGGTGGACACTCCATGTCAGTGGCTCTAAAGGTCACAGCTGCCCTCAACTGGCTCCTTCCAGGGCTCGGTGGGTGATCTTTGCAGTGTCTCCCAATCAGCTGTCCACACTTGTGTCAAGCAGGTTACAGACTCTCTGTTCAGGCGTGCATTGACATCATCCACTTCCGCTGGGACCAGGTAAGTCAGATACAGCGAGCCAAAGGCTTTGCGGCCATTGCTGGCTTCCCCCGTGTCCAGGGTGCAATAGGCTGCACACATGTGGCCATCAAGGCAGGTGAGACCGGTGCCTTCGTCAACAGGAAGGGCTTCCACTCCATGAACATGCAGATAGTGTGTGATCATAGGATGCTGATTCTGCAAGTTCGTGCAAGGCACCCAGGCAGCTCCCACGATGCCTACATCCTCAGACACTCCCAGGTGCCGGGGCTCTTCAGTGCTCCAGCCCGGCTTGATGGATGGCTGGCTGCTGGGTGACAAGGGCTATCACCTCAGAAGGTGGCTCATGACGCCTCTCCGCCATCCAAGAACAGAAGCTGAGCAGTGGTACAATAGGAGCCACGGCACCACAAGGACTGTGGTGGAGAGAACCGTCAGTCTTCTCAAGATGCGCTTCCGATGCCTGGACCGTTCAGGGGGTGCGCTCCAGTACCCCACTGATCGTGTGTCACTGATAGTGGTTGCATGCTGCACTTTCCACAATCTTGCGCTGGAAAGGGGTGATGCTGTGGACAAAGAAAATGTACATGCAGTTGCTGCAGCTGCACATGATGAGTCCAGCAGTGAGTCCGAGGATGAGCACGCACAGGGGAATGCTAAGGGGGTAGACGCTCACCCGGGCATACTCCATGAAGGCAGGGACACCCTGGAGACTTTAATTCAATGAACCTTTAGCTAGAACACCATAGATGGACCTCCAACAAAAGCCTGTGCTGCAGGCTCCATACCCGCTTCGGACCTCCCTGCACACCATAGATGGATGGGCACTGAGCTGGGAAACTTGGTGCCCAGACAATCTCCCACATTGGCACTGACCAGCAGAGGTCAATGCCGACGTGAGGGCTTGCTAGTCCGAGCACATCCCCAGGAAGCCCTGATTGGTCTCCTGGAGGAGCCTCTCCATGAGAGTCGCCACTCTCTCCATGGACGAAGCATGGCATTCAGCCATGAGGCTTATTGCATTGGCGATGGTCCGCGTGGACTCCTCCACCATGGAGGCCAAGCCAAGCATCATGTATCTCCACCAGATCCTCCCGCACACCCTGCTTGACTTGCTGCCTCATGGACGACTCGAGAGGCACATCATCAGCCACCGACTAAGCATCTGCAGTCCTCCCACTGCTGGTGCCATGGGCAATCTCTGTCTCTGCCAGCTCCTCCAGTGACTGTGAAGTGCCCTCACCACTGTGCCCCGGGACACTAGCCAATGATCTAATTCCCGAGGTACTGGTATCTGTGCTGGTGCCTGCCTGGCAGAGATGGTGTGACGCCGGTGGGTCAGAGACTTCAGGGCCCTCAGGTGAGAGGGGGGGCCCTTGTGCCGCCTCCTCCTGGCCCTGCTCCGGTGGTGCTGAAAGGAAGAACAAGGACATTGGATCAGTTAACGTGGAGACAATGTCAATGTGCATCCCTGTACCCCGGATCATTATGAGCAATGGTCAAGCCATGTTGCAAACTTCAATCATTGAATGTTCAGCAGTGCCATGGCTGCTGGGACACTAATGGTGATCTCAGTGCTGGGCTAACATACTTGCCTGTGGCACCCCAGCCTCAGCGACACCGGTGGACGTGGGCACATGGTGCCTCTCCAGATCGAGGGCCTCCTGCTCGAATCTGGTAATGGCAGCCAACAGGGCCGGCCCTCCGCCTGTCCTCAACTGCTCGGCGGCATTATGAACATTCTTATCCTGAAAAAGGAGAAAAGAACATTGACTAGTGCTACTTGTACCTGGAATCTCTTTGCTGCTGTCCCACCCCAACCAGTGTGGAACATTGCAGGGCTCCAGTGCCTCCTCACCCCACAGCTGCTGCACACTCACACAAAGATGCCAGGCCTGTCCACTTTGGCCAAATGCAGCCTACAGCACGCTTGGCACCACGTGGTCCAACCTTGCTAGGCAAGGAGGCGCAAGCATGTGGAATGCAAAGGCAGCAGATGGATCAGTGCCCTGCCACCTGGAAGCTCCCCTCCCAGCATGTCAGCACCCTGACTTTGACATGTCCTGGAGTTCAAGCACTGCGCCTAGGTGCAGATCCTCCAGGTGCCCCCAAAACAGTAATGTGGGTCTCAGTGTACCACATGCTTGCAGAACCCATCTCATCACCACCCTCTAAGGGTGACCTCAGCATGGCCAATATCTGCTGGTCCACCCAGCAAAGGACACATGCCGTCAATCATTCAATGCAGTAACTGCACTGAGTTCAGGGGAGGGGGTGGGTCGGCCGGGGGGAAAGCCTACCTGCTGGGTTTAGTGACCAATGCCAACATGGTACTCATCCTTCCAGAACGCAAAAGGTCGTTGAAACGCTTGTGGCACTGGATCCAGGTGCATCGCACGCTGTTGCGGGAGCTTACTATCTCCGCCACCTCCTTCCGGGCACGTTTGATCATGTGGGGGGGCCTCCTTCTCCCGTCCCTGGGAACGAGGACCACCCACCGTGCTGCCACCTCCTCAAGGAGGGTAGCAAAGCAATCATCTGAGAAACGAGGGGGCACAGTGCCCCCCCTGCCTTACCCTCCTGCCTGGCCTGCTCACCAGCAGCACTCCGGGGATCCCTTCTGCTAGACATGTTTGACAGCCTTACAAGGCTGCAGGGGCACTTTTAAACGGGTCGCCATTGGACCCAGCAATCATAGCAGTCCCGCCGCCGCCGCCTGCCCACTCCACTGTCCTCGGGAGCTGCATTTCATGCTGGGTGGGCCTTAATTGGCCCGCGCGTGTAAAATGGTGGTGTAGACCCGATCGTGGGCGGCAATCGGGTCTGCACACCTTGCTGCATGGCCCACCCAACAGGCAGAAAATTCTTACCCATATTAATCTGGTTTTGATGCTTGTTACCTGAAGGAGAAATAATGGCCAGGATTCTGGGTGAACTTCTTTGCTGTTCTTCAGATAGAGCCATGGGGCAGTTAAAGCCCACCTGAAAAGGCAGGTGGGCCTCAGCTTAACATTTCACCTAAAAGGTGGCATTCTCCAACAGTGCAGCACTTGCAAGTTTTGCATTGGTCAACAGGGATTATACAGGAACATCCCTGGAGCAGTACTTAAATCCAAAACCTACTGACTCAAGAAAAATTGCCCATCAAAGGCAAAACTGACTCAAAGGACAATGTAATAAGCCAAAAAACTCTGTTTCAACAAGATATTTAGTGTATTTGTGGTGCTGTAGTTGTAAGAAAATTATTAAGGTACCCTGAAGGTTAAAATCCATTTACTTCCCACCCAAGCATTTTTTTCAATATTTGGCTCAGCATTACAAAGAGTTCATTGCTAAGAAAAACAGAAAATGTTATCATTCATTGAGAAATATTGGTTTAGTTTAGTCAAACCTGATGATACCCAGCTCCACCTCAATACCACCTCTCTAGATCTCTCAACTATCTTCAATTTGTTATACAGTTTGTCCAACATCCAGCCGTGGATGAGCCAAAATTTCCTCCAATTAAATATTTGAAAAACAAATAATCGTCTTCAGTCCTTGCCGCAATATTTTTTTCACAGATAGCCACCAAATCCATCTCTCTCCCTGGCCACTGTCTCAGACTGAACCGGATTGTTCACAATCTGTGTTCTATTTGACCCCGAGCTCAGCTTCTGATCCCATATCCTTTTTATCACTAAGACTCCCTACTTTCACCTCCATAATATTTGCCTCTGCCCTTGCCTCAGCCCACTTCCTGCTGACCATACCCTTTTACTTTCAGACTCAATCATTCCAATTTTTTCCTGGCTGACCTTTCACTTTCCATGAACTTGAACACATACAAAGCTCTGCTGACTGTATCCTAACATGCATCAAATCCCATTCTCCCGTCATTCCTATGCTTACTGATCTACATTGGCTCCTAATCCGGTAACGCCTTGATTTTAAAATGGTCATGCTCCTACTCAAATCCATCCACAATCTCACCCCTGCTTCAGCCCTACAATCCTCCAAGAGCTTTGGTCTTTTATCCATCTCCCACTTCCTTTGCCATTTGCAATTGGCAATCATGCCTTCAGCCCTAAACTCTGGAACTGCCTCCCAAGCTTGTTTACCTTTCCTCCTTTCAGGTGTTTTTTTTAAACCTACCTCTTTGATCAAGCCTTTTGCCACTTTTCCTAATGTCTCCTCATTTGGCACAATATCAAATTTTGTCTGATAACTCTCTCATGAGGTGTCATGCAATGCCTTTCGTACATTAAAGGTGCTTTACAAATTCACATTGCTGTTGGTCTGCTTCCACCCTGCCTCAGTTAATCCATCACTGAAGCATTCAAACATGCCCTTATCATTTCTATGCTCATCCCATCCCCCATTTCTGCCCATACCCTAATCTCTGGAATTCTCTTTCTAAACCTCTCCTCCTTTAAGACATCCCTTCAAGCCCATTTCTTTGACCAAATTTTTTAATCATAATCTCTCCTTTGGTTTAACTTCTATTTTTTCTTTATTTCTCTGTAATGCCATGGAATGTTTTTCTACTTAAAAGGTGCTATGTAAATACAAGCTATTGCTTTTCATTTTTATTGTTGAGAGAACAAGATAAATGACTTTGTTTTGACCCAGACAATATGAAAAAGTCATCTACTTTAGTATGCCATGATGCATTATATACGCAACAATAAAAAAGTCACTGAAATTTGCAAAAGTTATTCCCCTATATTAGGAACAAATTTTCATAATGAAATCACATTTATAGTAGTTACAAATAGTCACTACAGAATGCTGTTGAAATTGTCATGTAGCTGTTTATTATGTAGTTGCCACTTGCAAAATTATGTTTAATATATTAATCAAAAAATGTTCAGCATTGTAGAAACAGCCCCATTTGAAAATATGGAATATTTAATTGTTAAGAGGTTGCTCATTAATAGCTTTGCCAGTAAGATGATTTCCAAATGGAACATTATCTGAAGGACTTTGACTAAATTTGTTGGGTTATGGGTGGGTTGATGTGCAACTGAATGTGACACCAGCACTGTGTACCAGGAGTGCATTCACCGGTCAGAAAGAAGACACCAATTTGTTGGTCCCCGTGATTAGCATGAATTGGGCTGCACCATGCATACATGGAGCACAGCCATTGGACCTAATAACCCCAGGAAACAGGCAGGTCCATTGCAGGCCCAGGAAACTTAAAGAGACCATTTTGACTTTGCTGTTTCTGGTCCACATTCATGTTCTGTGCAATCGTTTATAGGCTGATGAGAGTACAAAGTTTCATTTTGGCCCTGGAATTGTTCCATTCCACCTCCTTTAAAATAAAGGAATTTATTTTATTTCTGTCTGCAAGATATAGATAACTGCCTCATGATGAAGACATCATGACAGCTGCCTGGGTGGCACTTGCATAATGCAGTGCCTATTGTCATGTACATTGATTAAACCATTCCCCTTCCGATCACAAGCCAGTGGCTGACTGGAAGAATATCAAACTGAAAAAAAGTTATAGGTCATGGCGAACTGCATCTCTGCTGACACCACGCTGCGGGATGTTAATTGTGGCTTGAGGTCTTCCTGTAGAACATCACACAAATAGGTTCCTTCATGAAGTGCAGTCTTCTGGTGCACAGCCCATCACCCCCACCTATCACCCCCTCTATCCAAACCCCAACCCCAGGTCTTAGAGAAGAGGTCTTAGTTGGAACTGCTTTACCTGTACACCCAAGGAATGGTGGTGGTGGTGGTGGTGGTGGAGGGGGTGGGGGGGGGGGGGGGGGACGCGCACGCACATCAAGAGGGCTGCTGTCTTCTGACATGTTGCCTCACTCAGAGCTTCTTGACTCTGCAGCTCATCTTCCTCATGCATTATTATTGTCTCTAAAGGTTGTCTCTATGCCAGTATTGCACTATAGTTACATCAAACATAAGGAAATTCCTGGCAGCATTTTTTAAATTTGTGCTGCTAAACAGGTGCAGTTCTCAACTTTTACTGGTAAATACATCACAGTTTCAGAAGCAGCAAGGCGGCAAAGATTAATTTAACAAAAGCAAAGTATGGCGGGATGCTGAAAATCAGAAATAAAAACAAAGTACTGGAAATATTCAGCAGATCTGGCAGCATCTGTGCAAAGAGAAACAGAGTTAACGTTTCAGGTTAAGGACCCTTTTATAGAACAACGATTAGCTTGTGTGGCAAGCAGAGAAGGGACAATGTTATACATTGGATTTCATCGGGTCTCAATAGATTTTGTTTTGTATAGATTGTTAGAAATGTTGTTTATTTTTATATTTGGGTTGAATCACCCATTTAAATAAAGTGGACTGCTCCTTTTACTATAATAAACTCTGAACTGTTTTTCCATTTGCCCTTCTGTTAGTTTAATGTATTCCTCAGCTTCCAAGAATGCCTGCACATAGCACTATGACACCCAACCCTGTCACTGTCAATCCAGTTGCATGGATCAAGACCATATGAGACTTCAGTGGGAGATATCAAAGCAGGTGTAATGTTACCCCCTGTAGCCAAGCTGAGAGCTGCTGTGTCTCACCGCTCACTCACATGCGGATAGATGTAGGATGAAGTTTGAATTCCAGCCACGGAATCTAGGCTTGTCTGAAGTTAAGCCATTCAGTACAATTAAGACAAAAGCTCATTTGAGCGGATGCAGGTAACATTGGAGTAGGTTTCCCAGAGGAGAATCAATGTGACTTAACCCAATAATAGTCTGCAGTTTGTGTGCAGGGTTAGGAGGGTAGAGAGAGAAGTGAAGAATAGCTTTAACAAGTGGGAGGGAGAGTGAAGGAGTGATTTCTGGCTTTCATACGTTTTTTAATGTAAAGCTAAGACTGCATTTATTCTCCACAGTCAATGAATTATGAGTGACCTCTGCCTATATCCCTTGCTGAAACTGGTCCAGTGGTTCAAAGGTGAAAGGCAAGATGGATGCACTCTGATGCAGGTGATGCACTCTCCTCTGATTTTCCTCTCACTGCCTGACCTCTGCTAAATATTTATCCAGTGTGACAAGTATGGAAATCAAGATTCAGTGCTGCAGAGGAAAATTAAAGGAAAAAACCTGCATTGCTTTATGGCACAGCACCAACTGGCCACTTTTACACTCTATCCTTGTTATTTGCCATTATTTGGGACTTCAATAGAAAATCAATTTGGGGAATTCAGACCCATGGAGATGAATGAACTGACATTTTACCTAACCTTTAAAGAACTGACAGAAGATCAAGAGAAATCCAATTTAAATTGGTACATTAGTTTCACATTATGCAACACATTTTGCATAAATTATTCCTTTCTTCCTTATCCATGATGACTAAAAACGGGTTATAAAAAATTTCTAGACCTTTATGTTTCTGATAGTTAACAGCAAGCCAGCTTTTAAAGATCAGAATTGCTAAGCTTTGACATGACCTAACCAATGGTGAGCTCAGTTATGTTTCTGAATAATAACTGGACCAACGTTTCAGTTTTCTATTGTGCTTGAGGAAGGAAATTGATTTTGAACAGATGTTTACAGTGAGTCAGCAGGCTTGCCCTGGAATTTACACTGAGGTGTGGGGAGCCCACCTTCAGCATATAATCCAGCCCATAGAGTAATTATGGGATGAAAGATGGCCATTTGGCCCATCAAGTCCATGCTGGCTCTCTGTAGAGCAATTCAGTCAGTCCCATTTCTACAGGCTCCCCTATAACCCTACGAGTTTATTTCCCTCAAGTGCATATCCAATTTCCTTTTGAATTCAGTGATTGTCTCTGCATCCATCACTCTGGTAGGCAGAGTGTTCCTGGTCATTACCACTCACTGTGTAAAAATGTTCCTTTTTACATTTCCCACCCCCCATTCCCCCCAACCCCTGGACCGCCCCCACCCCTCGCCGACCCCCCCCCAAGAACCCCCTGCCCTGACCCCCCCACCACCCCGCTCTTGCCCAAAACCTTAAATCTGTGTCCCCAGTCATAGTACCATCAGCTAATGGAAACAGCTTTACTTTGTTTACCTCATCCTAATCAGTTATAATCTTGTCCATCTACATTAGTTCTTCCCTCACCTTCCTTGCTCTAAGCAGAGCAACCCCAGCTTCTCCAATCTAACCTTGTAGCTAAATTCTGTCGTCACTGGAACCATTCTGGTAAATCTCAACACCCTCAACTTCCTTCCTACAGAGTGGTGACCATGTGCAATACTCTATTTATGGCCTAACCAGAACCAGAATAAAAATTGCAGCTCATTATTAAGAGGAATGTGGTGGTGGCAGAAAAGTTGACCAAGACCTCATTTTTTGCACAGATGAAGTGCCTCTCCATCTGCGCAAAAGTGCTGGCAGAGGCCTGAATCCTGAAGCCTCGCCCCAGGCCCAGCCTCTGCCATTTTTGTGGGGGGGCAAGGGCAAATGTGATGGGTTCTAAATTGCACATAAGTGGTTCACGGAGGCAGTTGTCCATAGAAATCAGCTGCTGCCTCCACTAAAGTGTGACTTTGGTGAGGTAGGTGTTTGAAATCCAAAGTATGAAGGTTATACCTGGTAGGAGCAGGTCTGAACCTTGTGTGTTCACTTGCATAGCCAGGATCCTTTTGGAGGTAAGGTTCCCTTTTGGACAGGTTCAAGGAAACCTTTGGGAGAGGTCAGGTAGAAATCAGAGTGTGTGAAAAGTACATAAACTCATTGGAACTGTCAAAGAACTGTCAAAGCTCATTGAAACGGTCAAGGGGTTAATCTCTGCTGGGCTGAATCCCATGGCGGGGGAAATCCTATGGGGGTTGGGGGGGGCAGGCAGGGGGTTGGAGGAAGTCTTCATGGGGCTGGAGAGTCAGGGGGTGGGGGATGTCCCATGGGGAGGTCAGTATGGGTCTGTACAATAGCTACCCAGAAGTTACAAGTGATTTTAATCTGAAGGCCACGTTACAGGAGAAGTACAAACGTGACACACATGGAGGAAGGTTGCCGATAATGTCAATTCAGCTATCAAAGTCCCTTGCATCTATCTCCAAATAAGGAAACAAAATGTTGGTGACAGCAGAAAGGCAGTTTTGCTCATATCTCTCGAGAAGGTCCATCAATTATGACAATTCTAAACCTAAACTGGGAACTTCTGTACAATCAAAATCAAAAATTTCTTCCTCACTTATTCCTATTCGAAACATTATGAGGGTTTCTGTCTCTACCACCCTTTCAGGCAGTGAGTTCTGTTGTGTTGGTATAATGATATAAAGGCACCAATCGCTCATAAGGGATTGGGTAAACATGTAGTGGGTTCTTTTATTGAGACTAGACACATGAGAACATTTATACAAAGGTAGAAAACTTGAAGACATCAGCAGCAGTGCTGTGTGTGTGCTCTGCTCAAAAGCAACAGTGAAACTAAAACTAGATCACATGCCACACTTCCTTTCTAGTGATGTCATGCTGCTATCCCTTAAAGGCATATTACAACAAGTTCCAGGCCCCACCACCCTCCAGGTGAAAACATATCCCCTCAAATCCCCTCTAAGCTTCCTACCTCTTACCCTAAATTTAAGACCCCTAAATATGGACCCCTCAATCAATGGCAATGTGGCCTTCCTATCCACTATCTGGACCCCTCAATTTTATATGCTTGAATGAGGTATCTCCTCAGCCTCCTCTGTTTCAAAGAAAACTATACTAGCCTATCCAATATTTCATTATTAATAAAAAATATTCCATCTAGACAACATCTTCATAAATCTCCTTTGCACCCTTTCTAGTGCAGTCACATCTTTCCTATTTTGTAGTGACCATAATTTATGTAGTGCAACTAGCGTCTTATACAGTTCCAGCATAACTTCCAGCTCTTATATTCCATTCCTCAGCTAATAAAGTTAAGTACCCCAGATGCCTCCTTGACTACCTTATTTACCTGCCTAGCCACTTCAGGGATCTGTGGACATCCTACAATTTGTGTATTCCCTGGCCTGGTTAGCCTTCCCCAATTGCATTACCTCACTCTTCTTCAGATTGAACACCATTTGTCATTGTTCTACCCACCTGACTAGTCCATTGATATCTTCCTGCAGTTTATATTATCGTCTACGTCATCAATCACACAGCCAACTTTTGTATCATCTGAAAACTTCTAAATCCTACACCCTACATTCAAGTTCAAATCATTGAAAGATATTACAAAAGGCAAGGGACCTAGTACTGAGTGCTGCGAAATCTCAATGGAAGCAGCCATCCAATCACACGAACACCTAATGACCATTACCTTTTGCTTCCTACCTCTGAGCCAATTTTGATTCCAATTTGTCACTTTGCCTTGGATCCCATGGGCTTTTACTTTTGTGACCAGTCTGCTATGTGGAACCTTATCAAAAGCTTTGTTAAAATCCATATAGACTACAACAAACTCTCCACTTGCCTGGATGACTACAGCTCCAACAACACTCATGAAACTTGACACAATCCAGAACAAAGCAGCCCGCTTGACCAATACCCCACCCATCACCATAAACATTCACTCCCTCCACCATTAACACGCAGTGGCAGCAGTTTGTACCTTGTAGAAGGTGCACTGCAGCAACTCACCAAGGCTCCTTCAACAACACCTTCCAAGCTCATGACTTTTACCACTGAGAAGGACAAGGGCAGCAGATGCATGGGAACATCACCACCTGCAAGTTCCCCTCCAAGCCACTCACCATCCTGAATTCCTTCACTATCGCTTGTTCAAAATCCTGGAACTCTCTTCCTAACAGCGCTGTGGGTATACCTACACAAGGCAGGCTGCAGCAATTCAAGGCAGTGGCTCACCACCGCCTTCCCACAGGCAATTAGGAGTGAGAACCAAATGCTCATCTTGCCTGTAACATTTACATCCTATGCAAGAATAATAAAAGAAAATGCACTCATTGACCTTCCTTTGTTACCTCCTCAAAAAATACAATGATGTTAGTCAGACACAACCTTTCCTTAGCAAATCTATGCTGACTTTGATTTATTTGTGTCTTTCTAACTGAAGATTTATCCTGCCTCAGAATTTTTACCAATAGTTTTCCCACCACCAACGTTAGACTGACTGGCCTGTAATGACTCTGTCTATCCCTTTCTCCCTTTTAAAACAACGGTACAACTTTAGCTGTCCTCCAGTTCTCTGACACCACACCTGTAGCCAGATGGGATTGGGAAACAATGGTCAAAGCCTCCTTTATTTCTTCTCCTGTTTCCCTTAACAGCCTAGGATGTATTTCATCCAGGCCTAGAGAATTATCCACTTCCAAAGATGTGAAACCCCGAATACCTCACTACATTAATTTCAACTAATATTTCACACTCCTCCTTCCTGATTGCAATGTTTGTATCATCCTCTCTTTTGTAAGAACGAAGTATTCATTAAGAACCATATCAATGTTCTCGCCCTCCACACACAGGTTATCCTTATGGTCCCTGATAGGTCTTTCTTTTGTTATCCTTTTGCTCTTTATAGAGTTATACAAAATCTTTGGGTCTTCCTAGATTTTATTTGCCGATACTTTCATGCCCTCTCTCTCCTTTCCTAATTTCCTTACTAATATCACCCATACACTTTTAATACTTCTCTAGGTTATAATCAAATTAAACCTAAACTTCTGCCCAATATTTTGCATACTGAGCATGTGTTGTAAGTAGAGTTTAATACCTTCCCTGTTAGAGGAATAAATCTACAGAATACATTCTGGTCTATTGGAAGCTGTTGTCACTAAGGAACTATTGAAATTCATTGTCATAGTTTGCAATCACAGGTATTTTATAATGTTCAGATAACATTATTTTTACTGAGTCTAAGTAAATAAGGGAATAGATATTGTGCAATGGAAAGTATACACAATTATTTAATAAATTGCCCAGCACAAAGCAAAAAAATTGTTTATACCCTTAATAAGAAGGTGCCCAATTCTCAAAGGTTATAAAGTTACTGCAAATTTGCTATGATACTCCAGAAAGAGAAAGTGTAACACACTTATAACCTAGGGCAGAAGTTTCCCATTAGCGTACAGGGGGTGAGACCCACACGCCGACGTGTAAAATGATGCGCGGTGACGTCGGGCAAGTGTCCCGACGTCACCACGTGCCATCGCAATATTTCATTGGGCGGGCGTACGATGATATCCAATGCTCACCCGCCACTAATTAACGGGCCATTTAAGGCCCTTGAGGCATCAATTGACGGTGATTTTTCAAGCCCATGAGATCTTCGGGTCGGCGCATGGCGCAACGGGCAGGCCGGTAGGACACATTTGTATAAACCTCATCCACAGGCGGGATAAGAAAGCTCAGTGGGGTCGCGAGTGTGCTCTGTCAAATATTGATTTTTCAAAGTTATTGATACATGCCGGTGTGAGCAGAAATACTTCAAAATACATACCGACTGCTTGGACTGGACTCACAACCTTCAGGTAAGCACTTTGCAGTGAGGAATCTTTTGTGGGCCTGCATGTTTCAGGAAGCTTTCCCTTGGCCTGGGAATGGGAGCTGAACTCTCCACTGGAGGCACCCCATCTGAAGAGGAAGGGAGGGCTAGAAGGCAGAGGAGGCCAGGAGTGCACATTCAGCCTCCAGGGGAGCCACCTTTGGAAGGACAGGCGCAGGCAAGGGTTACAGGGCCAAGAGGTAGTCCAAGGCTAAAGGGGCCACAGAAGACTCCACTATCCTGCTGCCAGGGTATACAAGCGGCGAAGCAGCTACCTCAATATGTCTGAGGTGCAGTGCCAAAGGAGGCTCTGTCTCTCAAGGGAGACAGTCAACTACCTGTCAGATGATTGGGCCCGAGATCTCCACAAACTGTGTGGGTGGATACCCCATGCCAGTGGCTCTGAAAGGTCACAGCTGCCCTCAACTTCTATGCCTCTGGCTCCTTCCAGGGCTCGGTGGGTGATCTTTGCGGTGTCTCCCAGTCAGCTGTCCATGCTTGTGTCAAGCAGGTCAGAGACGCTCTGTTCAGGCGTTCATTGACCTTCATCCACTACTGTTGGGACCAGGCAAGCCAGACACAGCGAGCCAGGGGCTTCACAGTCATTGCTGGCTTCCCCCGTGTCCAGGGTGCAATAGACTGCCCACACGGAGCCATCAAGGCGCCAGCAGGTGAGTCCGGTGCCTGCGTCAACAGGAAGGGCTTCCACTCCATGAACGTGCAGATAGTGTGTGATCACAGGATGCTGATTCTACAAGTCTATGCAAGGTACCCAGGCAGCTCCCACGACACCTACATCCTCAGACACTCCCAGGTGCCGGGGCTCTTCAGTGCTCCAGCCCGGCTTGATGGATGGCTGCTGGGTGACAAGGGCTATCCATCAGAGGGTGGCTCATGACACCTCTCCACCATCCAAGAACTGAAACTGAGCAGCGGTATAATAGGAGCCACGCCTCCACAAGGGCTGTGGTGGAGAAAGCCATCGATCTTCTCAAGATGTGCTTCCGATACTTGGACCGCTCAGGGGATGCATTCCAGTAGCCCTCAGATCATGTGTCACTGATAGTGGTTGCATGCAGTGCTCTCCACAAGCTTGCGCAAAGAAAATGTACACGCAGTTGCTGCGGCTGCACATGAAGAGTCTAGCAGTGAGTCCGAGGATGAGCACGCACAGGAAATGCTGAGGGGGTAAATGCTAACCTGGGCATACTCCAGGGAGGCAGGGACACCTGGGAGGCTTTAATCCAATGAACCTTCAGCCAGCACACCACATGTGGACATCCAGGACAAGCCTGGGCTGCAGGCTCCATACTCGATACCTAAGTGCAAAATCTGCCTGGACAGGAACATTAACTAAAGGCCTTGTTAATAAAGCTGAATGTCCCACAAATCACTCATAACATTATTGGTAACCATCCACCCGCAGAAGGAAAGAGGCACCCTCAGCCACGGTGACATGTCTGAATTTAATATTACAACCAAAGGAACTTAAAACAAAATGACAAAGGTGTTAAACATCTCACCAATTCAAAGACCTCATTGCGGGCCAACACAAAAGCACCAATGATAAACCCGTGGTGTGCCTAAGGTGCCTTATGTTTACGTTTTCGGGTGCTCCGTTTTGATGCTGCCCCCTCGCTGGCACTGGCATCTGAGACAGCCTGTTCACTCTGCTGTCCTGTTGGCCTCGATGACCTTGGCAGCAGTCCTCTAGTCCGTGGAGCCTGTGCTGGCCCCGCCTGGGAGGGAGCGGCCAATTCCACAGCTGGCATCTCCTCAGTCGTCGCAGCCTCTTTGGATGCAATGGTCACTGGCAGAGGGGCGGAGGAGCTGCTGCCCTCATCTGGAGCACCCTGAGAGGAGCCCGCAGAGATGACAGGCAGCTGCTACGCCGGCGTGCGGTCGCTTCAGACCTCCCTGCTCACTGTGGATCGATCGGCACCGAGCTGGGAAACTTGGTGCCCAGGCCATCTTCCACACTGGCACTGACCAGCTGAGGTCAATGCCGACATGAGGGATTGCTAGTCAGAGCGCATCCCCAGGAAGCCCTGATTGGTCTCCTGGAGGAGCCTCTCCACAAGAGTCGCCACTCTCTCCATGGAGGACGCATGGTGCTCGGACATGTGGCTCCTTGCTTCAGTGAGCGTCGGTGTAGACTCCTCCACCACGGAGACCAAGCCAAGCATAGCCTCATGTATCTCCGCCAGATGCTCCCGCACACTCGGCCGCATTTCCTGCGTTTGCTGCGTCACGGACAACTCCAGAGGCACATCATCAGCCACCGACTAAGCATGTGCCTGGTCCCCTGCAGTCCTCCCACTGCTGGCGCTTTGGGCACTCTGTCTCTGCCAGCTCCTCCAGCGACTGTGAAGTGCCCTCACCACTGTGCCCCAGGACACTAGCCGATGATCTAATTCCCAACGAGGTGCTAGAATCTGCACTGGTGCCTGCCTGGTAGAGACGGTGTGACACTGGTGAGTCTGTGACTTCAGGGCCCTCAGGTGTGAGGGGGGCCACTGCTGCTCCTCCTCCCGGCCCTGCTCCGCTGATGCTGAAAGGAAGAACAAGGACATTGGATCAGTTAACATGGAGACAATGTCAATGTGCATCCCTGTACCCTGGATCATTATGCGCTCATCCTTCCATAAGCAATGATCAAGCCATGTTGCAAACTTTAATCACCGAACATTCAGCACTGCCATGGCTGCTGGGACACTAATGGTGACCTCAGTGCTCGGCTAACATACCTGCCCGTGGCACCCCAGCCTCACCGGCACCAGTGGGGCCTGGGCACATGGCGCCTCTCCAATTCTAGGGCTTCCTGCTCGGAGCGGATGAGAATCACCAACTGGGCCGGCCCTCCGCCGGTCCTCACCTGCTCGGCGGCATTATGTGCATTCTTCTCGTAGAAAAAGAAAGAGCATTGATTAGTGCCACTCGTACCTGGATTCTCTTTGATGATGGCCCACCCCAATCAGAGTGGGACACTGCAGAGCTCCAGTGCCTCCTCATCTCACTACTGCCGAACACTCAGATGCCAGGCCTGTCCCCCCCACCCCCTTGGCCAAATGCTGCCTACATCACATTAGGCACCACACGGTCTAACCTTTCATAGCAAGGAGGCGCAAGCACGTGGAGCGCAGAGGGCAGCAGATCGACTGGTGCTATGCTGCCTTGAAGCTCCCGTCCCAGCATGTCATCACCCTGACTTTGACCTGGAGCTCCAGCACTGCGCCTAGGCGCAGCTCCTCCAGGTTGCCCCCAAAACAGTAATGTGGGTCTCAGTGTACCACATGCTGCAGGTGCTGAACCCATCTCTTCACCACCCTCTCAGGGTGACCTCAACATGGGCAATATCTACTGGCCCACCCAGCGAAGGACACTTGCCTTCAATGATTCAATGCAGTCACTACACTCAGATTTGCTGGGGCGGGGGGGGGGGGGCGTATAGCCTACCTACTGGGTTAAGTGACCAATGCCAACATGGTATTCACCCTTCCCAAGCGCAGCAGGTCATTGAAGCACTTGCGCCACTGGATCCACGTGCGTCGCACCACGTCGTGGGGGCTCACCAACTCCACCACCTCCTCCCAGGCATGTTTAGTCATGTGGGGAGGCCTCCTCCTCCCGTCCTGGGGTACGAGGACCTCCCATCGTGCTGCCACCTCCTTGAGGAGGGCAGCAAGGCAATCGTCAGAAAAACCGAGGGGCACACAGTGCCCCCCTGCCCTACCCTCCTGCCTGGCCTTCTGGGCAGCCCTTCCACTGGCCATGATTCACAGCCTTTGAAAGGCTGCAGCAGCTTTTTAAAACAGGCGGTGGGGTCGCCATTGGACCCAGCGGTCATTGCAGTCCCGCCACCGCCCACCCACTCCCGCTGTCTTCGGGAGCTGAGATTCACGCTGGGCGGGCCTTAATTAGCCCACCCGCTTAAAATGGCGGTACGGACCCAATCGCGGGCGGTGATTGTGTCTGTGCCCCCCCCCCGCCTGCCTGAAAGGCATAAAATTCTGCCCATTGACTCCAAATTCTTTTCTGTTTCATTTGGAACTGAAGTTCTCAAGCAACATGGTTAGTTATTAGGCAAAATCATGGAAAACATTTTTAAGTCCATCTTTACTCGTACATTGGAAAGGCTGGGTTACAGCAATCAGTACAGTTATAGTGCTTCAACTGTACACTTACCCTTGCTTTGTGAAGCTTCATTTTGTATCATTTTATCTTTATTCCCTTAGAAATTGTTCACATGCCACAGGGTGGCTGTCTACAACAAGCTTTCTCAGATCAGTGAAACTCCAGCAGTTTTCCACCATAGATTGGAGGGGCTGGAACTAGTACAGAGGGAAAAAGCCAGTCCTGTTCTTTTGCGGGATCTATGCCTCTATGCCACAGAACATTGGCAGAAGATCTGCAGAAGTCCCAGGAATTCACAAAAATGGGATTTCCAAAGTTACAACAACAGATTAGAAGTGCCCTGAGGAAATTCCCAATGTAAGTACTATGGCAAAGATATTTGGTAAAAATGATAGATGCTAACTGGTTTATGTTTTCTTAAGTTTAAGACATTTCTAGCATGCTCTGTAAAGACGCACAACTTAAACAGGTGGACAGTCAAGGCAAAAAGCTGTTCTCTTCATATTACATAGAGATTTATTGACGCTGGTGTGGTGTTTATCTAAGTGCAGTGGCCAAGAAAAACTCTATTTTCTTTAAACCAATTAAAAATAAACTTGCTTTACTGTCACTGTATCTTATACAAATTTTCCCAGAGGAGATGCATATAGCACCCTAGTTTTCAACAGTATGGGAGATCAGCTTCTAAATAAATAAATTGTAGATGAGTTCTTGATGATATATTGCAAATGCTAAACCACCTCAAGTTTCAGTGTCTCAACAGAGGATTTAAAACCACAATGCCTAAGAAACTAGTCACCATTTAAGGAAAGCTAGATTAGTTCAACACTTGGACATAATCTAAGGTTTATACTTAAGGGACTCTAACCATAGATTTGTTTCATAAAACAATTGCTCCTTCTGTGCTATTCATGAGGAACTATCTTTTTGTGAATTTTACATTCATCAAGGTGAGGGTATTAGTGCTGGAGAACAGAATGTTTTTCATTTTAGGTATCTAGCATAAATATGTGAACCCAAGTCAGGTATTTCATTGTCATGGTAGATATAATGGAGGTAATTTTTCCAGCTAAGGGGAGATGGGTTTGCATTCATGCAGGGAGTTAAATCCCCTGATGTTGACATCAGTCAAGATCCTGATGTCATCCTGCCCTCTTCTGGGTTTCCCTGCGTTGGGTTCCAAGGCCAGCAGGGAACCTCCTTGGATCTGGCAGGAAACCAATTAAGGCAATTAAGTATATCTTTAATCCTAAATTTCCCAGCCCAGGCACCTGTTTCCCAATCAGTCAGCAGCTCACGGGGGTAACCAAGGCGAGTGCACAGCAGGAAGAACTTCTTCAGTGAAACTGACAGGCTGGGAAGCCTTTGATCACTGAAGAGTTCCAGCCATGGCCAGGTGAGAGACTGCTGTCCTAGACTATTTCTCTGACTGGTGATTGCCATTTCTTGGAAGGCACTTCATCCGTCTAGCAGTACACTCACCTTCAGCTGCTCTTTTCTGCTGCCAGTTTCACCATGACACGGGAGCCACTTATGCAGTTCCACCTTGCATCTGCGCTGAGAGGCAAGAGCAGAAGCCACACCACCGCCAACAGCACCAAAAGTATCAGGTGCAACAGCAGCAGCACCAGACACCTTTGCTTCAGCCTTATGTCTCTATAAAGAGTAGAAGGGAGGAAAACCAATGTCAGCTTAGAAACAAGCGAAACCCCTAAAACAGAGTCTTACAAGCAGAAGATCAGCTCTCAACATGTTTGAGCACAGGTGCCTCAGAAGGCTCAGGGTCTCATGGTAGGTCACTGCTGACATCTGCAGCCTCCTGGGGCAAGACCACATTTCCAGTGGAATAGGTGGGCATGCATCGTTAGTGGCTGACAAGGTACCTTTCACTGCAAAACACCACCACCCCTCTCTGCCCCGAGTCTCTGCCTCATGCCAAGAAATGTCCTCTCTTCTTCTGTGAGGAGAGAAAGCTGAAGGTTATGAGTGCTCATAATGGTTTTTTTGCAGAGGAGGGAAGGACATAACTTGTGGAGAATGACTGAGGCATGGGTGTGAGTGAGCAATAGACTGGGGGTGAGCGTGAGTGTGAGTGTTGGCTGTTCAAATGTGAATGAGGGGTTCCTGGAGAGAGAGGAATGGGTGGAGCTGCAAGGTGTGTTGTTCTGATAAGTGGTGTACAAGAGAATGGTGGGCAGTCAGAGTGTGGGGCTTAGCACCCGAAAGTGTTATACTACTCACCTTTCCCACCCTCCTTTTTTAAATTTTTTTTGTTCATGTGATGTGGGCGTTACTGGCTAGGCCAGCATTTATTGCCCATCCTCAATTTCCCATGAGAAGGTGGTGGTGAGCTGCCTTCTTTGGTCACTGCAGCCCTTGTGATATAGGTACACCCACAGTGCTGTTAGGAACAGGCTACCAGGAATTTGACCCAATGACAGTGAAGGAATGTTGATACACTTCCAAGTCAGGGTGGTTTGTGGTTTGGAGGAGAACTTGCCAGGTGGTGGTGCACCCATGCATCTTCTGCCCTTGCCCTATGTGGGTGGAGGTCACGGGTTTGGAAGGAGGTGCTGAAGGAACTTTGGTGAGTTGCTGCAGTGCATCTTGTACATGGCACACACTGCTGCCACTGTGTCAGTGGTGGAGGGAGTGAGTGGTTGTGGATGGGGTGCCAATCAAGCAGGCTGCTTTGTCCTGGGTGATGTCGAGCTTCTTGAGTGTTGTGGGAGCTACACTCGTCCAGGCAAGTGGAGAGTATCCATCACACTCCTGACTTGTGCCTTGGACAGGCTTTTAGATGTGGGGGGGGGGGGGGGGGGGGGGGGAGAGGTGGTGGCTGCGGTCAGGAAGCTGAATTACTCACTGCAGAATTCACAGCCTCTGACCTGCTCTTGTAGCCAATGTATTTATTTGACTGGTCCAGTTCGGTTTCTGGTCAATGGTAAGCCCCCTGGATGTTGGTAGTGGGGGATTCAGCGATGGTAATGCCATTGAATGTAAGGGGAAATTGTTAGTTTCCCTCTTGCATGAGATGGTCATTGCCTGTCACTTGTGCTTGCCCAAGCCTGAATGCTGTCCAGGTCTTGGTGCATTTGAACAAAGATTGCTTCAGGTCCTGGATCCTTTTGGTGCACCATCTCCAGGATGAAAGGACCACACTTCTGTTGCTGACTTCCTCAGCCACTTCCATCCAGACCTGTATGGTTAAAGATTGGTCTCTTCTGCTACAGCCCCTCAGCAGGACCTCCAGGAAAGAATGAGTAGTTTTTCAGGTCTTCTCTCCACTCCTGTGGTTGCCTCACAAATCCAAGTACTGGTGAGCCCTTGTAACCCATGCCAGGGTCCTTATAATTAGAAATCCTTCCTTTGACAGAATGTACACATCATCCTGGCCACTCTGATTGGTCAGGGAACCCAGGGCGTGATGCTAATGCGTGGCACTTGGAAAGAACCTTGTCTAAGCCCACCAATTAGTAAATCAGGTTCCTGTTCTGCAAATGGTCCCACTGTTCTGCCAGGGATGAAAGACAGGGGATTCTGATTAACACCTCCACACAGCCACCATCTCACCTTTCCAAACTGTCTATCAACTTGGTGCCAATAAGGGACAATTTTGTGCTGTAGGCTCATTCCTACTGGGAGTTGGACCAAACCTGCCCAACCACATTACCGTCAATAGTGAGGACATTCATTCAGGGTGAAAGGCTAATGTTAAACTACATACAAAAAAATGAATCGGGAGCAGTAGGAGGCCATTTGGCCCTTTGAGCCTGCTCTGCCATTCAATAAGATCATGGAGGATCTGATTGTGGCCTCAACTCCACATTCTGCCTACCCCCAATAACCTTTTGCTCCCTTGTTAGTCAAAAATCTATCTACCTCTGCCTTAAAAATATTCAATACCCTGCCTCCACCATTACCAGGGGAAAAGAGTTCCAAAGACTCACGACCCTCAGAAAAAAATTCTTCTCATCTTAGTCTTAAATGGGGGACCCCTTATTTTTAAACTGTGTATCCTTGTTCTTGTCTATCCACAAGGGGAAACATCCTTTCAGCATCCACCCTGTCAAGTCCTTTCGGGATCTTGTATGTTTCAGTAAGATCACCTCCCATTCTTCTAAAGTCCCTGCCTATTCAACCTTTCCTCATAAGATAAACACCCCACCCCTCGCCCTGGTATCAGTTGAGTGAATCGTCTCTGAACTACTTTTAACACATCTATGTCCCTTTTTAAATGCTTAAATAAGGAGGCCAAAACTGTGCACAAATCTTCAGATATGGTCTTACCAACACCCTGTACACTGTAGCAAAACATCCCTACTTTTATATTCCATTCTCCTTACAATAAACAACATTCCATTTGCCTTCCTAAACACTTGCTGTACCTGCATACTAATGTTTTGTGATTCATGTACCAGGACATCCAGATCCCTCTGCACCTCAGAGCTCTACAATCTCTCTCCATTTATGTAATATTTTCTATTCTTCCTGCCAAAGTGGAAAAGTTCACATTTTCATACATTATACTCCATTTGCCAAATTTTTTCACACTCACTTAACCTATCTATATCCCTTTGCAGGCTCCTTATGTCATCTTCACAACTTACTCTCCTGCCTATCTTTGTGTCATCAGCAAATTTAGCAACCGCATATTCAGTCCCTTCATCCAAGTTATTAATATAAATTGTAAATAGTTGAGGCCCCAGCACAGATCCCTGTGGCACTCCACTAGTCATATCTTGCCAACCCCAAAATGACCCATTTATGCCTACTCTGTTTCCTGTTAGCTAACCAATCCTCTATCCATGCTTATATGTTACTCCGTTCACCATGAGCTCTTATTTTGCATAGTAACCTTTGATATGGCACCTTGTCAATTGCCTTCTGGAAATTTAAGTACACTATTTCTACAGGCTCTGCTTTATCCGGGTTGTTGTTAATTCCTCAAAGAACTCCAATAAATTAGTTAAACATTATTTCTCTTTCACAAAACCATGTTGACTCTGCCTAATTGCATTGAGGTTTTCCAAGTACCCTGCGATAACCGCCTTAATAATAGATTCTAGCAATTTCCCTATGACAGATATTAAACAAACTATCTGTAGTTTCCTGTCTCCCTCCTTTCTTAAATAGAGAAGGCACATTCACTATTTTCCAATCTTATGGGACCTTTCCAGGATCTAGGGAATATTGGAAAACTGAAACCAGTGCATCTATTATCTCAGCAGCCATTTCTTTTCAGACTCTAGAATGAAGTCCATCAGGACCTGGGGACTTGTCAGCTTTTAGTTCTAATAATTTTCTCAGTGACCTTTCCCTGGTGATTGTAATTGTTTTAAGTTCCTCCATCCCTTTCACCTCCTGATTCATAATTATTTCTGGGTTGTTAGTTGTCTCCTCTACAGTGAAGACAGACACAAAGGGTGGAATTTTCCACAACAGCACATCAAAGGCACGCACTTGGCGGCCTGCACTTTGAGGGAAACTCGGAGGTGAGTACACAGTAACATTGTGCAGCACTCACCAGGGTTGCCTGTTGGACTTCAAGCTTCAGGGGGTCAGGGTTAAGGGCAGTCCTGCTGTTGAGGCGACTTGTGGCAGGCGGGGTTAAGGGCAAGGGTAGCCCTGCTGTTGAATATGGCGCACGAGCATTTGGGGTGGAGGATCGGGTGGGTGAGGCAAGTGGCCACGCATTAGGGAAACCTTCTAAAAAGTCACCATTCCTCTGCAACTGAAACAGTTCAGGTGCAGTTGATATGATTGGGGTCGGGCTCCTAGTTTATCTGCCCACTCATGCAATGCAGAGGCAGCAAAGTGCCACCAAGTGCTCCAGAGCTTCCCCTCCACCCCAGCAAATTCACGAGCATTTTAGTGGACTGTAGAACAGTTGGACAACTGCACACGTTGTACAATCTCCTCGCTAAAGCTAGCCATGGAGCAGTCACTGCTGGAGGCGCTCACAAGCCCTTGCAATGTCAGCACCCCGGTTTGGACCAGTCTCCCCCAAGGTTCAAGCTAACAGGGCAGCTATGCAGCACACTAATCTCATCCAAGTAATGGCCAGCAATGTCCAGGAAATGTTAAAGGAGCCATATCACTTAACCAGGTCAGGTTATTAGCACAGCCATGATAACCACTTGTCTCTCTCCTTCATCCTGCAGGAATACAACATCAGGATCACTGAGCCTGGTGAACTAGCTGTATGCCTGGTGGCCTACAGAGCGCAAAGACGACAAAGGAGAGGGCGACAGACTCCTGGCTGCGCAGAGGCAGGAGCAGCAACCTCTGGAAGAAGGGGCGGCCAGGGCTCCAGCACATGCCACCCAAGAGCCACAGCGAGCCATTGCAGGCAAGCGTCCAGCGACACCCAGGGTCTATAGATGCCGCCTTTCATTCCTGAAGATGACCGAGAACCAGTGTCGCCAAAGACTGCGCATGTCTAGGGAACTGGTCGGTCACATCTGCCAGCTACTACAGGATTTGGCACTATGGGGACATGGAGGGTATCCATTGCCAGTGGCTGTGAAAGTGACCACGGCGCTCAATTTCTATATCAGTGGCTCCTTTCAGGGCTCCACAGGTGACCTCTGTGGGATCTCACAAGCCTCCACCCACAAATGCATCCATGAGGTCACACATGCAACCTTTGCGAGGGCACAACTTTGTACATTTCGCCTGGGACCAAGACAGCCAGGATGCAGGAGCGATTGGATTCACCCAAATCTCGGATTTCTCACAGGTAAAGGGTGAGATCGACTGCACTCATGTGGCACTTAGATCTCTGTCGCAACACATGGTGGGCTACATCAACTGCTAGGGGTTCCACACGCTGAATGTACAGCTGCTGTGCGACCATCAGAAGTGCATCCTGCAGGTGTGTGCACGGTTTCCAGGGAGTGTGCACAACACCTACACCCTCATTTCAGATCCCTGGAGTCTTCCAGGGTTCACAGAAGCTGCAGGGATGGCTACTCGGACAAGGGCTACCCACAGAGGCCGTGGCTGATGACACCAGCGCGGCGGCCTCAGACTGACGATATAGTGAGGCTCATGCAGCAGCTCGCAACTTGGTGGAGCAGCATCTGGATGCTGAAGATGAGGTTCTGGTGCCTGAACCAGTCTGGTGGAGCCCTGCAATACAGCCCACAGGGGGTATTACACATCACCATTGTCGTCTGCTGCGCCCTTTACAACCTGGCGCTCCAACGGAGAGATGAGCTGGCTGAGGAGGAGATGGAGGAGCTGGAGGTTTCCTCCAATGAGGAGGACACTGATGGGGATGAGATTGAGGAGGTCCTCTGAGGTGACAATGATGGGGATGAGGCCCTCGCACTGGCTAGGCGAGGCAGGCATGCTTGGGAGGCCCTTATAGCTGCTAGATTTGAGGGACGATGCCGACACGCATAGATCCTCACATCGCATTTGTGAACGTTTGACTCAAGTCTGGGATATGACAGCACAAATACCTTCTGTGAGAATGCTCCTGTCATGGAGGTGAATGGAGGCCCTAATAGTCGCTCAATTGCAGGAGGATGATGACGACAATATGCAGTGGGGTCACTCCATAAGTTTTCACATAGCCTCTGAGAACGTCTGACTCCTGTCTGACCGAGGGCAGATCACTTGCGCTCAGTGATCAGTGTCATATCATAGAGATGCAGCCATGAAACTTTAGAAACATTTGATCCTTTGTCCACCTTCAGCACCTGAGCCCTTCAGGAGCACAGCGTCAGGGTCACAGATGCTGAAAAGATGGGGGCCAGCCCCTCCTTAAAAGGGTGCTGAGAGTACACAGGGAATGAGAGAACTCTGTGCCCCCGGCCACTACATTCTGGCAGCAATGACAAGCACCACCGAGGTGCAGGCATCAGTAATGTTTCCAGGGAGTGAGAGGCTGGACCATCACTTTGGTCTGAAGGCCACACAGGGAAGAGGCCCTGGACTAAGACACCTGCCTTTATCTTGGCAGAAAGGTTTCACATCTGAGTGACAAGAAAACTGCTCATAGAACAAGGAGCCATAGGCAGAGACACATTCTTGGGAGAAAAGCAAAATACTGCAGGTGCTGGAAATCTGAAACAAAAACAGAAACGCTGGTAAAACATTTTCTGTTTTTGTTTCAGACATTCTTGGGAGTTTATTAACAATAGTGAACAGTATGTACAAGTGATTAACACCTGAGCCCAGGCTGTGCAACTAATTCTCTTTAACTTTCCTAACCCTGCCGCTACGTCTTGGTGCTCCCCGGACATCCACAGCGGAGTTGGAGGCAGCCTGCTGACTGCAACGCCCTGTCTGTGATGACCTTGGGAGGCGTCCTCTGGAGGGTTGACACCTGGAGGGCCCTGGCCTGCTTTAAGGGTCCTGCTGTGTGGCAGTGGCACCCTCCTCGGCATGTGGAGCTGGAGCTACTGAGGTCACAAGAAGATATTTATTTCTATTTGCACAGTCAGTTCATCTATTTTGTTACGAATGCTATGTGCATTCAGATACAGAGCCTTAATTCTGTCATTTTACTATTATTGTAACCTCTAGCCTTATCTACTGGTGCACTCTTAGGTTTGTACACTCAGTCCTTCCTAACACGGTCTGATCATCATTTCCCTTATTCCTATCTTGCTCTCTTACCTTGTCTTCTCTTTTAACTTCTTATATTTTCCCAAACTGGATCCCTCACCCCCCACTATTTAGTTTAAAGCCCCAGCTATATGACTCACCAGAACACTCATCCGACGACAGTTCAGGTGAAGACCATCTCAACAGTACAGCTCCCACTTTCCCCAGTACTCGTGTCAGTGCCCCATGAACTATCAGTACCATCCAGTCCCCTTCGTTGCAACCAAGTCTTTTCCATATCTCAATGTTCAAAGAAATTGAATTAATTATTAGGCTTTATATCAACTGGGATTGTGGTTGCTTTCTTTTCTCATTATATTGTGATAAGTAATGTCAGCTGACACGGTTGCAATACATCTGTTCCCATTGAAGTTTCCTGGGTCATCTTCAAATACAATAACAAATGCTATATGTAGATTATTTTTGTACACTATACAGTATTTTGAAGAAAATTCAACAAATGTGGATAGGGCTAAATACTTAAGTTGTGAAGTACACGAATATAACATGCACAATGCTATAGTGCATTACATGATCCTATATGCTGCAGAGAGTTGTATAACCTACAGCAGGCACCTCAAAACACTGGAGCAATGCCTTTGCAAGATCCTCCAAATACTATAGCAAGAAAGGTGATCCAATAACAATGTCCTCTCCCAAGCCAACATGCCCAGCACCAAGGTGCTAATCACTCAAAACCAGCTTCACTGGTCAGGACATGTCATTTGTATGCCTGACACCAGACTCCCAAAACTGCTCTATTCGGAACTCAGTTGCAGCAGGAAAGCAGCAGAAACACTTCAGTGATGTCCTCAAAGCATACCTGAAGAGGTCAAACATAGGAGTCCCTGGTCTGTGACCTATCCCAAAATGGAGAAGTTTCATTCGGGAAGACACAAAACGAATCAAGCGATTTCTTTGAGAACATGCAGAGAGGAAGTCAAGGTGTCGGAGAGAGTGCACAGCCTTTCAAATAACTCATCTGCCTGACCTTTCAAGCACCACCTGCCCTGCATGTGGCAGAGTCTGAAATTGTGCATTGGATTTATCAGCCATCTCAGAACCTATCAAACCAGACTGGAAGCAAGTTATCCTCAATCCAAAGGGACTGCCTAAGAGGGAGAAGCTATTGTGCATCCTGTGTTGGAAAAGGTGCTTAATTGTGGTCCTTTATGTGGGCATGCGACATCAGATCCAATAATATCACTTAACCCATGACATTCCTTTTTTCTTAAAAATACATTAAATATTAGAACTGGAAATCAACCCCTTACCTAAGAAAATAAAGCTTGCACCATTCCAGCATGATATGTGCAATCCTGTGGGAATAACAAAAACGATAACAGTTATTACATTGCTACTAGTTTTAACACCTGACCTCTGACCTTAAGGCTGCATAGATCAAGGGTTAATGTAAGACTAAGACTGGCGCCAGAAAAAGCAGTTAACCCTGAGGGAGTCTGGGAATGTGATAAAATGAGCTATTTTGATGGGTTGCACCAATCAAGAAGTATTAATAAAAACAAAAGCAAAGGATATCAAACCTTTACTTAATGAATATAGAACAATGCAAGTACGTTTTTCATTAGGTTATGTGTACTAATGAGAACTTCCTGTACCATTAAAACTCTGTCTAGACAAAACTGTGTCAGTCTTCCTTACTAGGCATGAGTAAACCTTAAGGAAGAGAACTTTGCTTATGAATTTAAAGCTTTCACATTTATCTTGAGCAGTATTTAAAGTTTTTTTTTCTCTGTGACCCCTTTCCAATATTGATATAGTCCCACAAATACCTAATCCTAATTTTTTTTAATGAAAATGCAATTTTCATTCTACTGATAAAATTTCTATTTCTATTGTTGTTTATCTACAAGCATATTGAATAAAACTACAGCACCTGTTTAAATCATTAATTAATATTTAGAAAATCAATATGTCAACTTTTTGTTTCTGTAACCCTATACAAATTCTACAAGGGTGAAAAATGTTGAGGTGGAGTCTGCAGAAAGCAAATGATGAAGGATGTTTCTGAAGGAATTTTCACTTTGCTGCTATTCAGGTCAGTACATCGCCAGAGCTTTTAGACCTTGCAGATTCCTAAGAAACCAAGGCAGATACAAAGGACCCACAGTTCCCAGATGGAACAGCATCGACTTAAAGAAACATTACCTCTTGCTGTTGGCTAGATAGGGCAACAACTGAAAAATATCACAAGTTCAAGTCATGCATCAAAAAAGATGTAATTTGGAAACTCACTCCGAATGTTGCAAAAGGAATCGTTATACAGGCAAAACAAGGTAGACTATTTCTGTTTGTTAAAATATACGCATACTGACGGGCTAGAGTCTCTGCGATACAATGTATTAGAAACAGAAAGTACAATAGCATAATTGCTCTCATTGGAATATCAGGCTCTATACATTTCTTGTTGTTATTAAATATTGGGGGAAATGTCTTGCATTGCAAGGCTATCACAATCTGTTGACACTGTGGATGTTCCTGGATGGTGTTTTTGGAGCAGATGATATTTTTTGGAATTTAGTAATCTCCTAAAATATTCTGAAGACAAAAATGTCCCTATAAATCTTGCAGCCATTTAAAATGCGTCAACTAACAGCACAAATACTTTTGCTGCTGCCTGGGAATGTAACTTTTTCACTTTTAACAGGCATTACGCCAATTACATTTGTTGGGAAATCTAGTAAAATTGTAGTATTCCCCTTAGTGTCCATTCACTGAAAGTTAGCTGTGTTCATGCCCTCAGTAAGATTTTACAAGTTGAGTGCAAATAGGCACCCAAGGATCTGGGTTATTAGAGTTGAATGAATGTTTATCATGAAATCAACATTAACGTGTACAATGCTGGGTGTTGGAGGAAATTACATCAATTTTTCAATGCTGCATTAGTTATTTTATGAAAAAAATCACTCCCCATATGTACTTATTTTGTAATGGATAGTACTTACGTACACGATTTTTAACTGTTGTCACAAAATACCCGAATTTTCTCACAAAAAAGAAAGCTTTCTGATTATTTTAATCTCCACAAACACTTGCAATTGCGGACAGCCAAAAACAACTCATCTATTAAAATATTTTTTAAAGACAGCAGAGAAAAAAATTACTCTTCTTTACAAAAATTAAACCTCTGGAGGTACAACATGGTCTGAAATCACAGTTGCTCCAGTTTTATAACTTGATCAAAAAAAAATGTGCAAAATTTTCAATGAGTGCATTGAACCAACAGTGGGAGACTTCGAACAGAAATTATGCTGAACTCATCACATCCAATAACAAGAAAATATGGCAAAATAATTTAAAAGGCAAAAAGAATGCTGAGGTCCATAACCAGAACAGTTAAAAAAAAGTCTCCAGATGCTATGTTGAAGCTTGACAGTGCATTGGTCAGAATACACTTGGAGTACAATGTTTGATTCTGGTTACCATGTCATAAAAAAACATTGGAGAAGATACAGAGAAAGAGCAATAAAACTAGTTGATCCCATATGTAAAAAAAGTAGAATTTAGGAGTTAAAACAGTAAGATTTACATTCTAAGAATGCGACAGGGGTGGTGGCAGAGGGTGGGATGTGGGAAAAAGGAAAATAATTTCATGGAGGTATATTAATATTAATTTTCACTCACAATGTAAACCTAGAATTCAAATAGTCGTTTGGTAGTACAGAACTTGAGTATTGTTGAAAAAAGACATTTTGTCAAAGCTTTTTGTCTTACACTCATCAGGACAATCACAAGAATACCAATTTATCACAAGCAACAAATTTATACCGTGATGAGTTTTTTTTTAATATTTGCTCATGGGATGTTAGCGTCACTGGCTAGGCCAGCATTTATTGCCCATCCCAAATTGCATATAATAGTCAACCACATTGCTGTGGGCCAGGAGTCATATGTAGGCCAGATCAGGTAAGGATGGCAGATTTCCATCCCTAAAGGACATTAGTGAACCAGATGGGTTTTTACAACAATCAACAGTGGTTTCATGGTCATCATTAGACTTTAATTCCAGATTTTTATTGAATTCAAATTCCACCATCTGCCATGGTGGGATTCAAACCCGGGTTCCCAGAGCATTATCCTGGGTCTCTGGAATACTAGTCTAGTGACAATACAACTACACTATCGCCTCCCCTATGCTGATTGGCTGGCAAGTGGACTGTGATCAGTAGAGACGTTGCCATGGAGAATGCACCGGTTAATGGTGGCTGATAGTTGACTGCCAAGCATTGTTTGAAATTTAAACCAGGCAGCTGACTCTGATTGGACAAGGCATTTCCCCGAGGAATGAACCAGCAAATGGCTATCACCTATTTTGTTCAACTGAAACAGGCGCAATGTGTGTACATGTTCTTTCTGTCTGCAAAGAACAGGGTCCTGTGTATTAATATATGTAGCTTCCAGTACACGCAAATGCGCCACATTCCAAGCCTAACTAACAATCTTAAATTGGTTGTTAGCGTAATTCTTAGCACACTGTTCTTTAGCGAACATTGTCCAATCGTGGAATCACATTCAATATTGGACATTGTGTTTTGAGTTTTGCAAACACAGGCTGGTTGGGTATGGTCTGTACCTTGCCCGTTGCGAACAGCGGAACAGCTGTTTGATATGATCTGCTAGTCTTTGGGACATACGGCCTACATACCTAGCAGCACACTGGCACTGAAATTCATATGTCACATTACTCATTTGTGTAGTAAATGTGTATAACATCTTTTTGGCTTGACAGCAGCATCCTGTTAGTGGCAAATGCCACTCACATTGCTAATGCATAGTAGCAGGTTGAAACAGCTAGCTTCACCCGTTGCTCAAATTTTGAGATACCTTGCCCTTCCAGGTAGGCTGAACACCATTCAGGGCCGAAAGTGACGGCCTTTGGCCCGTTCATGAGTTTGCGTGATATACAGCACTAAGCGATCTGATCAAGGTAGCCATTATCCTGCAGGATGCCTTTGGTGCACTCTATTTCAGCATCAAGCTTGCATGGTGAGAAAATGGCTCGGGCCCTATTTACAAAGTTGCTGATAAGACCAATCTTATAGCACATGGAACTGTAAGTATCCCAACGCGTGTATTGACCAGTGAAGGTGGGTTGCAGTCGACCATGGTTGAGAACCCCCTGGCAGATTTCTCAACTAGTGCATTAAGGAAAGGGAGTTCATTTGACAGCTCCATCTCAAAGGTGAATTTGAGCATAGGATGGAGCCCATTAAGACATGCAAGGAAGTTATTATGTGCTGCTATGTGTAAGACGAAAAGCTTCGACAAAATAATTTTTTTTCAGCAATAAACCTAGAATATTACTTCAAATTAAAGCTAAGAAAGTAGCACCAGACAGCAAAATTTAAATTAGTGAAAAGTAGATTTAAAGCAGAGATCAGGCAACACTTTTTCAATCCATGTTAAAAGTTTGGCAGAATCAATAACATTAGGGACCTTCAAAATACAGCTGAATGTTATAAATGGGAGAGTTATGGTACTCGAGGGATGAGTTTTGATGGTCGAATGGTCTTTCTCTGCCTTTTTCACGTTCTTACAAATCCCAGATGATAATTATTTTGCTATGGTCTATTAGTCTATTATTGAAAATCTTGCAGGGAGAAGAAAATACCATTGTACATACATAGAATAATTGGAATATATATTGATGTTCTTCTTACTCTGGGATTTTTAAGATGTATTATCTAATGCCAGATTAGTACAATGGCAACAGGTTGATGGTCCAGTGTGATAAAGCCAGCAAGTGTCATTTGTTGATCACAAGATAGTTATAGAATAGGAAGATCATGCAAGCCATATTAGTTCATCATCCAGAATCACAGGAGTCCCCCAGATTCCAATTGTTTCTCACTGTTGGGACAAATACTGTAAGTATGTGAGCTGTGGGGGCATCTCAATGAATATTCCTGAGTACTCCCCCATCCCAAACATAACTCATCTAACAAACTCTCATTACTCTCTACCCTTTAGCCAGTTTCTTATTCATCCTTCGGGTTTAACGTAAACCTCTCCAGCTTTGAGTTTGACTAATAGCCTTTTATGAGAGGCCTTGTTAAATGCCTTTTGTAAGCCTTGACAGACCATATTATCGGACTTTTTGCAGCCTACTTGGGACATTACTTCCTCAAAGAAGCTGAGGAGGCTGATCTCAGTTCATGTCTGCTAAGTAATTGTTATACAGGTACTCCTTTAGTTTACTCTTAATCAATTCCTTTACTATACATGGAATGAAAGTGAGATTAATTGCTCTGTAGTTGTATCTACCTGTTTTAACCTCCACATCCCCTTCGACTTTTAAATAGGGGCACCACATTAGCCCATTTACGATCTATTGGTAAATCTTCAACGTCTCCCAATGATTGGGAGTACTCACAAATCTCCTCCTTATCTATATTAGCACTCCAGTATAAGTGCCATCAATTCCTGGGTAAATTTTTGTTTTGAGTTCTTTTGCCTGTCTTGGACTTCCATCCTTATAACAAAGTTGTTGATTTTACTTTGGTAATCTTTGGTGAAGTGGTCATGTTACTTTCATGTCTTCCCGTGTGAATACTTGAAGGAAATAATCATTCAGAATGTACACCAGCTTCAATTTAGATTTAATTTCATGACTGTTATAGTACTGAGGAATGTTTTACAGGCATGTGTAGCCTCTGCTGTAGTGGTTTTTTCTAATGATCTCTTTGCCTATGTGGCCTTCCTTTAAATTATTTCAACTCCCAACAATGGGCAGAATAGGCTGACAGGATAGTTAAAAAAAAAAATTTTTAATTACACAAAGCAAACCCAACCTGCCAGTTACACACCTTCCACCATTTTTACAACTTCAGGTTACATGGCATTAATTGTTTCATACTCGAGTGGCGGGACACATCATTATAATATTTTAAATAAAAACAAAATACAGGAAAGATTCAGATCAGGCAGCATCTTTGAAGAGATGAAATGTCCTTGACCTGAAATGTTGGGCGGAGTTTTCCCATCCTGTCTGTGGTGGGCAAGAGCGGAGAATTGGGCAGGAGCTAGAAAAATAAAATTGGAATCCACTGGCGTAAAAATACCTTGCAATTCTCCCGATAATGGGTTAAAAGCGGGTCGGGTATCCAACTGACTATCCCACTGGACGCCATTTGCGATCATTACCATCTTACCATCTCATGAATGCTCATAGCTGCTCGCCGGAATCACATGCCACCTTCCAAGCTTGCATCATGCCAGCAGGAAATCACGTCGGTCTGATCACGTTTGATAAAGAGTGGCTTGCAGCGGTCGGACCTCACTTCAATTGCGACTTCGAGGCGAGTGCAACATTCATAGCCTACCTGCTACAGCGCTGTGTCAGCTTTGTTGCAATGCCAGTGGAATGCCACACTGCTGGAGGTGTAGGGGTGGTCTGCTCCCACTGGGTCCCGCCGTAGTCCTGAAGGACACAACTGTGCAGCAGTTCTCAGACAAGGTTGAACATTCAGACAGAGACTGGCATTTCAACAGTGGAGGGGACAGTGGAAGGATAACAAACACATGTGGGGAAAGGGGCAGGAGCACATTGCAAGGGGATGGGTGGGTGAAGGGTGGGGTGAAGAGTGGAAATGATGGAAGGCAGAGGTGCAGGAAGGATTTGCAAGGGGATGGACAGGTGGGGGAACAATGACAGGCAGAGGGGAGACCAAGGGATGGGAAGCTGGAGCCCAACAAGGGAAACTGAAATGCTGACAAACAAGAGGGCAGATGGGATACCACATGTATAAATGGGTGTGCATGCAGACTCCGGAATAGGATAGGAGGGGTTGTGTGTTTGTGTGGTACATGAGGGATGGGTCACATTGAGACTCATACGGTGGTGGGGGGAGGGGAAGGGTGCGGGTTGGCAAGGGAGACAGTGTAGTGTTCAATTGTGAGGGCAACGGGGAACTCATTGAAAGTCAAAGTCCTTGGTCTGGGGCTGACAGGTCGGAGTCAGAGTAGAAACACTCCTTGGTCTCACAGTCAGGAGTCAGAGAGTAGACAGTGCTGGGACTTCCAGTCAGGAATCAGAATACAGATTGTCCTAGAAGACCTCCCAGTCAAGAGTAAGAGACACCCACATCTCATGAATGAATAAAAAAAACCATCGCCCTGATATCACACAAGGGAGCGGAAACTATCTTCAATGAGGTTGACATCACATGAATGTGAATCTTACAGATGGAGATTATCACTGACTGAGAATGGCTAAACCTCAAAACAAAAGGATTCATATGTACATAATCATGTCTTCAATTGACCAAGCCATTCGTATAAACATCAAATGTATTAACAAAAGTGCAATATTTTTATAGTGGTACCCATGACCCAAAAGTATTTCAAAATTTCTTAATTTTCCTAACCCTATCTCTATGTCTCGGTGCAGCCCTGGCATCTGCAGCAGAGTTCGAGACAGCCTGCTGACTGCTACATCCTGATGTCTGTGATGACCTTGGCAGATGTCCTCTGGTGGCCCGAGGCTTGGAGGGCCACAGCCTGATAAGGGTCACCTTCTCAGGGGCAGATGCACCCTCCATGCTGTGAGCAACTGGACTGGATGGAGTCATAGGCAGGAGGGATTCAGTGGCTGGACACCCTTGGAGTGACCTGAGTGGAGGTCCTCCAGGGTGTCCAGCTAATGCTCATCCTCCCTGTGGGTTCCCGAGGGCTTGACCTGACTTCTTGAGAAGGGGCACCTGGAGGGAGGTCAAGGTGCCTCATCTGTCTCTCACCTAAACATTGATGGTGCCCACTAGTGTGTGACCATGGAGTGCAGGGCTGAGCGCAAATCCGGCAAAACCTGCTGGCTCAAGTCTCCGTGATTGTCATCAATTTTCCCATGGTGACCTTGAGACATGTTGGAAACAGAACATCAGACAGAACGCGGACGGACTCCTCCATCCTTCGCTCTGGTCTGCTGAGTAACCACCATATCGCTGCCTGATGTTCCGCCGCCTGTTGTTGCATCTCCAGCATTGAGTTGACGGCCGCTCACAGAGGCTCATCATCTGACTCGGACTGAGCAGGTGGGTGGTCTCCAGCAGCCGTCTGAGTGCTGGATACCTGGAATGTCTCTGCCTCTAACTGCTGCGGGGACATGTCAGTGAGGTGCTCTCCAGTTGGTGACCCTGAGCCTAATCCAGAGCTATGCCCCACTGAGGTGTGTGTCTCTGTGCTCATGGAAAGTGCTGGTGAGCTCTGTGGCGGTTCTTCTTTGGTGGCTTCCCCGTCTTCCTCATCTGGGGCTGGGGCTATATTGGCTATCCTTCTCTGTCTTGATCTGCTGGTGTCCATAAGAGAGAGGAGTCTTAGTTCATGAGCCGGCAGAATACAAGATTGCATGTCACTCACTGTGAATGTTAGGATGTGATGATCTCAAGGAGGCGTTAGCTGTACTAGGTTGCTGGGACAAGCCGATCTCCCCTACCCCACAAGAGCAATCCCTGTCCTCCCCAGCGTGCTTGGTGGCATCCTCCTCAAACTGGGTGAGGGAGAACAATGTTGGCCGTCCTTCCCCCGGTCTGGGATCTTTCATGTCTGTTGCGGGCCAGCTTGGCCTGGATGAAGACAAAAAAGAGAGGAACGTTATGAGAAGGGATGGAGCTGAGGTTGGGAATGATGCATGCCCCGCTGTGTGTGGTGAGCCCTCCTCAGAAGAGGCTGAGGATAGAGTGTGAGCAGCATGATTGATGAGACAGTGGTGATGTGAAAGATTCCGTGAGACAATCATTGGTAATATGTGTCACCCACTAATGGTTGTGAGAGATCCCTGAAGAAAGTAGCCCTTGGAGTACATGATGCCATGATGAGAGTTTGATACTGGAAACAGTTGAGCAGAGCAGAGTGGATGAGGTCATTCATCCTCTTTCTGCACGAGATTGTGTTTCAGATGCGGTGGCCAGCCATGCTGACCTCCTCGGTGATGGCCTCCCAGGATGGAGAGCTGCGGTTGGTGTGCTTTCTGGAGCCGTCCCTCAGGTAAAGCACATTCCTATGCACCCATACTCCTCATATCAAGGACTTCTGGGCATCGGGGCAGAAGCAGGGTATAGCTGTGGCTTCTTGTGGCTTGCAGGCTTCTTCCTCTGGTCACCAGACATCTCTGTGCATGTCCTGGAGACAGCTGGGCTGGAGAGCAAGCGGGATGTGTGCGCTCGGGTGGTGTTTAAATATGGTGCCTGGACCTTCTACCCCAACAGATAACTGCAGGGGCAGCCGAATCAGCTCATGACCCACCAGGTGACTAAGAGATGCTCGCCTGTGCATAATTAATGAGCTTCCAAACACTGAATCGGGCATGATATCCCACCACTCCTACCAGCAGGATACATGCTGCAGAATCTACCCATCACAGCGCTCAGTTTCAAAAACAGAAAATTCCACCCATAACTCTGTTTCTCTCCACAGATGCTGCCAGACCTGCTGAATATTTCCAGCTTTTTCTGCTTTTATTTCAGATATCCAGCATCTGCAGTATTTTATATCGAAATCAATATCCCAAAGTGCAGTGGAGAGCCTAATTTAAATTTAACATTGACCAGCCATGTTTCCCAGGCCTCAGTAAACCCAACAGCCAAAGGGAGGCAGGAACAGTCATATCCAGCAGCTAAGTACTTGTTATAGCACTGCTTGTAGGCCATTGGAACTGGGTTGTTCCACTCAAGCAATTCTTCTGCCAGGATTGGCTGACTCCACCCCCCCTAAATCAGCGATCAGACACTTGTTCCATTCCTCCCTGTAACCAGCCCGGCTATGCCCCTTATTCCTCCCCATGACCTCTTCAGTCCCACTTTTCTCCCAATTGCTGGTCCAATCCACCACCCATCCCCCACAACCCTATTTGTTCCCAATTGCCAGGGAACATTCCCAATGGTCACCAGCTGCAGCCTTTGACCACTATGTTCCCACCCGGCAGATGGTCAGCCTGCCAAAAAGGTTGGACCTCTACATTCCTGAGATTTCTGGGTTTCCATCCCACAACAGCACTCCCCTACTCCCTCTCAACTCACCATGAATATCGGGGCATTATAGCTATCAAGACCTGAATTCTCTTTCCATTAGTGGGCTTGTGGTGTGGAGGTCCTAATACCTACCAATGTGAAACTGCCATTAACCTGCTGTACTTATATAAAAACAAAAAGCTAAAAGCTACTGCGGATGCTGGAAATCCAAAACAAAAACAGAATTACCTGGAAAAACTCAGCAGGTCTGGCAGCATCGGTGGAGAAGAAATCAGTTAACGTTTCGAGCCTTCACGGCCCTTCGGCAGAACTGAAGCATAGTTAGGAGAGGGGTGAAATATAAGCTGGTTTAAGGTGGGGGGGGGCGGGGGAGGTGGAGAGAGAAGTTGAGGGTGTGGTGATTGTGGAGATAAGCAAGCAGTGATAGGAGCAGATAATCAAAAGATGTCACAGACAAAAGGATCAAAGAGGTGTTGAAGGTGGTGATATTTGTCTAAGAAAAGTGCTAATTAAGAATGGAAGACAGGATATTCAAAGTACAGCTCTAGTGGGGGTGGGGTGGAAAGACTAACAAGGTTTTAGTTTTAGATTTAAAAATAATGGAAATAGGTGGGGAAAGAAGAATCTATATAAATTATTGAAAAAAAAAGGGGGGGGGTGGAGAAACGGGGTGGGGATGGGGGGAGGGGGAGTTTAAGATCTAAAGTTGTTGAATTCAATATTCAGCCCGGAAGGCTGTAAAGTGCCTAGTCGGAAGATGAGGTGCTGTTCCTCCAGTTTGCGTTGGGCTTCACTGGAACAATGCAGCAAGCCAAGGACAGACATGTGGGCAAGAGAACAGGGTGGAGTGTTAAAATGGCAAGCAACAGGGAGGTTTGGGTCTTTCTTGCAGACAGACTGCAGGTGTTCTGCAAAACGGTCGCCCAGTTTGCGTTTGGTCTCTCCAATGTAGAGGAGACCGCATTGGGAGCAACGAATGCAGTAGACTAAGTTAGGGGAAATGCAAGTGAAATGCTGCTTCACTTGAAAGGAGTGTTTGGGCCCTTGGACGGTGAGGAGAGAGGAAGTGAAGGGGCAGGTGTTGCATCTTCTGCGTGGGCATGGGGAGGTGCCATAGGTGGGGGTTGAGGAGTAGGGGGTGATGGAGGAGTGGACCAGGGTGTCCCGGAGGGAACGATCCCTACGGAATGCCGTCAGGGGGGGTGAAGGGAAGATCTGTTTGGTGGTGGCATCATGCTGGAGTTGGCGGAAATGGCGGAGGATGATCCTTTGAATGCGGAGGCTGGTGGGGTGATAAGTGAGGACAAGGGGGACCCTATCATGTCTCTGGGAAGGAGGAGAAGGCGTGAGGGAGGATGCGCGGGATATGGGCCGGACACGGTTGAGGGCCCTGTCAACGACCGTGGATGGAAAACCTCGGTTAAGGAAGAAGGAGGACATGTCAGAGGAGCTGTTTTTGAAGGTAGCGTCATCAGAACAGATGCGACGGAGGCGAAGGAACTGAGAGAATGGGATGGAGTCTTTACAGGAAGCGGGGTGTGAGGACCTGTACTTTCCTATCTAAACTCTCATTGGCCAGGCAAGGTACTTTTGGGGCCCAGGAAATCTTCATTTATTGGCTTATCACCACTGGGAGAGGGGACAGTAGAGTTCTGGTACAGCTTTCAAAAGGCTGGAGCCGCTTAAAGTGCATCATTGTTGATTAGCAGAGTAACAAAAGGAACATCAGCCTCAAAGCAGTTATAAGGGACCCCAGATTTTCCAAGGAGTCAATGGGGGAGCTGGTGATAAAAATTAGGACCAGAAGGACTGTCTGATGACCACTGGGGGCTGAAACCATTGTAGGAGAGTGGTGCAGATTGTCTGGAAGGAGGCTGACAAAGGTGCTCAGTACACCATCTCAAGAATTGCTATACTATGCTCAAAAAGATTGAATAAAGGTAAGTAAAGACACTGGGTGCATTATGCATCTAATATGGCTCAGATAGCTTCATTCAATTCTTTACTCAAAACACTCTTTCTCTCAGCACTAGCTGGAAGGGAAGTTCAAGCAAAAGACTGCAGACGGTGGAGATCTGAAATAAAAACAGAAAGTAAAGGAAAAACTCAGCAGGTCTGGTAGCATTTCTGGAGAGAGAAACAGAGTTAGTGTTTCAAATCCAATATGACTCATCTTCAGAACTGAATAGAGGTGAAATGTGATGGTTTGTATAGCATTGAGAAAGGGGCAGGGTCAGGTAGAACAAAAGGGAAGGCGAGGGATGGGTTAGAGAGCAGGAGAGGTTCAAAACAAAGATGCCACGGAACAAACAACAAAAAGGAGTGGTAATTATTGTAGTATAAGTGTTAATGGCAGAATAAAGGACAACTCTGTCTGAAAGCAAACAAGATAAGAGACTTGTATTTGGCAACTTGGCAGGGAAATTCACTTTTACTACAATGCCAAACACAGGAAAGAAAGACAAAAAAAACAGACAAAGACTTAAATGTATATAGTACTTCTCATGACCTCAGGATTTCCCAAGGAGTTTTACAACCAATTAAGTACTTTTGAAGTGTAGTCATTGTTGCAATGTAGGAAATAATCTTCATCATCAACTACCCCAGAATTTTGTACCTCAGAGCTGTGGATGCACAGTCATTGAGTATATTCAAATCAGAGGTCAATAGATTTTTGAATACCATGGGAATCAAGGGATTATGGAGATGGTTCAGGGAGGTGCAGCTGAAGTAGAAGACCTTATTGAATGGGGAAGCATGCTCGAAGGGCTGAATGGCCTACTCCTGTTCCTATTTCTTATGCTCCTACATCATGGCATCTTAACTGCACATGCATCAGCAGAGACATGCAGTCATGAAGAACTATTTAGACCGATAGAGAGGTTTCCCTGAGCAGCAGTGAGAGTGAGGAGCTAGGAATGGAGGAAATAGATATTGTTATTCCTCCATGGAGGGGCAAGAAGTGAGTTCCCTTGGCTGAGGAGCCTAGGGAGCCTAATCTCAGGAGTTCAGTCTTCCTAAAGCAATGATTTGGGTAGCATTGTACTCGTGTGGAAGAAGTGGTGAAACGTTTTACACATTGACTTCCCTCACATATTCATCTCAGCCAATCATTCACATTTATAATACAATGCAAGAGGTTTCTCAGAATTCATGGCAGTGAGCCTGGTTCCTAAAAGCCCTGTCCAATTCCTTCAGTTGAGAGAACTTCAAGTATGGGCCTGACATTCCTTCCTAATGATAGCAGAAGATGCCGGAAACTTATGACAGCTGCTACCTTGAGACAAGTGTCACCTCACATCTCTAAGGCTCTAGAGGAACCTGACAGCCATCCTCATACCAATCAATCAGTTCCATTTAGAGATGTAAATTAGGAGCTGGAGTAAGTTAAACTTGGCCCAAGCGTGGACGAATGAACCAAACTTCAGAGGTGAGGTGAGAGTGACTGCCCTTGACATCAAGGCAGCACTTGACTGAGTGCGACATCAAAGATCCCAGGCAAAATTAAAGTCAGTGGAAATCGGGTGACAACCTCTCCATTGATTGAAATTGTACCTAGCACAAAGGAAGAAGGTTGTGCTTGTTGGAGGCCAATCATCTCAGTCCTAACGTCGCTGCAGGAGTTCCTCAGGGTAGTGTACTAGGCCTAACCATATTCAGCTGCTTTATCAATGATCTTCCTTCCATCATAAGGTCAGAAGTGGGGATGTTCATTGATGATTGCGCAATGTTCAACACCATTCGCGACTCCACAGACGCTGAAGCAGTTCATGTCCAAATGCAGCAAGATCTGTACAACATTCAGGCTTGGTCTGATGGGTGGCAAGTAACATTCACGCCACACAAGTGCTGAGCAATGACTATCTCCAACAAGAGAGAACCTAACCATTACCCCTTGGCATTCAAAGGCATTACCATTGCTAAATCCCCTTCAAAACCCTAGGGGTTACCGCTGACTAGAAACTTAACTGGACCAGCCATATAAATACCATCGCTACAAGAGCAGGTCAGAGGCTAGCAAGTCAAGTAATTCACCTCCTGACTCCCCAAAGCCTGTCCACTATTGACAAAGCACATGTCAGGAGTATAATGGAATGCTCTCCACATGCCTAGAAAAGAGCAGCTCCAACAATACTCAAGAAGCTTGACACCATCCAGGACAAAGCAGCCCACTTGATCAGCACCCACTCCGCCACCAGAGCACATTGGCAGCAGAATGTGCCATATGCAAGATGCACTGCAGCAACTCGCTAAGGGTCCTTCAACAACACTTTCCAAACCTGCAACCTCTATCACCTAGAAGGACAAGGGCAAGAGACATGTGAAAACACCACCACCTCCAAGCCACACACTATCCTGACTTGCAATTATATTGCCGTTCCTTCAGCTGCTGGGCCAAAATCTTGGAACTCCCTTCCTAACAGCACCTACACCTTATTGGCTGCAATGGTTCAAGAAGGCAGCTCACCACCATCTTCTCAAGGGCAATTAGGGAAGAGCAACAAATGACCTTGCTAGCAACACTCAAATCCCACAAAAGAATTTTAAAAAAGAAAAAGCTCACACGAAACAAAGTCATGATGTTGAGAATTTGTTGGAGGTAGAGAGATGAATTTTCTTGGTTTTTGTTGCTCTTTAAAACATGACTTGATCCAAGACTTTTGGGTTTATTTTTGTGTAATGCTTTCCATTTTTGGGAATCGAATTATGATTTGGAAAATGTACACTCCCGTTTTATAATGGACTTGGCAGAAATCTTGGAAAGTATGAGACTTTATAAGAAGATGCTCGAGGAGAATGGGCAGGTAGGTGAGAAGTGCATTTTATTGGGTGGGTCAACATTTATTTTTTGAAAGTTCTCAGCTCTCATTTGTGTGCTTTGCTCTAACAGCTTGCTGCTGGCTCTGCTGTTCCATTTCTTCTTCTTCTTGTATACTAGGAATGCCTAAGACATGCCTTCTGGGTCTTACTATATGAGGAAAGGGAAACTCTGATGCCTGCCTTTAAGGTGCTCCAACCTAGCCTCTTCCATGTGTTCAGCCTCCTCTTCATAAGTACAAAATAAAAATATTCAGGTAAGAATTTCACATTTGGAGTCTGAGCTGAGCAAAATAAAAGTAATAGTAAATGTCCTGACTCAACTCCCAAAATACTAAAACTATGCAGCCAAAGAAATAGAAACCTTCAGTAGCAGCATTCAAAAACAGCCTCCTTTGCATGGTAACCACCTCAGGGATACCTTGAAGCAGCTCTCGATATAGCAGCAGTAATTATTTGGGGCAGAAATAAGATGGAAATATTAGCCACCTTCCTTTCATCCTTGTGAAATGCGGCAGAATGACCTGATGTCTGGCTTTAAAACAAACACACAATTATTTGCAGGGCAAATTCAGGCACCATTTTTTCTGGCCATTTTTGAGGCAGAAACCTTTTAGACCATTCTGTTTAAGTGACTCAGGAGAATTCAGGTTAATGTCTGAAAAAAAAAGTGAAGCATAGCCATGTCAGATCTCCCAGGGTCAGATCGTAGAAGATAATCATCGTCCAGATAATCACTCTAGGAGGTCGAAACTTTAGTTGATTAAAGTCCCCTTTCCAATATAGAATGTCAAGAAGAATTAGCTTTTAGATTAGATCCAAAACTGTTTACTTGGTACAGAGTAATTAAAACTGATGTTCAAAATTGAGCTATACCTTGCTCGACTTGTTAATCCAGATGTGTGGATTGACTGTACATAGTTTTGGAACAGATGCCTGCCCTGCTAAAGGCACACCTAGAGACATCCAGGTTCATGAACAATCTTGGCAATGGCCAAGATTTTGTTTTGAAAGTAACAAAAGGTTAACATCGTTCATAATTATTTACAAACCAGAGAGCAACAGCCAGCAAGTGAGGATGAAAAATTAAACTTGAAAATCAAAAAGTTGCTGCCCGAAATGTATCACTGCTCTGTAAGCTGTGTGAAAATGGCATCTTGTCATCAGCTCCCCTTTCAAACGTTTTGAAAGGCATGAGGCTTTATACTGATGTCATGACTACGGACTAAAATCACTGCAAAAAGTTAAGGTTTGTTCAACCCAGTTTAAATACCTTTTCAATGGTGTGCTAAGTCTTGCTGCCAAACAATCTCTCTGGCGCTGAAAATTAACTTTTAACTACAGTATTTCATTCCTTCAGATTTTAATTATTTAAAGGAAATCTTTTTTGTACTTTTTCTCTCTCACTTAATCCAATCTTTCTTTTCCACACTTTATTTTGCTTTCTGTACCTGATTTGACATTGTATTCACTATTTGAACATATCCTTCCTGATCCAGTTTCTGCACTGCTCATCAACTATTCTTCAATTTGATTGGTTAAGTAGACACACAGTTACTAGTCCTGTTCACACACGTCCCAGAATTTCTACAGAAAATGTCATGCCATTTCCATGCCCTACTGACAGCAACTTGTTCTGCAAAACTCCATGGAAAGTCTTTGGCCTAGTGCAAGTCTAACAAAACAGTGAATGTCACAGTTCCAATGAGTAGGGATGATGCAGAGAGCATGATTAGCTATCATCCTACACTGCTTTATTAAGATTATACAAACAAGCAATGGAGAAATATGATCAGGTGATAATTCTGAAATTATTACCCAACATGCGTCAAAGTCTGGTTAACAGTGTGCAGACCATTTGGTCAGCCATCTAAGGTAGACCCCAAGTATATTTAGATAAACTCACTAAAAATTAGAGCTTTTCAGAGAATAGGAGTTTTGGGAGGCCGGAGGGTGGGGGGGGTGGGGAGAGCGCGCGAAAGGTACAAGATTGATTGGGATGACTGCTTTAGCTTTCAGTTACACTTAAACCTGAAGGTAAGATGGAGGGAATCTCTCAATGTGAAGCAGTATATTTACTATGATTCTAACAGCCAATTAGTTCTGAATTGTTATCAATACTCCATATGTACACCAACATATTGCAATGGTAAGTTTTTGGAGATGGCTCTTATTAGCAATCTCAGTTATGCCCAACTTTGGAAGCACAAGGCAGAGATTCTGGCAAAAACAGAATTACCTGGAAAAACTCAGCAGGTCTGGCAGCATCGGCGGAGAAGAAAAGAGCTGACGTTTCGAGTCTTCATGACCCTTCAACAGAACAGAACTGATTCTGGTAGTCTGGTTATCACAGTGAAAGGACAGGGTGTCATCTCAGGGTATTCTCATGCAAAATGAAAAAAAGTGTTTTTTATATTTCTCCCTCCCTTTGCTTCGAAAGGCATTGACTCCTCTTTGGGGTACAGATTTAGGGTGCTATATCCGAGTGGACATCAGCGATTTGAATTTCTTGATAATGAATCTTGACAGGCTATTCAACCCCTTGAGGTGTGTCACTCTGAGGCCTGCTTACATCTTTCCCCAAGTCCAAACACTTGAACTTGCAGCAGAAGTTGCTGAATAAAACAATGAGGTGTGGAAAACTTGGCTATTCTTTCCCCCGTCCAACCCAGGAGCACTGAGGCCAAATGCAAGGCTCATACTGCTGAAATCAGCTAATTAAGCATTGATGAGGAAGTTGAGCCTGGCATTACCCTGATCCATGTGTTTACACAGCTGTCAAGGGAGCAATGTATTATTTTTTGTAAAGCAGGGAATAATTTTTTCCTCTTCCTTGTATCCTCACCCATTCATGATTCGGGAAGGTAACTTATGCTCAGGCTGAAACACGCTAAACCTTGGCTTTCTCAACAGGAAGAAGTATTTATGAATGGCCTAGGGTGCCTCCTCCTCCCCTGATTTTCGGAAAAATGGGTCTCAGCAATGAGTGGAAAAATAAAGAGTGTCTAAACACATCTAAGTTAGCATGCAGATAATCATCTTTAAAAAAATATGTTACAAAAGTTTATAGAAATATTCTGGCTGGTTTTAAATTTGTCATATTTATAATGATGAACAAATATATTAATTTGTGGCTTGAAGTGATAGCTTTTAATTCAGATTAATGTTTTTCTTAATTTTTTAAATAATTAACACCGAATTCATCATATATTTTCATACTAGCAATCATTCCTGTTCTTTGCAGGCTTTGGCCTGCTTTTGTTTCAAGTTTGGCATTAAACTCCTTTGTCTTCCTCATTTTCTCCCTTGCTCTTGATTTTTTTTTTGTTTATAAACCAGAAAATGTGCCAAATCTCATTCAGGTCAAATTAAATGCAACCAGTTTCTAAATAACTGAAGTGCCACTCTCGCTGAAATCCTCTTTTTCGATGGGTCCTCAGTGTATTTACAAAAAATTTCCTCCCTGCTTAAAAGTGCACCAAGGTTCACTGGCAGCTTTTAAACTATTCTCAGTCTATGTCCAACTGAGCAATTACTATGTAATAGGAAATCAGAACCTATGACAGGAAAGAGGGCCAAGAAAGACTATCAAATCCAGAAATGACAAGCACCTAGTTTTACTGAACATGCAGCATATGTTCAATGCAGTAATGTCACCATTATCTCTGACCTACAGCAGTTGCTACTGCCATTTTATTAATTTTATAAAGCAGTAGCATTCATAAAACTGTAAAACATTTTACTTCAAAAATTAATTCCCAGCCACACATTTGTTTTGAGGATCTAATATATGAGATGGAAACACTGCATCAGACAAGTTCCACGTTAACTGGCTGTTTTAAAACAAACACTCTAGCCTAGCTTTTCCAAACATAATGTCAATAATAATCCTATCCATTTTAAATTTGCAATACGATTGGAAAACCTAAGCCACCAAACATGTGCAAGTCTACAAGTTTGGCACAAACTGGCACTCAGCTAGCTAGCAACCTCATTCAGAGGAGTGCTCTTCTGTAGCTACAATTTGGCTATTTTGGTGCACTTGAGCAGGGGGACCTTTGCTGTAAATCTTATTCATGCTGCGTGAGGAATGCCTCATCCAAACACGGGAGTGTAAGCAAAGAAATAATCTGAAAATTTTACAATACTCACATAACCCTGTATTCATCCCTTTTATGGATGTGCTCAGATGTATTAAGCCAATAGGATTCTTTTGGAGCATGTTCACTGTTTTCAATGAGAGCATTATTTTTTTCTCATCCCTCCCCTCTCTTGCTAGGTTGGCTTCTACCATTATTTTATGGAAAATAATCACCAGTATATTGCCAACAGGTAGCAATATATATTTTTGGGTACCCATTTATCCCTGTAGATCTTGTACCAATCATGGCCAAACCAACTTGAAATTATTTGTGTAATATTCCCTGATTTGAGGCTTTGAACTTTTGCCAATTTGCTGTCAGAATCTGAAAGGATTTGCTGCTGCCATTCTTTTCAAGCGTCATTCATGCTTATCATGGTTACTCACATAAAATGTTAGCGGTTTGTGATGGATAATATTTTTAAGTACCAAACTATAATCAGTTTTGCCCTACCCCTTTGTGTTTCTCTTTAAGTGCTTCCATATTGAAAGCCAATATTTGACAGAAAGGTGGTAAAATGAGCTCCTGCCAACTCTTACAATGAAAGTATGTAACCAGCCCCAATAAAGTTAATCAGTACCCTTACCGATCCTTCTTCAGATAGTAACTCTAAATTAATCTTCATTGCCAATTTCACACCATCATTACTGCCTATATCAAAACAAACTTCCTTTATTGCTCCTGCTTTAACATCATTTTTTCTCAATTTATTCTTTAAATAGTCGTTTGGAAGTACAGAACTTGAGTATCACTGAAAAAGAGACATTTCAAAGCTTTTTGTCTTGCACTCATCAGGACACTTCGTAATAATACCAATACAAGGGGAAATCAACAAGTTATACTTATGAGATTTATTCTTTCATGGGATGTGCGCTTCACTGTCAAGGTCAGCATTTGCTGCCCATCCCTAATTGCCCTTGAACTGAGTAGCTTGCTAGGCCATTTCAGAGGACAGTTAAAAGTCAACCACATTGCTGTGGGTCTGGATTCACATGTAGGCCAGACAAGGTAAGGACAACAGATTTCCTTCCCTAAAGGGCATTATAGAACCAGATAGATTTTATAGTTTCATGGAATTCAAATTCCACCAGCTACCATCCCAATCCAAATGGTGGGGTTTGAGCCAGTGTCCCCAGAGCATTGGCTCAGGCCTCTGGATTACTTACTAGTCCAATGACATTACCACTTTGCCACTGTCTCCTCATCAATACTCCATAATAAAACTCCAATTCAACCCAAACAGCTGAATCTCAAATCTCCATGGCTTTAATGATCTAGAAAGACTTTGGAAGGAAAAAGTTATACTTCAAGGAGTAACTGAGGGACATACAGTAAAGTATCAAGCTTGATTTTGACAGTGAGGAAAATAAAGACTCTTAAAATGAGCACAGGCAACTATTGCTCCCAACAACAGCAACACTCTACATACATCTCTGAACTGCGAATTATTTATAGTCCCTTAGCAAGATCAACTGGAATAACATTCTGAATATTTATTCAAAACAAAAATACTAACCAACTACAATCTCATCGAAACACTAATTAAAGCAGCAGTGGTATGTTAGAGATTGTATATTTTGCTTCCTTTAAAGTAATCCTTAAGGGTATTATTTTAAAATAAACTTCTGATGAAGTTAGCACAAGACCTTCAATCCAGCTGCCCTCAACATTCTCTCATTAGATAACGCAACGCACAATTTTCTTTAAATGCTTCACTGATATAGAAATGGACCAGGCTGGTGGAGGTAGAGGACAGTACCATTAGAAGGTCCTTTTACATTACAGAATTGCAACCAGCTGCAGCTTCACAGTAATCCTAAGGATAAGTATAATCAGCAGGACCTGCAGGTAGTTACCTAAATCATGGGCCAACGTGAGTCAACAGATCTGATGTCAGATCTTGTTGCAGTAAACTAAAAGTGGGGATCTGCTCTTGCAATAGTTACCCTTTTTAACAATATGGACTCCACAGTTCACACCAGAATCCAGTAGCCAGTGGAAATGTTTGTAAAAGAGGAGAATGGCACACAAAAGCACTCTCATGAAACTGGAACACATATCATTTAAGTCTGCTTTTAGTATTCTCAGACAAAGATCTTGCAAGCAGCTAATACTCATTTTTTTTTAAATACAAGTATAATTTAAAACAAGGTTGAATGTTAAAGGTCATCTGGCAATTTGCTAGTGGTCAAATCATAACATTAGCTGTTCTGACCTAACAAGTTCTGCCCCAGGCATACTGCTCTTTTAAACAATAGTTAATTTTTAAGAGATGATCTCATTTCATTGGATCTCTTAGACCAGTAGTTTGCTTGAAACATAAACATTCTTATGTCAGCCTGCCAAGGCAGATCATTTTATAATTAGTGGTGCACAACAGCTCAAGGTTTTACATCAGTTGACTTATGATTGCTGTGTTATTATATTTATTCAATAGTTCCATGTTGATAGATTTAGTATGTTCCATAGATAATTATGAATATGAATTAATGTAGATCAGCTGTTCATTAAAATATTTTGTTCCACAGTAATTGCAGTATAGTAAATATTTGGCATTCCAGTTCAATGTGAATTTTGAACCTGATTAAGCTCTTATGTTTCTGTTAGTTAGAATAACAAACTTTAGTAATGGGAACATTTGCAAGTGGCAGCCAATTATGAAGGGTGCAGGCTTGCTTTAAGCTGTAAAAGAGTATTTTTGTGTGGAAAATATTAATGAGCTGCTATTTAGCTGCTGGGCTATACAAACGAGGAAGTCTCTAGGTTCAATCACCATTGTGTGCTGACAAATCTGTTCTCAGCCAGGGCATTGGTCGTAGCTTCATAATCATTGTCAGTGCCCATGGACTGGAGGTGGAAAAATCTGCCAGGATTTCTATGCTATGGTGGTTATTAAATAGTGGAAGTGTATATTCAAAGATTAGATCAAACTCAACAGTGACGCACCTAGTAGTGGAATAATCTGCCAACGTTCTCTGTCAAAGTTCACGACTGAACATGATACTGGAGGTTGACCATGAAAGCATTTCTCCGCAAGGGGTTAGCATCTTAGGAAGTGAAGGACCAGATTTTTCTAATAATAAAAACAAAATATTGCTGATGCAGGAAATCTGAAATAAAAACAGAAATGCTGGAAATACTAAGGTTATGCAGCATCGGTTACAAGTTACAGTTGGGGAAAGTTACAAGTGTCTTTGGTTTTAAGCAAGTGAAAGAATAGAGGATGGAAAAGAGCAAGGGGCAGTTCTGTGATGGGGGTGCAGGGAAGACAGGAGAAATGAAATGACAAAAGGGTTGGTGATGCTGGGCAAAAGGGAATGGTAGTGGGACAAGTAAAGAAACAAAAGATGCGTCTAGAGGAAATGTGAATGACAGAATGCTGAACAGCTACTGCCGAAAGCAAAAGCAAAAGAAAAACAAGAGTGAGACCAAAACATGCAAAGAACAAGGAACAAAATGGGAGCAGAAATTAAGGTATGAAACTGTTGAACTCAAGCTAGAGTCCGGAAGCTGTAAGGCACCTAATCAAAGATGAGGTGCCGTTGTTCGAGCTTATGGTGAGCTTCGCTGGAACACTGCAGGAGGCTAAGCAGAGACAGGTCAGCATGAGAGCAAAGTGGAGAATTAAAATGACAGGCAATTGGAAGCTCAGGCGATACTTGCAGACTGAATGGAGGTGTTCCGCAAAGTGATCACCCAGTGTGTGTTTGGTCTCCCCACTGTCGGGTAGACTGCATTGTGAGCAGCAAATACAGTAGACTAAATTGAAAGTAGAAAAAAAGAGAAAAACTGAATAGCCTACTCATGCTCCTAAGTCCTATGTTCCAATAAAAACACATAACATACTGCTTTACCTGGAAGGGCCATGCATGATGAGCAGAGAGAAGGTAAAAGGGCTGGTGTTTAATTTCCTGCACTTGCATGGAAAGGTGCCATGGGAAGGGTTCAGATGTTGGGGATGATTGAGGAGTGGACCAGGAACGATTCCTTTGTAATGCTGAAAGGGGAGGGAAAAATGATCTGTTGAATATAGAGGCTGGTGGGGTGGAAGGTGAGGACCAGGGGAACCCCATTGTGGGGAAGGGGCAAGAGCAGAAGTGCAGGAAGTGGGTCAGACACACTCGAGGTTCCTGTCAACCACAGTTTGAGGGGGGTGGGGGTGAAATTCTTGGTTGACGACAAAAGACGACATATCAGAAGAGCTGGAAGGTTACATCATCGGAACAAATTTCTCTTAAGCCAAAACTGCACCCTTACATCTGATGTATCTGACAAAATGTGCCTGGATTAATACATTGCTTTTGTAGCTCATATTCTTCTGATTCATTTCAAAATTATTAAATTTCACACCACCAGAATACAGGTATTTAGCTAAAATTATTTTATTTTGCAAACAGAATACCCAGAAAGATGCAGCATGTTACTTCAACTGCAACACTGAAACACCCCCTTTAGAATGTATTTCTTGCAGAGGATCATCAGCATTAAGACTCCTAGAAGAAAGAGGCTTTAATAACTGTTCACAATACGAAGATGTTCGTGTATAATGATCAATCATGGAGTTTAGATTCCTAGATGGAACTGAGTAAATAAGAGCTGCCATGGGAAGTCTTTTGTGTCATAAACCGTTCTTCGAAGATCAAACAGTAATTAGAAAACTGAACAGGGAATCACATGTTGTAAAATGAAGTTTTAATGTCAAGAAATTATTTTTCTCCCAAACATTCATCTTAAAGGGTTTAGCTATTACAGATTGGACTTCTCTATTCTGTCTATCCGTTGAGCCAAAACATTTCAAACATGCTGTATCCTAATGATCTTTGGTTCCCTTTTTGTCACAGTGCCCTCTCACTTGCCTTTTAAAGGTTGAAGAGTAAGTTCTTCTAACTTTTCCTCAAGATCAGTTCTCTGACATTAGGATCAAACAGGTGGTTCTTTTCTATGCCATTTCCAAGACTTGGAAGTTTCCTTTGCACCCTAGTGATCAGAATTGAACATAGTACAGCCTGACCAGAGTCTTATAAAGTTTCAGCTTCTCCAGCTGGCACAATGGCTCAGAATGAATTGAAAATACAACAGAAGCTGATAATACCATATGGTGTTCTGGGTGGGTCTGTTTATTCTCTTCTCTCTCAAGCTTGTCCTCTCCCCAGTTTTGGCAGCCAGAAAGCAACCACCCCTGCCCCCCCACATACCCCACAGCCCTCCCCAAAAAATGAACACTGGCCAGATACATAAATATAAACTCCAATATGAAAGCCAATATATACACATTATGAAAACGTGGTGCCTGTCTGGTACATGTCACACCAATCCACATCCACAGAAACAAAGAGTCCAATGATACAAAATCTACAATTTTATGGAATAGTAATTGTTTCTGTATTATTTGCACATTTTCTGCCTTGGTGCAACTGTATTCATAAAACAACCCAGGGTCATTTTGCAGCCTGTCTCCACTTCAACTGAAGTTTTGGCAGTCTTACTTCTCCATTCACTGGCTGATTAATTGCTGATGTTAATGCCAGTGGAATTCAATAGATTTCTTTTTCTTGCTCTATAACATGAAGCAAAGATATGCTATGGATAGACAGGATTATCCAGTTTCTGTACAAGGAGGAGGATATTATTAAAATATAACTGTTGAAAAGAATTGTTGATTCTTCAGTTTTCTCCCCTTTCATACAAAGTACACCTGAACTCTACTCAGAAATAACATACTCTAGCAAGACTGATATCAGGAACTTCATTGGGTAATCACCGAAACAGGCCCATGCACCATCAGTCCATGGTGCAGCTCTCCTGCAAGTCTAGACTATCTATGACTCTACTACAGCATCTCACTGCCAACAAAACATCAGAAGTAACATTCCCTAAGCAGCACACCTGGTGCAGATATAGTTAGCTACTTTGTGCTGTTTATAATGACTACAACACAGCATCAGCAAAACTATAATGTCCCCAGCATCACAGATTCCAGTCTTCAACCAATTCCATTCACTTCACATCATATAAAAACAGCTGAACATACTGGATACAGTAAAGTCTATGGACCCTAACAACATTCCTGCTGTAGTCCTGAAGACTTGTGCTCCAGAACTAGTTGTGATCCTAGCCAAGAGGTATCAGTACAACTACAACACTGGTATCCACCCGACAATGTGGAAAATTGTCCAGGTTGTGTCCTGTCCACAAAAAGCAGGACAATCCAATCCTGTCAATTAATGCCTCTCCTGTCTACTCTCAATCAGCAAAGTGATGGAAGGTGTTGTCAACAATGCAATCAAGTGGCATTTACTCAGCAATAACCTGCTCACTATGCTCAGTTTGTGTTTTGCCAGGACCACTTGGCTCCAGATCTCATTACAGCACAAACATGGACAAAAGAGCTAAATTCCAGAGGTGAACGCAACTGCCCTCGACGTCAAGGCAGTATTTGACAAAGCGTTGCACCAAAGATCCCTAGCAAAATTGAAGTCAAAGGGAAAACTGTCCACGGGCTGGAGTCATACCTAGCAAAAGGAAAGTGGTAGTTTGTTGGAGGCCAATCATCTCAGACCTAGGACAATGCTGCAGGAGTTCCTCAGGGCAGTGTCCTAAGCCCAATCATCTTCAGTTGCTTCATCAATGACCTTGCCTCCAACATAGGTCAGAAGTGTTACATTTTCTGATGATTACAGTGTTCAGTACCATTCATAACTCCTCAGATACAGCAAGACCTGGACAACATTCAGACTTGGGCTGATAAGCAGCAAGTAACATCCACACCACATAAGTGCCAGGCAATGACTTTGCAAAGTGCTTTCAAAGGAGCCTTGACTTGCTGCAATGCATCTTATAGATGGTACACACTACAGCCACTGTAGTGGTGGAGGGAGTGAATATTTAGGTGGCAGACTGCATGCCAATCACGTGGCCTGCCTTGTTTTGGATGGTGTCAAGCTTCTTGTGTTGTTGGAGCTTCACACATCCAGGAAATTGGAGAATATTCCATTACACTCCTGACTTGTGCCTTGTAGATGGACAGACATTGGGGGGTCAGCCGGGGAGTTACTCTCCGTAGAATTCCCAGACTCTGGTCTATTCATGCAGCCCTGGCTACATGGCTAGTCCAGTTCAGTTTCTGGTCAATGGTAACCCTCAGAATGTTGATAGTGGAGAAGTCAGTGAAGGTAATGCCATTGAATGTCATGGGGAGATGGTTAAATTCTCTCTTGTTGGAGATGGTTTTTGCCTGGCACTTGTGTGGCAAGCAACATTTTCGCCATACATCAGCCCAAGCCTGAAAGGTCTTGGTCCAGGCCTTGCTGCATATGGCCACGGACTGCTGAACATTGTCCACTGATGATTGCACATCCCCACTTCTGACCTTATGATGGGTCATAAATGAAGCAGCTGAAGATGGTTGGGCCTAGGACACTATCCTGAGGAACTCCTGCAGTGATGTCCTGGGACTGAGATGATTGGCCTCCAACATTCACAACCATCTTCCGTGGGGCTAGGTATAACTCCACCTGGCAGAGAATTTTTCCTCCGATTCCCATTGGCTTCAGTTTTGCGAGGGTTCCTTGATGCCACACTTGGTTAAATATGACTTTGATGTCAATGCCAGTCAGTCTCACCTCACCTGAGTTTAGCTCTTCAGTCCAAGGCTTAATGAGGTCAAGAGCCGAGTGGCCCTGGCGGAACCCAAACTGAGCATCAGTAAGCAGATTATTGCTGTGTAAGTGCGGTTTGATAGCACTGTTGACGACACCTTTCATCACTTTACTGATGATCAAGGGTAGGCTGATGAAGCAGTAATTAGCTGGGTTGGATTTGTCCTGTCTTTTGAGGATTGCCACATTGCCAGGTAGATGCCAGTGTTGTAGCTGTACTGGAACAGTTTGGCCAGGGGCACAGCTAGTTCTGGAGCACAAACCCCCAGTACCATTGAAGGAATGTTGTCAGGGCTCACAGCCTTTGCAGTATCCAGTGCCTTGAGCCGTTTCTTGATATCACATGGAAGGAATTGAATTGGCTGAAGACTGGTATCTGTGATACTGGGGACGTCAGAAGGAGGCTGAGATGGATCATCCACCGAGCACTTATGGCTGAAGGTGGTTGTAAATGTTTTGGCCTTGACTTTTGCACTGATGTGCTGGGCTCCCCTATCACTGAGTATATTTGTGGAGCCTCCTCCTCCTGTTGTTTAATTGTCCACCACCATTCACAATTGAATGTGGCAGGGCTGTACAGCATAGATCTGATCCGTTGGTTCTGAAATCGTTTAACTCGGTCTATCACATGTTGCTTAGCATGCAAGTCATCCTGTGGTGTAACTTCGCCAGGTTGACATCTCATTTTTAGGTATGCTTGGTGCTGCTCCTGGCATGCCCTCCTGCACTCTTCATTGAACCAAGATTAATCCCTAGCTTGATGGTAATGGCAGAGTGGAGAATATGCTGGGCTATGAGGTTACAGATTGTGGTTGAACACAATTCTGTTGCTGCTGATGGTCCAGAGCACCTCATGGATGTCCAGTTTTGAGCTGCTAGATCTGTTTGAAATCTATCCCATTTAGCACAGTGGTAGTACCACACAACACATTGGAAGGTGTTCTCAATGCAAAGGCAGGACTTTATCTCCACAAAGAATGTGCAGTGGTCACTCCTACCAATACTGTCATGGACAGGTGCATCTGCGACAGGTAGATTGACAAAGATGAGGTCAAGTAGGTTTTACCCTTTTTGTTGGTTCCCTCATCACCTGCCGCAGAGTCAGCCTAGCAGCTATGTCCTTTAGGGCTTGGTCTGCTTGTTCAGTCATGGAACTACCAAGTCATTCTGGTGATGTACACTGAAGTCCCCCACGCAGAGTAGATTCTGTACCCTTGCCACCCTCAGTACCTCTTCCAATTGGTGCCTGACATGGAGAAGTCCTGATTAATCAGCTGTGGGTGGGCAGTACATGGTAATCAGCAGGAGATTTCCTTGCCCATGTTTGACCTGATGCCATGAGACTTCATGGGGTCCATAGTCAATGCTGAGGACTCCCAGGGAAACTCCTTAACTGTATACAACCATGCCACCACCTTTGGTGGGTCTGTCCTGGCAGTGGGACAAGGCATACCCAAGGATGGTGATGGTGGTGTCTGGGACATTGTAAGGTATAGTTCAGTGAATATGACTATGTGAGGCTGTTGCTAGGCTAGTGTGTGAGACAGCTCTCCCAATTTTGGCACAAGCCCCCAGATGTTAGTAAGGAGGACTTTCCAGGGTCAACAAGGCTGGGTTTGCCATTGTCATTTCCAGTGCCTGGATTGATACCAAGTGGTCTGTTTGGTTTCATTCCTTTTAGACTTTGTAATGGTGTGATGCAACTAAATGGCTTGCTAGGCCATTTCAGAGAGCATTTACAGTCAACCACATTCTTGTGGGTCTGGAGTCATATGTAGGCCAGACCAGGTAGTGGCAGCAGATTTCCTTCCCTAAATGGCATTAGTGAATCAGATAGGTTTTTATGACAATCGATCATAGTACTCACCATTATTGAGATGTGCTTTCCAGATTTACTAAATGAATTTAAATTCCACCAGCTGCCATGGTGAGATCTGGACCTATGTCTCCAGATGGCCCCTAGATTACTCGTCCAGTGACATTACCACCACACCACTGCCTAGTTTACAAACATTTACAAAAGCTTCTGCACTACAATGTTAGAATATTAATTTCTTTGGGATAGTTAAAATAATGCACCCAGCAACAGCAAAAAGAATGTTGCTGTATTATTAATGGTATTTATTAGAAAGCATCAATACTTTTAATTGTTGTATTTTTAAATCCTTTTGGCTTTTCTGACAAGCCATTTCTAACATATTGAACAAGCTTTTCAGTCCAGAGAAAACCCAAACATACTGACTGCTATTTGCATTCCTAATCCAATCGTCATCCCACTGTAAAGATTGAGTTCTCACTGGTGGACAGAGTGCTTTCTTTTTGGGGAGGCAAACATGTCAGTAAAGTAGGCACCACAGCACATTCAGGAGATCTTACAGAAAACTGGTCACTGGGATCCCACTTAAGTTGAGGAGCAGGCTTATTCACCTTTATCAAAGTAAAACTGCATCCCTAGCCTTGAAAAGCTCACTTTGGGACACACGGGGCTAAGAGTGCACTTGGTCAAGGCTGTAAAACAAGAGGAGTTATTTTAGCTTCCCGTTATACCACACACTCGATATTAACTTCTACTGAAGGAAGTGGGACTGAATAGGAAGCAGAGTATATAACGGGTGACCCAACCCAACTGTCTACAACTCTTCTCTTACCCCTTATACCAAGGGCAGTCCGTACCCCAGGGAGCTGTGGGGACCACCTGTTAGAAAAGGACAATGCTGTAAAATATTGCAATTACAAAGCTAAACAGGCAAATAGGTAGGTTGCCAAAGAATTTCTCCTGGGATTATTATTGTGATTATTTGTTTCATCTGAAGATTGAGAGAAACTGTAGCTGTAGGTGGAAGGAAATGAAGTTCAGGGACTCCACCACACCGTCAGCTCAGATGCTGTGTCCTTACATTGAACATGCAAACTCTCAACATATAAATAATCTCTGTTTTAATAGTGTCTCTATAAGGAAGTGTAATAATATCCAGTCTCCTTGTGACTTGAAGTTTTTCAAATCATGGAAATAGTTTCCACTGTACAAAAATAGGTCCATCTGATCCACTGATGAAATCCCCACTGCTTTCATCCAATGGAGGTTGGGGCTGCTGTTTGCTGACATGATCCGCTGAATATGTGCAAGTTCTCCCTTTTGTTCTTTCATTTCTGGTGATTTGCTTGCCAAGCTGGTTTTCCAGTGGCTCTGCATGGTGCTGTCTGTTCCCCTCTCCCTCATGCTGAATGGTCTGTAAAGGTCATCCAACAATGCACGTCATTTTATGTATGAATAAGAAATGAACAAATTATAATGTATTAATGGATCTGCAGGTGAGAGTGTACTGCTAAGGACTTTCTTTTAAAGCTCTCACATTTATCTTCCCTTGAAATTGCTAAGATCTGTTGAATGCAATCTATTGGGGGACCCAATGTGACAAGACAAGATTGCATTCATTGCTCCAGTTCCTCCACTCACAGGTTCCCTCTCTCCCAATCTTGCCATTCCTCCAGAGACAGAATCTATGATTGAAGCATCAGCAAGGGCAGCTCAACGCAAACTGGAGGAACAGCACCTCATCTTCCGACTAGGCACTTTACAGCCTTCCGGACTGAATATTGAGTTCAACAATTTTAGATCATGAACTCTTTCCTCCATCCCCACCCCCTTTCTGTTTTTTCCCCCTCCTTTTTGTTTTTTTCCAATAATTTATATAGATTTTTCTTTTCCCACCTATTTCCATTATTTTTAAATATATTTCCATCCATTGTTTTATCTCTACCTTTTAGCCTTTTTAGTATTCCTTCACCCCACCCCACCCCCACTAGAGCTATCTGTACCTTGTTTGTCCTGCTTTCTACCCTTAATTAGCACATTCCTTTAGATAATATCACCACCTTCAACACCTCTTTGTCCTTCTGTCTGTGACATCGTTTGGTTATCGCCACCTATCACTGGCCCTTTACCCAGCTCTTCTTGTCCCAACACCCCCCCACCCCACCACCCCCTTAAACCAGCTTATATTTCACCCCTTTCCTATTTTTACTTAGTTCTGTTGAAGGGTCATGAGGACTTGAAACGTCAACTGTGCTCTTCTCCACCGATGCTGCCAGGCCTGCTGAGAAAAATTTCTGTTTCTGCTTTTGTTTTGGATTTCCAGCATCCGCAGTTCTTTGCTTTTATCTGTGATGGGAGGAGCTGGAGCAGTTATTTTGGCCATTCCCATTGGCCACCATGCAGGAGTCTTTCAGCTGCACTGAACAATTTGTTAGAACATGTCCCAGAGGCCAAGGTGAAGAAGCAGGAAATGAAAGAACAGGAGAGAGTCTCTGCCGGTAAGGAGGCCGGAGCAGGCCCAGGAGCTGTCACTCAACCTTGTGTTAGGCTGGACCCAGCTGGCATACATGTCCACAGCACAAGCCACTTCCAGGGAACTGGAACTTCGCTTCTAGTGATAGAGTTATCTTGAGTGAGGGCTGTATCAGTGTGTGCACGGAGGGGAGAGGGAGCTGAGGCAGCAGCAAGTGAATGGGACCGTCCCCTCTTTCTTTCCCTTCTACAACTCTCCAACAATGAAACAATGCGAGCTGTAGCATGGAGATGGTCTTTCTTTTCTACACAGAACAGGTAGTGGAAATATATAAAATAAAATCAGAACGGTTCTTTTGTAGTCAGAGTTGTAAATTTTGAATCTTTCCCCCAAATATGAATTTACTGTCACCATGTGCACGTGGTGACATGTGCAGAACATGCTAATGAGGCAGTCACCAAAATCAGTGTTATTGTATACACAGTGTTATAAATAACTAATGGGATATTTTCCTGTCAAATGAATAATATTGTACAATGCTGTTGAACTAAAATTTGTATTCTCTGGTTTGTTTAATAGTCAGAGTGAGATCACCTGTAGGGCAGACACAAACTAACACTGCATTATACGTTGCTGCTCTTAATATTAATGACCCACGCTGCATATATATCAGACAATATTTGTAACCAGATGCCAACAATGGGAGTTATCATTTTACTAGAACCTTTCTGCGTTGTTTGTTGAATTGACTGGTGAATTGTGAAAGGGGGGAAATTGGCATGCATATTTGAAGTTGAGGAGGGAAAAGGGGCCCAGAAATAGGAGAAGCGCCAGAACCCATGATTTCTCTCTCTGGCCCTGATTGCAGTGTGAATAATGGTTTGTGGCTCATCACTGACATCACCCTCATCGTTAAGAAAAGGTTATGAATGAGAAAAAGTAATTTGGTTTACCCTTCTTTCATTTCATGCACCCAACTACATTCTGAACATACAGGTTCGTCTCCTCTACCTTAATCAGAATATCTTCTGAAATTTTATCACCCTTATTTCTAACAATCCTTCAAATTCACTTTTCACTTACCTAAATATACATTATTCTGATTTCACATAGCTTCTAATAATACTTTGGATTTACCTTATGTATACAAATTAATTCTTAGTGTACCTCTAAAATGTCCTCCCTTACCTCGCTCCCTAAAGAATTTGAACTTCTCTAACCTTTATCATGCTTCATCCCATTTATGCTTGTGGCTATTCTGTTGCTCCTCTTTAAAACCATCTCCAGTGCATGCATGTACTTTCTGAAGTATGACAACAAACTATAAAATGCTCCAATTAAAATCTAACTAGATCGTTCTAAAAACATTCTAGATTTATACTCCACAAGTGTGGTTATGTTGGTTTTGCATCCTAACTTTCAATTTATTCTTTCAATCATTTTTTTGCACTGTCTCCATAGTTAAGGTGACAAGCCTTTTGCTACTTCCAAGTCCTTTATTACTTGAGTCACTTTTTTGGCCAGCTTGGAATGATTTGCACATGTCAGCATTAACCACTAACAAGTTCTGATGTGCTGCTCCTTTCTATTACCAGTTCCGAAGTATGGTTTTTCTTGCACCCATCCCACCCCCTGACCATTCTCTGCATGTTGATAAGGGTCGCTTGGCTCCAAACTATGTGAGCAAGCAGTTGGAGGAAGCCTGTCCTGTAATCTTGCACTTGTAGTCAGCAGTCTTGGCTGGGTCCTGCAACAAACCAACCAGAAGCATCTTCAATTTGCTCATCCCATGCAGTAGGTGCCCTAAAAAGAAAGAAATGCAGCCAAAATGTAAAAAGCACCCCCTCAAACAAAAATAGTACACTTCATGTACCTGCAAAACAGAGACGTTGTCACCACAAAGGAGCAGTACATGAAACAACCCAGCAGCCTACTCCAGGCTATTGCTGCATAGGGTCTGCCAATGCAAACACATAGCATTTCTTGTAAAAGGTTTGAAGATAGGACCTTGGAACTAGGATTGTTTGCCTTCAGAAGACAGCAGCACCTCCTGCCTAAGGGTGTCCTAGAGAGAGGAAGTGGAGCACATACAGTACCCGAAAAGAAATGATGTCTTCCATGGAGAACAGAATAGCATGGGGGCATCCTGGAGGATCAGTTCAAGTAAAACTATTCCCAACTGCCACACACTCCTTCACCTGCCTACATATTTCCTGTTAGAATCAGTTCACCACCAACAGGTATGAGCCACCTAATGTAAGAGTAATAAAATAACTGAAAAGTAGCAATTAAATAATTTTTCCCAAAATAGAAACTTCATGTGGTTGTTAATATGAAATTGCACCAATCTGAAAACAGCTAATTAGGAACCTTGACATTTTCTTTGAAAGGAATATAATGACACTAAGCAACTTCATACAGGGGTGAATTTCTAAATATAGTAACAGAAAGAGCAGTAAAGGGGAATGTAGGCCCATTAAACATAGACAATTGAGTTATAATGGACAATAAGGTAGCAGCAGACTTGTTGAATTAATACTTTGTACCCATTTTCAGTGAAGGAAGAGGATGAAATAGTAGCATATCCACTAAGTTCCTCCTCTTATTTTTTTATTAGGTACAATGGGGCCATATCTCAGGAAAAAATATCAGCTGTTATGATCTCCACAGAGACTGTTAACTTCCAAATATAAATTTGAATTGCCAGTTGATAGCTCAAAAGATGACACAAGGAGATATCACTTTTTAAGATCAGCCACATTCTTATTGAATGGCAGAGCAGGCTTGATGGGCCAAATGGCCTACTTCTACTCCCAAGTCCAGTGCTCCTATGTTCACCCAATTAGCAATGATAAAGCACTGATGCATATTGTAATTTTTTTTCAAAGTCTGTAAACACAATGGCTAAAGTAACAGCCACCCTTTAGCTTCAACGTTCAACTTTCCAAAAAAAGGAAACTGTTCCTCCTTAAATCATTCTTAATAACTGCCTCAGCTTCATTGCCCTTTCACGTGGTTATCAAATTGTTGTTATACTTTGGCATAAATTCCAAATTATATTTCCTCTTTAGTTAATTTTTAACATCAGAAGGGACCCCTGGAAGGATCAGATTTTCCCTAGTAAAGAGATTTAATTCAAAGTTTTAAACTGCTCATGTCCAACAAACCACTTGGACAATTTGAAGTGTGGCTTTATACAGTGCTAGACCTACGATGCAGCCAGTTGCAAAGATATACACAGGTAAGGGAAGCCATTTGGCTCATATAATTCATCTTTCCATACAAATGTGCAATACCCTCCCCCACCCATTTGGCTCATATAATTCATCTTTCCATACAAATGTGCAATACCCTCCCCCACCCCCAAATCACAGCATCCAAATAGCTCCAGTTTTTGCCTCAATCTATCTAGAAGGCCCTTCAAGGATTAATCACTGCATGAAGAAATGCTCCTTGCCATCAGTTTTGAACTTTACAAAAATGCAAAAGAAAAGGAGAACAATGGAAAATGAGAATCATAAAAGATTTAAATGGATTGGAAATCAAGCATCAGCATGACATAACATGTATTCACAAAGATAAGATATGTGCATTATTCACAGCCCAGATACTTAGGTAAAATTAGCAGCTTTAGCATGAATGAGACAGAAGTCCTAAACAATTAAAAGGCAACCTAAAAATCCCCAGGGTTAGATGGCAGCTATCTCGGAGTATAAAGAGATGGGGAAGGAGATTTGTTAAGGTTTGAACTGGGGTGGGGTGGGTGGGGGTGGTTAGGTAAAGAGTTGAAACAAACCAGTGGTGCCCATATTTAAAAAGGCAACATTACAGACATACTCCAGACCGATTAATCTTGCTTTAATTGCAAAATAATTGAATTGATTGTCAAGAGTAAACTTGAGGAATAACTGCACAATAATAACCAAGTAAACATACTGCGACTACAACAGCAAGCCAGAGGCTGGGAATTCTGCAACAAATAATTCATCACTCAATCACTCAAAGCCTATCCAGCAGCTACAAGGCATAAGTCAGGAGTGTGATGGAATACATTTCACTTGCCTGAATGAGTGGACTTCTGACAACACTCAAGAAGCTTAACAACATCCAAGACAAGCAGCCAACTTGATCATCACCCTATTCACCACCAGCACAGTGGCAGCAGTGTGCACCATCAACAAGATAGGTGAACTGCAGCAACTCACAAAGCTTCCTTCAACAGCATCTTACAAACCTAAAACCTCTACCACTTAAAGAACAAGGACAGCAAACACATGAGAACACCTGCAAGTTCCCCTCCAAGTCACACGCCATCCTGACTTGGAAACAGATCACCATTGCTTCACTTTCACTGGGTCCAAATCCTGGAACTCCTTCCCTAACAGCACCTGTGGATGCACTTATACCACATGGACTGCAACAGTTCAAGACGACAGCTCAATGCCTCCCACCTTCACAACAGCAATTAAGGATGGGCAATGTCAACACTACTCACATCTCATGAACAAATAAAAAAAGTACACTAAAAAACGTTTTGCATCAATTGGACCCCAAACCACTTCGCATTAACCCAAAAGGGGAAGCATAACTGCATCACCATATTTCACACAGCTATCAAAGCTGTACGCACTTTAAAGCGTTTAATTGTTGAGCTGCATCACTCAAAAAAAAACTTCACAGTTTTAGATTTACCTGTTACTAGTTTGAACTTGTGCCCTTTTAGCTGACTTGATCAACTTACTCCAGTCTTCTGCGCGTTTTTCAAATGATTAACTAACTTGATTGACCCCGGCACTCCGGTACATTTATCAATTTTCACCGTCACGCCCACCGACCCCCTTCCACTGCCCCCCTTCCACCGCCCCTCACCCAATCCGCTTCACGGCGCAATTCACTGAAGGCGGACAGTACCTGAAGCACCGCGACCGGCCCAACAGCCGCAATATTGTGTCACGTGCCTGTCGGTTGCCAGGTGTCACGTGCCGATCTGGCCGACGAGGAGCTCCGCCCACATTTACGTCATCGGTTGGCGAAAGGGGACGATTCCCATAATGCAAGCGTAGCAGTGTTAGTGCTACGTGTCGCTTGCGGTCATGCGCATTAGTTCGATATTGCCCTGGGCTCAGAAGGAGTAGGCCCGGTTTATTGTAGTAGCCGGCCTCCTCTTGATGGTTTATTTATTGTGTGGGAGATATGGCTGGCTGGGCAGGATTTTCGGACGAGGAGTTGACGCGAATTAAGTTGCTGAAAGGTAACCGTGAGAATTGTGAGGTTTCGATGGTGACTGTGGTTTTGGGGATTCCTAAATTTAACCTTGGAGATGGGAGATCTTTTAGAAAAGATAATTCAGGGCAAAATTATTAGTCACTTGGGCAAATGTGGGTTAATTAAGGAATGTATAGGTTTGTTAAGGACTAATCGTATTTAATAACTTGCTGGAGTTTTTATTTGATGAAGTAACAGAGAACTGATGAAGGCAGTGCTGTTGATGTGATGTATAACTTTGGCAGGAAGAATTGGAATGCAGCATATTATTTAAATGGTGAGAGACTGCAGGGTCTCTATGGTACAGAGTAATCTGGGCGTCCTTGCACATTGGATAAAGAGAAAAAGGGAGGCTTATGGCAGATACAGAGGGCTCAAAACAGCAGAAGCCTGAGAGGAGTACAGAGTGTGTTGGGGGGAACTTAGAAAGGAAATTAGGAGAGCAAAAAGGGGGCATGAAAAAACATTGGCAGGTAAAATAAAGGAAAATCCAAAGTTAGTTTACAAGTACATTAAGAGTAAGAAGATAACTAGGGAAAGAGTAGAGTCCATTAAGGACCATAGTGGTAATTTGTGCGTGGAGTCGGAAGATGTAGGTAGGGTTCTAAATGATTACTTTGTGTCGGTGTTCACAAGTGAGAGGGATGATGTGGGTATGGAAATCAGGCAGGACTGTGATATAATTAAAGAAATTAGCATAGAAAGGGAGGAGGTTCTAAGCGGTCTGGCAGGCTTAAAAGAAGATAAATCTCCAGGCCCTGATGAAATGTATCCCAGGCTGTTGAGTGAGGCAAGGGAGGAAAGAGCAGTGGCGCTGGCAATAATTTTCAATACCTCTCTGGCCACAGGAGAGGTGCCAGAGGACTGGAGGACAGTCAATGTGGTACCATTATTCAAGAAAGGAGGAAGGGATAAACCAGGGAACTACAGGCCAGTCAGTCTAACCTCAGTGGTGGGGAAACTATTGGAAGCAATTCTTAGAGACAGAATGAATCTACACTAGGAGAGGCAGGGATTAATCAAGGACAGTCAGCATGGTTTTGTTAAGGGGAGGTCATGTCTGACCAATTTGATTGAATTTTTCAAAGAGGTGATCAGGTGTGTAGATGAGGGCAATGCATTTGACGTAGTCTACTTGGACTTCAGCAAGGCTTTTGATAAGGTCCCGCGTGGGAGACTGACAAGGAAGGTAAGAGCCCATGGGATCCAAGGCAATTTGGCAAATTGGATCCAGAATTGGCTAAGCGGCAGGAAGCAGAGGGTGATGGTCAAGGGGTGTTTTGTGACTGGATGCCTGTGTCCAGTGGGGTTCCATGGGGATTGGTATTGGGTCCCTTGCTGTTTGTGGTATATATAAATGATTTAGACTTGAATGTAGGAGGGTTGATCAGTAAGTTTGTGGATGACACAAAAATTGGCGGGGTGGTGAATAGTGAGGAGGATAGCCTTAGATTACAGGAGAATATAGATGGGCTGATCCGTGGCAAATGGAATTTAATCCGGATAAGTGTGAGGTGATGCATTTGGGCAGGACAAACAAGGCACAGGAATACATGATGAATGGTAGGACCCTGGGAAGTACCGAGGATCAGGGGGACCTTGGTGTGCGTGTCCACCAGTCCATTAAGGTAGAGGGACAGATTGATAAATTGGTTGAAAAGGCATGTGGGACGCTTGCCTTTATTAGCTTAGGCATAGAATATAAGAGCAGGGAGGATATGCTGGAACTGTATAAAATACTGGTTAGGCCATAGCTAGAGTATTGTGTGCAGTTCTGGAATCTGCATTATAGAAAGGATGTGTTTGCACTAGAGAGTGCAGAGGAGATTTACCAGGATGTTGCCTGGGCTGGAGAGTTTTAGTTACGAGGAAAGATTGGATAGACTTGTATTTTCCCTGGAGCAGAGGAGAATGAGGGGAGACATAATTAAGGTGTACAAAATTATGAGGGGTATAGATAGGGTAGACAGGAAGGAACTTTTCCCCTTGGTGGAGAGATCAATAGCCAGGGGGCATAGATTTAAGGTAAGGGGCAGGAGGTTTAGAGGGGATGTGAAGAAGAATTTTTTCACCCAGAGGGTGGTGGGAATCTGGAACTCTCTGCCTGAAAGGGTGGTAGAGGCAGAAACCCTCATAACATTTAAGAAGTATTTGGATGTGCACTTGCGATGCCATGGCATACAAGGCTATGGGCCTAGTGCTGGAAAATGGGATTAGAATAGTTAGATACTTGTTTGACCAGCACAGACTCGATGGGCCGAAGGGACTTTTTCTGTGCTGTAGACCTCTGTCTATGATGCTACATGAATCGCAAAAAGTTAATGTGCAGGCACAACAAGTGATTAGGAAGGCAAATGGAATGTTAGTGTTCATTGCAAGGGGAATGGAATAGAGAAGTAAGGAAATGTTGCTAAAGTTGTACAGGGCCATAGATCGCACCTGGAGTATTGTGTACTGATTTGGTCTCCGTACTTAAAGGATATAAAGCTGTTCAGAGAAGGTTCACTTGACTGATTGCTGGGTTGAAGGAAGCTATCTTATGAGGAAAGGTTGGGCTGATAGTTATTAGAGTTTAGAAGAATGAGAGGTGATATTATTAGGGGTCTTTCATTTAAGACTGAAATGAGGAGAAACTTTTTTTTTGAGGGTTGTGAGACTTTGGAATTCTCTTCCTCAAAAGATGGTTGAGGCAAAGTCCTTTAATAGCTTTAAGGCAGAGGTGGATAGATTCTTGATAAGCAAGGGGGTAAAAGGTTATTAGGGGTAGACAGGAATTTGAAGTTAAAATCAGATCAGCCATTATCTTATTGAATGGCAGAGCAGGCTTGAGGGGCTGAGTGGCCTATGCCTGCTCCTAATTTGTATGTTAGACTTTTGATTGGCAAGGGAGTCAGGGCTATGGGGATGGCAGACAGGAAAGTGGAATTGAAGCTGCAATCAGATCAGCCATGACCTTATCGAATGGCGGAGCAGGCTCAAGAAGCTAAATTGCTTATTCATGCTCCTAATTCTTGTATACATGGACTTTCAAAAGGCATTTGATAAAGTGCTGCACAACAAACTGTGAGCAAGTTGATAGAATAAAAGGGACAGCAGCAACTGGCTGAATAACAGGAAACAGTAGTGGCGAATAGTTCTTTTTGGACTGATGGAAGGTTTATAGTGGAGTTCCCCAGGGAGCATTGTTGGGACCCCTGCTTTTCCTGATACATTTTAATGACCTAGAGACTTCAAATGGACATAGACGGGTTGGTATAATGGATGGACAGGTGGTATTTGAAGTTTCATTCAGAGAAGCATGAAGTGATTCATTTTGGTAGTAAAAAACGCAGAGAGACAATGTAAAATAAAGGATACAATTCTAAAGGGGATGCGGGAGCAGAGGGACCTGGGTGTATATGTGAAGGTGGCAGGACAGGTTGAGAGAGAAGTTAAAGCCCAGCATGCCATATACTTTTTATCAGTAGGGGCTTAAGAGTGCAAAAGCAAGCAAGTTATGTTAAATAAAAGCAATATACTGCAGAAGCTGGCAATCTGAAATAAAAACAGTGCTGTAAAAACTCAGCAAGCCTGGCAGCATCTGTGGAGAGAGAAACATTTCAAGTCCAGTATGACTCTTTGGAAAATTATGTTAAACTTGTAAAAAACTGATGTGGCTTCAATTAGAGTATTGCATCCAGTTCTGGGCACCACACTTTAGAAAGTGAAGGCATTAGTTAGGGAGCAGAAAAGATTCATGAGAATGGTTCTATGGATGAGAAACTTAAGTTATGTAGAAAGATTGCAGAAGTTGGACTGTTTTCCTTGGAGAAAAGAAGGTTGAGAGGAGATCTGATAGAGGTATTCAAAATTAAGTCTGGCCAAAGTAAAAAGAGAGAAACTGTTCTCATTGGTGGAAGGATCAAGGACCAGAGGGCACAGATTTAAGGTAATTGGCAAAAGAAGCAATGACGACATGAGGGAAAAACTTTTTCATGCAGCGAGTGGTTAGGGTCTGGAATACAATGCCTGAGAGTGTGATGAAGGCAGGGTCAATTGAGGTTTTCAAAAGGGAAAAATTTGCACAGCTGTGGGGGAAAAGGCAGCGGAGTGGCACGACATGAATTGCTCTTTCAGAGGACCAGCACAGACGTGGGACAAATGGCCTCCTCCTGTGCTGTAACCATACTATGGTTTTTTTATGACTAATATTTTCTAATATTATCATCCAAGTTGGAGTCTGTAATGTTTTACTGTTGAGTATTCCTCTTTCCGGCTCTGTCTGGCTCTCTGTCCTGATGTGGGTTTGCTGCTGGTACTTTTGGGGTGGTATGGCTATGCTCAGCTGCCCTTCTACAGCTCTAGCCAGCTAAACAAAACTATACACATGGACTGGTGTGTAAAGCTCTGGTCCAGCCTTTCTCTGTGAATTTTCTCAAAAAGTTGGATGGTCCTGATTGTGTAATAGTAAAAAGTAGGAGCTTAAATTTTTACAGCACCTTTCATACAAGGCTTCCCTCAAAGTGCTTTACAGCTAGTTTTGTGGTCACTTATAATGCACTTAAACACGGCATGGCAATTTATGCACAGCAAATTTTCATAAACAGCAACACAATGAATAGCAAGTTAAATGTTTTGGTGTAGATTCACCATGGCAAAAGTAATGGCTAGAATTCTCTTGCTCATCTTTGAATAGCATCATGAGACATTTTGCATGCCTGAGTATGGTAGCCTTGTGAAAATGGTTGTAAATTGAATTCAATAAATCTGATAATTTGCGGTGGCACCAGATAAAATATTAAATTTTAATATTGTAAAAACTTAACTGACTCACTAATGTCCTTCAAGGAGGTACCTGTCATTGGTGACCTACTTGGAACTAAGGTTGACGCCTGATGCCATGAGGCTAGGTAATAAAGAAAAACTTGACTTCCCATTTTTTAGTGCCCTTCATGCCTGCAGGATTTCCCAAAGCACTTCACAGCCAATGAAGTACTTTTGAAGTGCAGTCATTGTTAATAATGCAGAAATACTGCCTTGTCAGTCACCCATACTTCAAGAACAAATCTTAAAGAAGAGGGCAGACATGGTTTAACATTGCTTCTAAAAGATTAAGTCTCTGATTATACAGCTCTTCCTCAGAACTGAAATGCCAGCCTAGATAATGTATTTAAATCCTGGAGCAGGGTTTGAACCCATTATCATCTAACTCTGGTGCAAGTCCTAGTACTTGAGGCATTACAAAATGCTTTATGACCAATTGATTACTTTTGAACTGTGGTGACTTTTAAAAACAGGCGAAGCACCTCTTTTGCATGTGACAAAGTCCTACAAGAGTGACCTGGGTATTTTCTTTGCTGATGTAAATCGAGGGAGGAATATTGGATGCTATCCAGCAGCAGGGTATTCTCCCAGTGCTGTGGATTCTTTTAAAATCAAATTGAACGTAATATTTTGTCTGAGAGACTGAAACGTGAAGAGTGATCCTGCCTGAGTTTTGATAACTGACTTTAAATCAGCTGCAACTGATTTTGCACCACCTCTGATTTTCAAAGCTTTGAACTCAGATTAAAGAGATGCAATTACAGACTATGGATGCTGTTTTTCCATCCCACTAAAGCAAGCTACAAAATCTGCAGTGTAAAGGGCGAACAAGCTTGTATTTATATAGTCCTTTTGTGTTCTTGGTATACCTCAAATTGTTTTGCTTTGGAGCAAGCAAAGCAGCCAATTTGTACATAAGGTCCAAAAAACACAATTGAATGAACAGATAATCTATTTCTCATGATGTTTGAGGAAGGAGCGTTAGCCAGAACTTCAAATCCCACACTTGATTTTCGTGATTACCTAAGCAGACACTTTAATAATTCATCTGAGTACCTATCCAGCAATCCCACAGAACCTTACTGAATTATCAGTCTAGACCGGGGCTTCCCAAACTGGGGGTCGTGACCTCCAGTGGGATCACAAGTCAAGATTTTGAGGTCGTGGGCTCGGAGGCAGCAATGGCTGTCAGGGAGCTTGGACAGCAAGATCCTTTTTTAATCCCCTCATTTTTTGGCCCAATGGACAGACCTTTGAGTCTTGATTCCTGCTGCAAATAAAGGCTGTGAACAGGTAGGTGTTTTTTTTTAAACCTGAGCAGTTTAAGCACTTCCCACCCTGCTCAACCTCGCCCCCACTCACTCCGGTTGAAGGCCCCCACTCAACAACTCTTGTATCCTCACAGTTTTCTCTCTGAGGTTACACAAAGTTTGGGTGATAAAGATGGGGTGACACCAGGAAAAAGTTTGGGAAACTATGATCTAGACAGTGTGCTGCTGTAGTGATGCTTTAACCCATGACCTTCAGATTGCAAAGTAAGAGTGATCACTAAGCTAATTGACTTAGTAGATTTTCAATATAAAGAGACAATTTGCATAGTTTATCTATCTTTCACTTGCACAAAAACGCTTATCCAAAGAAACATGGACATTTCAGCATAGGTAACCAATTCAGCCTATCTTGCTTCTGTTATATATGGCATTACATTAAATCTATTTATTTGAAACCCAACAACTTGCATTTATATAGTACATTTCAACATAATAAGATGTCCCAAGGCACTTTGCAAGGGTTCTCAAACACAGTTGACATCCAGCTACATTAGGAGATATTGGGCAAGATGGCCGAAGAGGTAGGCTTTAAGGAGTGCCTTAAAGGAGAAAAGAGAGATGGAGAAACAGATTTAGGGTGGGAATTTCAGAACTTCGGACTTTGCCTGCTGAAGGCATAGCCTCCAGTAGTGGCGTGACTAAAATCAGGGATGCCCAAGAGGGCAAGAATTGGTGGAATGCAGAGATCTCTGGAGGGTGCTGTATGGGAGGAGATAGGATGGATCAAGGCCATGGGAATTTGAAAGCAAGGATGAGAATTTTAAAATTGAAGCATTGATTAACTCGGTGTCAGTGTAGGTCAGTGAACGCAGGAAAGATAGTTGAGTGGGACTAGGTGAGAGCTAAGACACTGACAGCAGAGTTCTGAATTACCTCAAGTTTGCAGGGGATAGAGGTCAAGCATGCATCGGAATAGTCAAGTCTGGAGGTAACAGGCATGGATGAGGGTTTATATGTATCAAGAACAGGGGTATCTTAATTCCAGACCTTTTGGGAACAAAATCCAGAAACAACTTTTCACACAAAAGGGGACAGAAATTTGAAACTCTCTCCCTCAAAAGATCATGGATTCTGGAACAATTAGAATTTTCAAGACTTGGATAGATTTTTGTTAAGTAAGGAATATGGATCAAAAGCAGGAGAATGAAGTTGAGGTGCAGATCAGCCACAGTCAAATTGAATTGGCTTGAGGAGCTGAATGGTCTACTCCTGAAATTCTGTTCTTGTGATGTGAAAGTTTGAATTACATTTGAACTTTGAATAATTTTCATTTTGTTAGCATTTTTTTAATACAGTATTTCAAAATACCAGGTATTTTCTAAAACTAAATTAATAGAATTAACAATTAATTAATACAATATGTCTCAATTCAGCAGGTCCAACCAGTCTGGTTTTTTTTTATTCACGGCCAGCATTTATTGCCCAACCCTAATTGCCCTTGTTAACTACATTATTGTGGTTGTGGAGTCACATGTAGGCTAGACCAGATAAGGACAGCAGATTTCCTTCCCTAACGGACATTAGTGAATCAGATGGGTTTTTACGATGATGGTTTCATGGTCATCATTAGACTTTTAATTCCATATTTTTATTGAATTCAAATTCTACCACCTGCCATCGTGGGATTTGAACCTGGGTCCCCAGAGCCTAATCCTGGGTCTCTGGATTATCAGTCCAGTGACCATACCACTATGCCATCATCTCCCCACGTTGACTATTCTTAAGAAAAATTAATTTTCCAGCTCCTTCAAAATGATAAGACTATTGCAATAATAAAAATGCTTAGATTTATGCAGTATTTGCATTTATGCAATACTTTTATCACATCAACACATCAAAGCACACCACATAGTTAATTGGCTTAAAATATTGTGACCTATATAGGTAAATGTATTAGCAAAATGGCCAGTTAATCTATTTTTACTATTGGTCATTGAGGGAGGCACCAGGAGAAGTTGCTCGATTTTGAATAGCACTGAGAGACCTTTAATGCCCATCTGAACTATTGGAACAGACAGGTGCAGTCACTTTGATATCTATTCTGAGGCACATTATCGCTGCCTGTGCAGCACTCCCTCAGTGCATTCAAATGTTAGCTTTTGTGATCAGTTTCGAACTTGTAGACATACTCAGTCACTGTGGTCAATATCAACTAAAATGCATAGGTGCCACCTGCCGTATTTGCAATTGAAGGAGATTTACTGGAGTTCCATAACGATTAATTCACTTTTGAAACAGAGCAAACATACAGAAGACTGGCCTCAGGCTAGGTGAAAAATAGTATGAAAGCATTCTTTTCAACCAACTCAATACAGCATTACAAGTTTGTGCTTGTTTGGCCAGAAGTACTTTTGCGTGAGGACGTCATTGCCCAAGGAACTGTTGCCCATGGAAGCAATAACACGCTCATGTTGTAGTATGGGTTAATAGTTCATAGTACAAACCTGTATTTGTAGATTTACTGTGTGCATGATGAAAAATTGGATCAGATTGTGGAAAAAAAAATGGGTGCCAGCCTGTCTGTCTCCGATGCTCCTACCTGTACTACACCACAATTTAAGTAGTTTGAGTTCTTAGCGACATCGTGGCTCCACTATATAATAAATATTACAAAATTAGTTGGTTCAGCAAAATCTAGAAACCTAAATGGTGCCAACCACTGTGTATCTATGATGTATTGGTGCAAACAGTTTTTGTTAAATGCTGCATTTTCAAATTTTAAAAAACCTGTCCAAATGAATATTAATGCTCAAAGGAGCCACTGGGTTGGCAAATACTTCAAACCTGCTTCAATTGTAAATCATGAATGAGGTACCCATGTAGCTTAGTTGATGCTATTTTTGCATTCACACTGTTGGAAGTGACAGAAAAACAAAGGTTGCTGCTACTACCGATCTTTTTCTGAAAACCCACAAAGTTGGATAGAGTTAAAATCAGCTTAAGGGAAGTCATAATATTTATAACATCATTGCAAATTGAATGAACTAAAAAGAGGAAATGCTGAAAGTATGCAACCGATTGCCCTATTCAATCCCATGAAAGGGACTTGGATATTTTCCAACTTCTTGAGAAAGGTTAATGTTTTGGGCATAAATCTCTTAGACTTGTGTATTTTCTGTTTTTAATTCAGGTTTCCAATGTTTGCAGTTTCTGGTCTCCTTTTCTGTAATGCAAATAGAATCATTGCAGGTCAATTTTTCTCTCCTGTAAATTGGTTGGAAGATACATTTCTTACTAATTGCAGACCATGTAGAAAGTGCCTATGTATTTTTGTGTCAAATTTATTTCACCATTATTATCTCTTATTTTAAGCACTGGTCATAAGTTAAAACCAATTACATCAGTCCAAACAGCTCTGCTGGAATCAGGGAAAAAAACATTGAATTCTAGCTAACTTTTATTCTTCATGCAATTTTTGCTGCCTTAGTTCAGTTGTACAGTCGTCAATGCTCCTTAGCTCTTTTGAGTTCCACAACACTAGCTTGCACACTTTTTCTGACATTATTACAAACAAAAAGACTCATTCAGCTAATACAAAAGCAGAAAACTCTGGATGCTGGAAATCTGAAATACAAAAAACACAGCAGGTTAGGCAGCATCTGCATAAAGAGAGAATCAGAGTTAACATTTCAGGTTTGTGACCTTTCAACTAATACTCATTCACAGGTTTTGAAAATGGTTGAACTCCTTACAATTTTCGGGCTCAGACAGACGTAAGAGCATTTAAAATCCATAAGTAGTATTCACTACATCTTACTCTGCTCCTTTTATGCTTTTCAATCTTCTGCACTCTGGCTCCTTAATTTTAATTTTTCAGTTTAGTGAAAATTCCCTGTGCAAGTTGTATTAAATAGACATGGGGGCACATGCTCATGTTGGAGATGTGAAAGGCTTTTAGGGGGATTGTAACGTTTCAAGCTTTTTTTAATCCTTCTACTTCCACAGCTGAATTTTCAAGCCACCTAATTACATCACCTGTGTTTTGGTGACCCTAAGAAAAATCAATTCTAGTTGCTTCCAACTCTGAAACAGTGTCATTTCTAGCATCTATGAAACAACCGGTGGAGGGGAAGGGATGAACCTCCTGATAGTGGGAAAGAGGGTCAGCAATTTCATTCCTCAATTTTTGTACAAGTTGAATTCTGAAAGTAAAGAAAGCATCTTTGCTTTAATTAGGTAGCAAGGTAGGTAGTTGGGAAAATGTTTGGTAAAGGAACATCCTGCCTGTTGGGGGAGATGAAGGGAATGGAAATAAAGCATGAAGTGAATGGCAGGAGGAAGAGGGTGTAGGAGGATTGAGCAGGTGGTTTAAAAAGGGAAGTCGTAAGGGTAGGAATGGGAGTGAAGTTGCATTGTTGCATAGTAATTACAGCACAGAAATTCAGTTTAACAGTTCTTTGGTGTTTATGCTCTACTTGAGCCACCTCCCACTTCACCTTTCACTAGGTGGGATATGGTAGCTGACGCGAGTGGAGGAAACATGAATAATTGAAGGAGAAAGGAGCTGCTGAGGGCCAGTTTTCTTCCCACGCTTCCCCACGTTTGAACAATGCTGTCTGCAGCCATTAGTGGCTTCATTCAATGCCATTCTCATCTGAAAAAGTTGGGGGAGTAAAAAAAAGCAACAATTATGGGGAGAGACAAGCAAATAAGCTTCAATCTATATATAGGCTCTGACATCCTTATAATTGTTAGAAAATGCCTCTCAGCTAATGAAGCACGGCACTTTCAAAGTGTAGGCACTGCTGTAACGAAGACAAACAACAAAAACTTTTTTCTTCAACTTGCTATGTGCAATACCCTGGGAGATTAACTAATAGATTAATTTTGTGTATACTCTTCCTGTCAATTTATGCCATTGCAAATTACTATGTCCACACAATTGAGACAGCATCTCCACTAGCAAGACAAATATGTTTACATGGCTACTTTACCTTATAAATGTGGACAGAGAAACTTACAATGGAAGTATAAAATAAGGACAAAATATATCACCTTTAAAATGGATTCTAAATTGTGTCTTTGCATCCAGGTCTACTTGGATCCTGTTCTCTAGCCTCACTTTACCTGTTGAGTACGTTTGGTCTTGACTACCTATGTGCAATGCATTGGGTAATTATCCAGAGATACATTAAAAATCCTTACATCTGCATGCAGCACTTCCTGTCTACAAAATATTACCTTTATATACCTTTCTGGAGAGGTGGTAACACAGTGGTAATGCCACTGGACTAGTAATCCAGAGGCCCAGGCTAATACTCTGGGGACACTGGTTCAAATCCCACGATGGCAGCTGGTGGAATTTAAATTCAATTAATAAATCCGGTACATAAAGCTAGTCTCAGTAGTGTTGTTGTAAAAACCTATCTGGTTCCCTAATGCCCTTTTAGGGGAGGAAATCTGCCATCCTTGCCTGGTCTGGCCTACATGTGACTGCAAACTTACAGCAATGTGGTTGATTCTTAACTGCCTTCTGAAATGGCCTATCCAGTTACTCAGTTCATGCCCAGGCAACAAATGCTGGCCTTGTCAGCAATGCCCAGGTCCCATAAAAGGATAAGGAAAAATAATACAAAGCCTTGCCTCCTGTTCTCATTTTTGTCAACTTTGTGAGCATAAGCAGTTTCCATTATAAATTTCTATAAAACTTTTCACTGTAATTGAACCTACCACCGCTGCAAGCAGGAGTGGCTCAGTTTTGCATCTGTCAGCTCCTTGATTTGTATCGCAGAGAGACTCTTATGCTTCCATCAGCTGTGCCCTTCTTCTTTCCAAACTACCATTTTTTTGCTATTTAACTATAAGTTGCATTACTGTAGTGACTACATTTCAAAAGTACTTCATTGGCTGTAAAGTGCTTTGAGATGGCTGGCGGTCGTGAAAAGCACTAAATGTATTTATGCACTGTATATAAATGCAAGTCTTTTTTAAAATCATATCATTCAAAAATAAGAGTCAAATGCAAGACTTTACAATGCAGATTGAATAAAGTCTGCACACCCTGGTTCAGTGTCCCTTCTAACCCCTGCATCAGCTGAAGACTGCTCTTGGCTTTTGTTCCCTATGTGCAATGCCATGAGTGATTGACTAACACAGGGGTAACGTACCTTTTCACTACAATTAAACTTTATTAACTCTTATAATGGTAAAGATAGTTTGCAACTTCTATATTGAAAACGTAAGTAGCTTTTTAATCATTTTCTGACCAACTACGGAAGTAATATGCCTAGTTATCCCCACTTTAAAGATCCTAGTTCAAACTTGTTGATCTCAAAAGTGCATGATAAATATTCCCCAGAGCAGTAACCAAAGTTGAAGTGTTAACTAAATAACAGTTAAGTTGAAAAGATTGCCAATTAGGCATGCATCTGAACAAGTCATATGCACCCTTGTACTTGAATTGAGTGTTTGGCTTTTACCTCAGGCAGACTTCCAGGACATCAGCTTATCTAATAGTTGTAAGATTGTCAAATTAACCCGCATGTAACTTCTATAAGTTAGGTTGTTTTTAATTCATTAAGCCCAATAACAGAGCTAAAGGATCTGATACCAAGTTAAAACATATACAAAAAAGTTTCGTTAATGTCCTTAATGTCAAAATCTCCTAGCTCATTCACTTTGAGTGGGTTTTGTGCCTAAATTAGGGGAAGGAGAGAATGTTGAAGTCTCAAATCCTCTCCATTCACAAGCTTTTATTCTATTGAGTCCCTTTTTCAGAAAATGCAATTATTATGCCAAGTTTGGTTGCAGTCAGAGGAAAAAGTAATTATAAACTAGAAAATTAAAATTTCCTGTGACATTGAAGGCTTATGTAAGAAATAATAATTATTGCATGCAAGGTGCAACTTGAATGGCTCGATGCACTTGGAGTCTAATTTAGGGATTTTGTGATGCAAATTGAATACTCCATGAGAAGAGTCAATTCTCTGAGGAGTAATGACTGGTAATCTGTCTAAATATTTCTCAACTAAAATAAATCTTCATTGAAGGAAATTGTACGGTACTTGTAAGGCTTATCTTGGGTTATCTGTATTCTGGTTACTAAAATTGACACTAATTATGATTTGATGGCCAATCTAATTATCAGGAGAGCAGAAAGTTTGGAATATTGCTAGTGAATTTTGGAACTCTCATTCTGCTTTGATTAGTAGCCCTTCGAAGACTAGTGAAAAATGGGCTGACCACTGTTGCCTTAATTACCAGGACACCCTCCAGTGATTTTTTTTTTAACTAACATATTTACCTAATGCCGGTAAATTATAAAAAATAATTTGGGAGACTTCCATGAAGTTTCTGTTGGAATGATTTCTTCAAGAATTTTACATCAGTGACACTGAGGAATGTGAAAGTTGGGTTCGAATTGTTTGTAATCTCACGGAAAAGAGAGCACCCCCTTCACCAGTTTCATTTGTTCCTTATTTGATGAACAGTCACTATTTTATTTGCAGTGCTTCAGATATTGCAGGGAATACATATCCAACAAGAATTTAACCAGTTCTTTCCACTCTCTCTCTCTCTCTCTCTCTCTCTCTCTCTCTCCCTCCCTTGCTCCAAAGTTACCTACCTGTCTAATAGAGATCTACTTAGATATCTCTATAAAAATAGCCTTATTCCCTTTACATAGTGCTGTAGTTTGAGTTAGATCTAGATTATTAATGATGTTTTGGACTTGGATAAGCTTTCGTGACTTGTAATAATAAACTAAGACTTTTGCTTGGTCCATGTTGAATAATTGCACTCTTGTTCCTAAAAAGTCTACCTAATTACATTAATAGAATTACTATGATTCAAATTAAAGAGAAATGGCACATCAAACATCCTGTGAATGCTATCCTGTTCTAACTCATTGTTGTATCTTTGCTCTTTCCCATATTCTAATTAAGTAGTTCTGTAAGCTACACATCATTGCTCATGTGGCGTGATAGATCTAGTAGATAAGATGATATTGACAGGCGATCTCATTTCAGCCACCAGATGTCACCAGTTTTCTTAATTAGTAATATAATAAAAGATTTTCTGAAGACCAGGAGCATCTATGTTTCTGTGAATAGCGATATAGTTAAATAGCCATTTAACTTAGTTTTACGCACCAGCTGGATGCAACTGTATCCAAGTGTTGGTAGTCTTCAGTCTTGTACACTGCAATATGATGTGTGAGATAAAGGGCACGGAATTTCAAACTACCCTAGTCCATTTGCTGGATTTAACAGTAATTGGACCATCTATTAATCAGTTTAATTGGGCTGTGATGGGTTGCACCATGACTTGGAAGTGTCTTTTGATATCAAAGTAAGTATTATTTAATTTATTGCAGAATTAACTTTTTTAAAAGAATGATTCATTCAAAATTTAACATGTTTCTACTGAAGGCCAAGATATTTAATACTGTTGCAGGTGCTAGACAGTTTTAACACCCATTATATTTTATAATACATCAGATGTGATGGCTACTACAAAAATTTATTTTCACATGTGTAAGGTCTATTTTAAACACATATACTATTGCAGCAGTAATGTAATAATTGGAGAGTTATGTATATCATGAACCAACTGCATCTCTAACACCTACGGTAGGATTTGTAGGGAAAGTTGAAGCTCCTAGAAGACCAGACTGTGTGCAGGTGTGACAGACAGTGGATACTACACCAAATTGTTGTTCTCCTTCCCCCACAGGCACTGACTATCTTGTGGCAATACATTTCAGTGATCTCTATTGGTCTTTAGTGCCAGTTGATCTGCAGGTTAAATACAGATAGGACGTAGGTGGTGACTTGCATGACATCCTAACACTCCTTTCAGAAGTGTTGAGGCAGTGACAGATGTTTAATTTATCCAATCTACAGTCTGTCCAAGATATCTGATCATTAGACTTTTTAAGAATAGGCGGATTCTTCATGCCATTTTTAATACATTAAATTATGATCATAACCATTTAAGAACCATAATGATGTATATAGTTTACAAAAATGTAAATGCAATATGTATGAGAAATAGATTTCCACCACATTATTTTCCATTTCATAAAGATGGCATCATCTTGGAATTAATTTTCTGTTTTATAATGTATGCAAAGAACACCAGTAAACATTTCCAAACCCAGAATGATTCATACTTTAAATTCCAATGACTGTACAATCAAACCAAAAAAATCATCAACCTTAAACAATTTTTTTTAAAACCTAGACACCTGATGTCAAATGGTGTCAGCAGAATGCTTTGAAGGTCTTTGCTTTGAGGTAAGTGGTGAACCCATTTTATGCAATGCACATTTTGTCTTGAGTGTTCTTGTCCTGTTGCTACTTCTCCAATCCCAGCTGATGTTAATACTGGACAAGTCAGATCACAGAGTGAAACCTAGCTTGATAGATCCTCACATTTTTTTTCAAAAACCATGGAGGTAAGTTACTGAATATATTCACAGGAGTCTGTTGATGAACTTTTAAAAAAAGAATAAAACATTTACTAAACAAGAAAAATTAGCTATATTACACCAGAGAAAAAGGTTGGAAAGATTTTAATACAAATGCAAGGAAATGATTCAAATATTCACTATTCCTTCACCCCAGCTATATCTTTAAAGACGCATACAAATTTGGAAAGATGAAACAATTCACTATATCTATCTTGTATTCTAATATTCAGGCCCGCTGGGAACTGTAGTTCCTGGCCTCCAAATTCCCAATATCTGACTGCTAATTTAAGCTTAATATCAGAGCTTGTCAAACTACAGCGATGCAACTTGGAGCTGCCACTAGAAACAGGAAAAGAAACATAATTGATTAGTTGATTAGTCGTATGGATAGAGAATGCAGGAGAGAACCAAGCTGAAAATAGAAAGTACAGAGGAGATCTGAAGAAGAGAATATGAGAATAGATTAGTGAGTAACACAAGAGGGAACCCAAAAGTCTTCTATAAACATAAAAAAAGTAAAAGGATAGTTAAAGGAAGGGTGTGGCTAACTAGGGACTGAAAAGGAGATGATCTTGTGAAGACGACGTGGCTGAGATACGAAATGAGTACTTTGCACCTCTTCATTGGAGAACAGGATGCAGAAGGAGGTAGCAGAAATATTGGATAGGATAAAAATGAAAGGAGATACTTAAAAGGTTGGAAGTCCCCAAAGTAGAAAAAGATATCTAAGTTACTGAGGGATGGAAGGGTTGAAATTGTGGAGTGTCTATCCCCAATCCTCCTCAAATATGTGGGTGATGTCAGAGCTGGATTGAAAATATTACAATAATAAAAACAGAAAATGGTGGAGGGAGAACCAGTGTTAACTTTTCAGGTTGTTGACCTTTCATCAGAGAAGCTGGGGTTGTGCTCCTTAGAGGAAGATAATGGATTTGGTGTTCAAAATCAGAAAGGGTTTTGATGAGAGTAAATAAGCAGAAACTGTTTCTGTGGCAGAGGGACCAGTAAACAGTGGATCCAGATTTAATGCGATTGGCAAAATTGACAGAGGAAGCATTTTTCTACACGAGTTGTGTTCTGGAATGCACTATCTGAAAGATTGGTGGAAACAAATTCAGTAGCAATTTTCTAAAGGAATTTAAGGGGAGAGAATTTTGCAAGGTGATGGAGAAAGAGTGAGATTAGTTGAATAGTTCTACCAAAGAGCTAGCACAGCACAATGGGACAACTGCTTCCTTCTGTGCTTTGTCATTCGATGATTAATAATGAAACCTATGAAACTCACCATATTAACATCTATGATGTTTCACCAGTGGAAGAGACCTATAGCCTCTGATATCCTGCTTACTGCAATTGTGTGCTCCAGCCTCCTTTACAGAGCAAATAAAAATCGTCTCTTGTTTTCGGAGTTTCTGATTCTATCCTGGGCACCCATAGGGAGCTGGGTTATAGGTACCTGAGAAAATGGTGTTCTTTTCTATTACTGTACAACCATCAGTTGTTGTTACTGGGCGCACATTCTGTATAAAATAGACTAGGTTTGATAAGTGTTAAGAAATGTGGTCATCTGCTCGTTTTAACCTTTAATTGTATGCCAATAACCATATTCAAATGAACGGCACATTTTTAAAGTGAGTGTTACGAGTATGGCATATATGTTTCCTTTCATGATATGGGGGAAAGAGCTTGAGTTTGGATTCGGCTCATATACATTAATATAGTCCATGTGGGGTTAGGAATGGGTTTTGCTTTCTTTGATATGTTTGTGACCAGATGCAAGAGGCACTCCTTCCAGGGACTGTTCCAATGTTTCTAAAAAAAACCATGAGTTTAAATTTTTAGAAATAAGGAAAAATCACAATACTCCGTACTTCAAGCTTGTACAATAAAACGTATTGGGGCCATGAAGTGTGGCAATGCATTAACTTACTATGGTATTAAGGAGAGATTGAGCATCCTGAATAGAGTGAGAGTTGTTTTTGTGGTTAGTCATATGACATCCTGGACCTGTGAGTAGACACCCACTTTTGGCCATGGTGTTGGAAGCAATGAAACTATAATATTTTTAAACGTTATTTCCAGATCCGTTGATCTCAGAAAAGCCAGAAAAATTTAAACGAGCAACATCATCAAACAAAAGCCGTCAGCAACTTCAGAGGGAACGAGCGTTACAGCAGCTGCAGAGTCGCATCACAAATGAGCACAATCAAGCTGCTCCTAACCTTCAAGATCAACAACTGTCCAAACCAAAGATGAGACCTCCACAAGCCACAGAGCCACCATCACCCAAGCAAGAGCCAAAGCAGGCTGTGCAAGTAACTGAAAAACAACAAACAGAAACTGGAGTAAGCCACCAGAAAGAAACAAACAAACCTGAACCCAAAGCATCATTTACATTCCAGGATTCCTCAGTCCAAGAGTTATCAACACAACAGATCAAAGGGGTGGAATTGTTAGTAAGTCTAGAAATAATTATAAAAGAACCCTTGGAAACACCGGTCAATTATTCAAGCTGTCATCTTATATAACTTATTCTATGCAGCATGGTCCTTGGAAAAGTGGTCAGCTGCATCAGAGTAAAACGAGGTGCAAGTTTAATTTTCCAACATAGGAGCAGGAATAAGCAGTTCAACCCCTTAAGCCTGTTATGTGATTCAATTAGATCATGGCTTATCTCTATCTTCATTCAGTTTACCTGCTGAAGTTCCAAATGCCTCATACCCTTGCCTAAAAATCCCCTCTATCTCAGTTTTGAAATTTTGAATTGATCTAGCCAGTACGGCTTTTTGGAGGTGAAAATACCAAACTTCTACCACCATTTGCGATAAGGTGATTCTTGGCTTCATCCTTGAACAACCTAGCTCTAAGTTTATGCCCTTTTGTTCTGGATTCTCCTTCCAGAAGAAATTGTTTCTATTTAACTTATCATATTCCTAATCATAAAAAACTCCTTTAGATTGTATCCCCAAGTACAGAAGGCTAAGAGGCAAACTTTTTAGCCCTTGTATCATTCTTGTGAATCTGTGCTGCGCCCTCTCCAAGGCCAACTGATACTTCTATGTAGTGGCCTGTGCTGATTTGAGAAGGGAAAATTGGGGAGGGGGTGTCCATACCTCTTTGTGGTTGAGCCAAGTACATCAATGGCAGTGACAAGGAACAGGGTCATTGCCACAGGTGTATACCCAAGGGAGCAAATGGAGGAATTTCAAAGTAAGAATTTCAGCTAATGGAATTTCCTATCTGCTCAGTTGTAGCAAAGTAATTTTGCCCTTGTACTATGAAGATGTGGTTTCTGAAATAAATGGAGAAGTACAATAGAATACTGTTCCGAGCCAGTCAGGATCTCACACATTTTGGACTAGCAATTTAAGTCCATCTTTTTAATGTACAGCAAATTTGTTCCATATGCAAAGTATAATTGTACAGTATTTTCTCTTGAGCAAATGTAATTTACTTGTACTCTACAATTTGCCCATATAGAACATTGATCACACTCTCTTCTTTCTCTCACCATCATTCCACTTCACCACCCCCCACACCCAAATTCTGATTAAGAATCTGTAGGGGGCCGACGGTGTTCTACTGCAGCTATCTGTAAACGTATGAGTTTTTTTTATCTTCATCGGAGGTAATGTTTCACCCCTGTTCGTTAATGTTTGTAAGGAATGTAACTCAAAAATTAATGGACAGATTTCAAAGAAACTTTGTACACAGGGTATGTCCCAAGGAAAAATTGATTAGTTTTGGGCGAAAATGCGGCTCCAGATCCTGGAATTTTTTGAAGGATCTGTAAACATTGGGAGTTAGGATGAATTGACTTTTTTTAGAATGTTGAGTTGTTTTATTGTGTTACCATGTTCTGGATTGTCTCAGCTACTGTGGTGGAATCTGCCACAGCGGCCAAAATGTGAGCAGAGTTTTTGGAGCAGGTCGTTGGATGTGGATTGACCTGAAGCCTCTATAGTAAGATGGAGAGCTGCGAAATTGTAATGTTAAGTTAACACAGTGTGGCGGAAATATGCATTCTACTGAGTGCTATCTTCACTTGTTTTGCATGTTTCACTTCTTCTGTTAATCATGGGTAGATGTTCCTGAGTAATCAGTTGCGTATTCTTATAGCTGCATAAAAATAATATATTTCAGAAACAACCATTACTTAATTAGAGCGTTGATCTTTCTCAAATTTGGCACAAACTTATTTTTAAAGCATAACTGACTAGTTTTCAGTAAAAACAAAATATTGGAAATAACTCAAGTGAGTTAACATGCATGAAGGTGTCAGAATCATCCCCTGGTATTAAAGCAAAGTCATACTTGTAATTGTATTTTTACTTTTCTATTTGGCTAGTTCACAAAGTAACATCATCAGTGAGCTGTTGACTAAGTCAGCTGATAGAAAATAAAAGAAAAATTGTAAAGAAACATTACCAAGTCAATTTTATTTTTCCACAGGCGTGAGAGATCACGTCTGGAACAGCTGCAACTGGAACAACGATTAATAGAAGAGAAGAATAAACGCAAGAAAGCACTTCTCTCGAAGACCATTGCAGAAAGGTATGGAATTTTCTTAACGGAAGGTTAAGCTGATTAATTAAATCAGCCCATCAACACTCACTTGTTTTATGTACTATTGTATGCCTACAGAGCTACTCAAAGAAGTTACTTCACACCAAACTTTGAGCCATTGGAAAGATTAATTTTTTTTCCCCGACATTGTCAAATTTGTCCCAACAATTTGGATGACACTGGAGCACTGCACTTTGCCAAAGATTCCAGGTTAACAAAAGAAGATATTTTGGTCACTACCAGTAATCCCCATGTTCGCAAAATCTGGGTCAGCTGCAATTTTGTACTGTCATGTAGCCTACCAGATTTTTTAATTTACTCTTTAATGGGATGTGGGCATCGCTGGCTGGGCAAGCATTTATGGCCCATGAGAAGGTGGTAATGAGCCCCCTTCTTGGATCTCTGCAGTCCATGTGCTATAGGTATACCCACAGTGCCATTAAGGAGGGAGTTCCAGGATTTTGACCCAGGGACAGTAAAGAAACGGTGATATAATTCCAAGTCTGGATGGTGTGTGGCTTGCAGGGGAACTTGCAGGTCGTGGTGTTCCCATGCATCTGTTGCCTTTGTCCCAGCACTCACAGTTAAGACTCCAGTGCATAATGGCCACTTGGGTGAGGCATGGAAGGATGATCAATAACTGCAAATACGTAACCAGAGGAGCCATTGCCTACCCAAGAGATGGGGGGATATTGGAAATAAAGAATGCATACCTTTATTTATTAATAAATGACAATGTTAAGTGTATATAAATATCAATCATTAATTTTTCTTCAGTTTCATCTAAAGTTTGTTAGAGTTTAAAATTTAAATGGGTTATTTTGAAAGTATTTTGTGGTAAGTTGTCAGTGACTATATGTCTAGTGCAGTTCTGACCAGTTATTCTGATCATTCCAGGTCTAAACGAACCATGGCAGAAACTGTGAAACTAAAGCAGATCCAAAAGGAACTTCAGACCTTGGATGTCTTATTATCGAGTGATGTTAACATCTTACGGAATCGGATTGAACAGTCCAGCTGGGAATATTATCAGGCTAAGTAAGAATGTGTTTGCCCTCTAAGGCACAAAGCCTGCTTCTGTTTTAACCATTCAGAACCAAGTAGTAGAAAGTTACAACCGTTCTAACTAAAGAATTGCAAATATAGGATGTTTATAAAACCCTTGTGCAACTTCAAACTAACTTTGGATGTAAACATGACAGCAAATTGTAAACAGCAATGAAAGCATAATTCACTAAGTTTTTTAACATTAGTTATGACCACCTTCTATAGCCATTTTCAACCAGTTGCAACATCTGAATTAAAATGAATCATTAGCAACATTAATAAATTAGACTTTCATATGCTGTTTACAGATTTGCTTCTGTTATGTGTACATAAAGTTATTGGAGGTTAAAGTTGCACAAGGAGTTTATAAACATTGTACAGAATTGGGGATATTCAGTCTCATTGAGTTAGTATAAAATTTCATATGAACTTCATGAGCTGTTTACTGATCACTCTTCAGGTACTTATAGAAAGACTAATTGGATAGTGACCGTATTGTAATTCTGGCCAAATGTCCCAATCTCACTAGCTGAGATCCTGAACATAATTCTGTCTTTGGTTAACACCAACTAACTACATGGACCACAATATGCATTTACCCACTGAACTGTCAGAACTTTGTTTTGTAATACACTTTTTAAATTGGAGGTAGTTTACAACTACTTTTGAATCCTGATTAATTTGTGATTTGCTAAGAAATATTTCCCAATTCTCGAAGTGTAACTGTCAGTAATTCAGCTTAAACATAATCAACAGAAAAAGCTAACCATTTTACCCTGCTGTGATTATTGACTATTAAAATGGTTTACTTTCTTAAGTTGACATTTGAATATCATGTGTGCTACATCTTTTTTAATAAAACATAACAGGGAAGAATTTTATGCTTAGATCAGAAGTTCTGTAGAACTGGATAATTCTATTTTGGAATTTTATGCTTGGATTAACTATGAATTTATTAAGATTACTGTTTAGGCCCTGGGGTAAAAAGAGCATTTAGTGAATATTTGTCATGTGTACCATGCATATAATCTCAAAATAAGAAATACTGTGCCTGTTAAAAGAGGTTGTGATCAAGACATGGGCTTGGACTAGAACTGAATAATAATAACTTTAGCAAGCAACATAATCTCACTCGTTTTGTAACAAATGAGCCTTAGATTTAACCATGTCACTAACAAACATGTTTAAAAAGATTTTGATGTTGAAAAAAAATGTGTATTAGTTCAGCGGCAGGAATAATTGCCATAATCACTTTACAGACTTCACTAACTAATGAGACTAAAATAAGTCCTTGCTAGTATTTGTTGTGAATCTCAGTAAAGGTAAGAAATGATCAGTGAATTAGTGCAGATTGTGTGTCCTTTGCCCCCTCATTTTCATCATACTTGCATCTGCTTCATCTTTGTAAGTGTGTAGTGTAGTTAACACAAAGGAAGAATGCAATAAAATACAAGATGTTAATAAACTTTCAGAATTAGTTTAATTGGAAAATTAATTTTAGCTATATAGTGTGAAATGACTCTTTGACACTAAGAATACAGAGGTCACATACTGCCTGGGTAATAGTTTAAATGGGATAGGGGAGCAAAAGAATCTAGGGATACAGATACACACTTCACTAAAAGCAGTGAAGCAGGTTAAAGCCATTTAAAAAGAAATCAAACCAAGTCCTGCTATTCATTTATATAAGAATGAAATTTGCCAAGAAAGAGAAGACTGTGGGAGCTCCTGATGGAAGACTTAATGGATTGATAGGGTAGTTGTGGAGAAGAGATTTTCATTTCTGTGTTAGACCAGAACCAGAAGTCATAAATGTTAATATGGTCACTAATAAATTGAGTAGGGAATTCAGGAGAAATTTTTTTACCTGAAGTATTGTAAGGTGCTGCCATAAGAAGTAGTTGAAGAATAGATATGTTTAAGGGGGAAACCGATAAATGCATAAAGGAGAAAGGAATGGAAGATTATGCTGATGGGATTAGATGAAGAGGAGTAGGAGTGAAGTTCATTTAGGAATCAACTGCAGCATAGACCAGTTTGAACGAATGGCACGTTTCAAAACAAAAGCAAAATACTGATGCTGAAATTCTGAAATTAAAAACAGGAAATACTGGAATGACTCAGGTCAGGCAGTATCTGTGGACAGCAAAACAGAGTTAACATTTCAGGTCAATGACCTTTGGTCAGAACTAGAAAAAGTAAGAGATATATTAAGTCTTAAGCAAATAGAGATAAGAAAGGAAGATGTGGGGAAAAGAATAAAAAGGAAGGCAGGTGAAAGGCAGGCAATGATGGTGCAAGGCAGAAGGAGACCATAATGGGACAGGTAAAGAAACAAGAGATAGAAAAAGCTGAATGATCACCAATAGCTGCCATCCCAAAAAAAGCGGGGGGGTGGGGGGGTGCGCTTGCAGGGCTGAAGCCTGTAAAGCACCTAATTGAAAGACGAAATGCTGTTCCTTAAGCTTGCATTGAACTTCATTGAAACGGTGTAGGAGGCTGAGGACAGAGTGATAATGGGACAGAGAATTAAAATGGCAGGCAGCTGGAAGCTTGGGGTCACCCTTATGATCAGACCAGATATGTTTCACAAATCAGATCTCCCAAGCTGTATTTGGCCTCCACGATATTGGGGATATAGCATTGTTAGCAGCAGATACAGTAAATTACCTTTTAATGTAGTGACCCAGGTCATTGTGGAAGGAACAGTCACTTTGAAATGCTGAAACCTTATGATTCTGGAATGAAGAATTAGGGATGACAGCAAAAGTCTGGAAGATGCAATCAAGGGGCCCTGTGAAATGACTAGTATTGTGGGGGGTGGGGCTTTGTTGCTGGGGGAACCCTCACTTAAGAAAAAGGAAGACTCATTGGTGTGGAAAAGGGCATTTTCAGAACCATCTCTCCATCTGTCACAACTAAAAGTATGGAAGAGAGACCTTGCAGGATGTGAGATAGAAGGAATTGTAGTCAAGGTAGCTGTGAGAAATAATGGATAATGATCAATGGTCTTTCCCCAGAAATGCAGACAGAAGTTGAGAAAGGGAGGATTGAGATGGACCATATGAAGACAAGGGAAGGGTGGAAATTGGAAGCAAAATTGAAGTTTTAAGAAGGCCAAGGAAGAAACAGAGCCCTCAGGGCATCCCTTTGGGCAATGGAGTTATAGGGGGGGTTGGGTACCCATGGTGAAATGGAGCTGGTTAGGGCCAAGATACAGAATATTCTTAAAGTGGCTGAGGATGTGGGAAGAGACTGGACAAGAGATGGAAAAAGTCAAGATAGGAATAAGTAAATTATGTGGGGCAAGAACAGAATCTGTGGATCTCCCAGGACAGTCCTGTTTGCGAATCTTGGTTAGGGGTTAGAAGCGGGCTATGCAGGGTTGGGGAAACCACAGGTTTGGAGGAGGTCAGTGACAGTCTTGGAAACGATGGCTTAATGTTGATGGTGAGGATATGGTTCAGGGAGACGTAGGACTTGTCATTTGTTCAGGCTGTTTGGTAGCAGATATTCACTAAACAACATCACTCCATCAGCAGGTCAAATAACAATGTTTTGGTTGAATGTGAGAAAATCGTGTTGCAAATTCAGAGGGGGATGAGTTTGATTGAGAAATTGAAATGGCCAATGTGATGCTGGCAGTTCTTGATGGAAAGAACCCGAGAGGGCAAGAGCCCAGAAGGAGGAGGAAGCTAGGTTAGGCAAGAATTCTGAAGACAAGAGAAAGGGTCCATCCTGTGTGAGGGAGGAAGTGTTAGACTCCTGACCAAAGTAATTGGTGTGGAGGCAAAGGAGCTTGAAGAAGAGCACAGCGTCCTGCTGAGCTCAAAATTCATTCAGGAGCGTGTGGATGAAGTTTGTAGCCTTTGCTGAGAACTGTTCGGGATTAGCAAGGATATATAATACACAGCATGGGGAAGAAGGGATGATATCTGAAGTAAATGAAAGAGGAGGGGGGTCCAGAGGGGCATTGGCCTCCTGACTTCCTGTACTCTATAGTTTCAATGTAAGTCTGCTTATTAACCATTTATTTACAGGACTTTGAAGTGAAATATTCCTGCTCCTGTTTATCCTTACTGAAATTCTTGCATTGCCTGGCTGTGCTGTTCCACTCAGTTCATATTTGGAGCGTGCAAAAAATTTAAAAGGTTTTACAGTACTGTCAGCCAGAGCACTCATACAAGCTTGTGACCTAATCCAAGCTGTAAATTATTCAACAAATAAATTGGGATCTTCAGAGCATTGTAATAAAATAATATTGTGGTGGCACTGATGGGGCTGTAATGCTTGGTTGAGATTGAAGATGATTGTCACTGTGCTTGTTCACAATCTACACTACACCAAACGGCATCTAGTTTTTTTTTAAATGGCATATCTCTCACCTCTAAAGCAGATGATCAAGGTGGTTACTAGCCAAGCTTTGCTTTCAGACTAGTCATATTGGCAGCAGAGCCATCAATTCAGTTCTACTGAATTTATATTGACAGCATTTCAAACTTAAGATTCACAACCTACGTTTATTTCAAGACATTTTGATGTGAAGGGAACAGCTTCTGCAACCGAGCTTAAGCTTGAAACTTTTTAAGTACAATTCAATTTTTTCTTGTTTTAATTACCACAGTCATTGCACTGAAAGTAGATTACAGCAGTTTGTAGTACATATTGTGCTTGGAAAATAGGATCCTGCCGTCAGTTTATGTTGCCCATAATTGTTGATTGTGCTAAGCTATTTTTAAATTTATAAGTTGTTTGGAAGGATTTAAGAATGCAAAGTATGCACTAGTTATTGTACATGCAGCTTTTGATACTCTTGAGTTCTTGTCCTCACCTTATCACTGGAGAATGCAGAAGAGTCCATTGAAAACCAAGCATTTCCCCCTACTTGATATAGCAAAGTGAAAGCTAGACATTGATATACCAGCTGAAGGAATGGGGCAGAAAAAGATAACTTATAATTTATCGTACCGCTGTTGTGCATCTCCTAGCAGCTGATAATGACACACATGGTGAGCTGTAAACTGGTTCCTGACTACTTAGTTACATTTTGGTATGACCTGAGGAGCAAGAACAGAATGGGTTCCTTACAAAGAAAAGTTGTTTTGAACTGTGTGGTGTTTATGTATATCATTTTGCAACTATTTTAATGGCTTGGAGTGATATTTGCACACACAGCCTGAACAGTGAACAAAATTCATCTTGCTCATTGTGCATCCTTTCCTTGCCCTCAGAAAGAGGTATGATAAGGCAGAAGTGGAGTACATTGCAGCAAAACTGGACCTGTACAAGAAGACTGAATTGAAGGAGCAGCTAACTGAGCATCTGTGCACCATAATCCAGCAGAATGAGTTACGCAAAGCTAATAAACTGGAAGAGCTGATGCATCAGTTGGAAATGGAGACAGATGAGGAGAGGCTGGAACTAGAGATTGAAGTGGACAATATATTGCAGCAGCAGGAAATATTCAAGGGGACTGATCAGACTAAAGCAGGTGATGAATCAGGACAGCAAGCTGTTCAAGAGGGGGACGATCTGAGTCACACGGTTAAACAGGTTGAAAAAAAAGAGACCTCTGCTGCTAATGATACAGGTGAGAAAGATTTAAAGGACAAAGTTAAAACTCAACCAGAGAACTTGAATCATACAATGTCAGAGAAGATTCAAACACTGATTGCTACAAATTGAGAGAGAGAATATGCTTGTGTTTCACAATGGGGTTGGGTGAAATTGATGTTGTTTTCCACAAGGTGATCATCCATCTGTTGGCAACTTAATCCATACCAACATCAATTATTTTAAAAAGTGACCAAATATTCTAGAAATTTTTGTGCTCCATATTTTACTAATGAAGAGTTCAACCTGTGAACAAAATTTAAGGTTTTGGGTGAAAGACAGATCACAAAATCAGTGAGGTATTTTGGACCTGAAGATTGACCTGTTTCTTGAGGCACTTTACAAGTGTTCCTGCACTTGATTTAATCTCCATCACACTCATTTTCTGCAAATTTTGTTAGGTGCAAATTAGTTAGTTTTCCCCATGATGTCTTAAGATTTAACTGGTCAAAAAGTTGAGGCTGGCTGAAGTTGCCTTGAGCTTCCTAATTTTATGCAAACTCTTTTTTAAAAAAATATTTGAATAAACAAATTGTTGATTTGTCTCTGAAGTTTAAATTTACTGTTATCTGTGACTAGTTTATAGGTTTTATCAAAATTTTCAGTGTTTTTAAAAGTAATCTATCTCAACTGAGTAATAGTGGCTAAGAGTTTGAAGATGAAATGATTTTGGGTCAACATTTTTGTGTAATTCTGAATTAATTTATTTTTCATCCTCTGAATTTTCTTGTATGTTGGCATTTTAATGTTTAAGTGTTGTCAGCAAAGTCTTGTTACAGTAGTTACATCAATATGCCAACTTGGCCTTGGCTTTGAACTGTAAATGCCTTTTTGAAGTTTCAAAAGGTTTGGGTATTATACAAGCAGTGGACCAATTTAGAAGAGAGTTGCAATGAGATGAGTATTTAAAAATTAGCTGTTACAGGTACAGTCTCTCAAATCTAACTATCTGAAAACTGGTCATTTTTATAAGCTGCCATGCATCATTTTTAAATGAGTCCAATAACATGCTGGGATAATTCAGCTAGGTCCTGCATTGGCACGATGGCGTGCTAGACTACTTGTCAGCTCAGAGCGCTGGTCTTTTTCTGTGGTCTGAGCAACCTTTGACCGCACCTGACTTGACCCTGTGAGTCAGCCTTATTATCTTAATTTCTTTTCAAATATTATTTTTTTCTCTATGTTATGTATTCCGCTTTAATGAAAAGCAACTTATCCACTCCAATTAATAGGTGACACATTAGATCAATTAAATTTCTGATTTTTTTTCTCCAACAATCAGCAAGATCCAAAATCTGGCACAGACTCAGCCCAAGTTTTGAGACACTACACAGGAATTGGATAAAAGCAAATTCTATAAATTAGATGCCACCAAAGTGAAAAAAAATCTTGTCCTTTTTAAAGGTTTATTAAAAGCCCTTGTTTTGTCATTAGATAATTTGTTTGATTTTTAGATATTTAAGTCCACTCCTATAACCTTCATGGTAACACATTTAACACAAATGCTGTTTGTTTGTTTTGACTGGCTGCTGAACCAATATGGAATAACTTAGCTTTGCTTGTTCATCCACCCCTATTTTATTGTTTACTTCCATTGTTGGATGTTAACACTACATTCTGCAATCAATATACATAAATTGTACATGATGGATTTACACTAGATTTGAGCTCATTATTTTGTTTATTCTTGGCTTGTTCACTTTTCAGAAATGTATTTTTGTATTTATACATAGCTCAAAATTCAAAATTTACCCATTTTAAATGTACTTGTGTGAAATTAAATTTGCAATTATGACTCTGGTTATGGGAATCTTGCATTCTAAAATGTATATTATTTTGGAAGTTGCAAGTACAATTTTGTTCAGTTTTTCTTACCAACATGCCACCCCTCCCCCCCCCCCCCCCCCCCCCAGCATAATTTTCTCATTCCCCTGAAAAAGACAATGACCTTATTTGGACTATGGTCCCACCAGTGCAAATAGCCCCTTAGTACTGTCAGAGCCCAGATGGTGTTAACTAGTTATTAGATCACAGACTAGACTGAACCTGATTTTCATCAGATGGCCACATGGAAGTATGCCTTCCAGTCAGGTCAATAGTTATAATGACAAAAGGCACTTTAGCTATTTGTTTCTTTCCCCATCCCAGCCCTAATTGCCTAGCCTAAAAAACCTAAAGTCAATTGTAGTGTCTTTATAAAGACCTGCTATTCCTCAAACTACAGGGAGCATTCTGTAGTGATTTTAAAAAAAAACACAGGTAGGATGCAGTTATAAGTGGTCACATCAGAAACCCTATTGATATGTAAATGTGCTGAGACACTACTAAAAATGTCAGTACTATACTGATTTTATTTTTAAACAGGAAATGAACACTGTCGTCTATACATTTTAAATCAGTTTGTTTAAGGACCAGCCCTTGAAACAAATGAACCCAACAAATACATGAATATATTTGTTGCAAACACCATTCAAATTTGAACTAGAATCAAGTACTCAGCCACTTCAGTTAGTGGGTTGTTAATAGATAAGAAAAAAACATTCTTATTCCTCTGCTTCAGTTTTCACACAAACCTTTTTTTCACAAAACCTTCACCCGTTAAAAGACCAGGTTCCAGATTAGGCATTGCCACTTGTACCCAACAGAACAAAAACATACTTCATATCAGTTTCCCTAAACTCCCCACCCAGCACATGGATCCCCTGACTGTGAGGCAATGCTACCAGTATGACATGATCAGGTAATTTCAGGTACAAATCAGATTGACTTTAAAGATGGGTCTAGAGTGAGTATAAAGTGCATACGAATTGTTTGAGGATTTCAATTGTTCAGGATTTGCATGCATTGTTTAAAAAACCAACACTTGTGTGGGGGGGAGGGGTGGGGGAGGTGGTGGGGGGGGGGGAGAAGAGCAGTGCTTCTTCAAGGTAGGCATTCTTGGAAGAGAAGTGGCAGTGAATTAAACAATAAGATAAAAGCAAAATACTGCGGATGCTGGAAATCTGAAAGAAAATTCTGGAGAAACTCAGCAGGTCTAACAGCATCTATGGAGAGAAAGACAGTTAACGTTTCTGTCTTTCTCCCCACAGATGCTGTTAGACCTGCTGAGTTTCTCCATATTCTGTTTTTTGTTTGATTTCCAGCATCTGCAGTATTTTGTTTTTATATTATACACTTGTGTGGGTGCCAGTTGCCAATTTCATTTTATATTCCAGGGATTCACCATCACTTTTTGTCATTGCATGCCTAAAACTATGCTCTCCTGATACTGCCCTCTTCTGGGGTCTGAAAATTTCACATTTGCTTTTCTCAAAGCTGCAATGGTTCTTTTAAGTTTTACTATTCTTATAATTCTCTTGAATAATTTTTACATTTTGATGTTGGATCCATTGTTTCCTTTAAAGAGGTGTGAAAAGTGGGTGATGTTTTTGGAGCAATTTCCCTGAATGTATTTACACCAAAGAGTACAAGGAAAGGAGAGAAAAGCTATAATATGCATGAATATATTTTCCTACTGTAAACATGTTTTTCATACCAAACTATAACAGCTGTTTTCTCTATAGTTTGCGTTAGTGCTACTGCTATTGCTTGGCTCTACTCTTGCCTACCTAATGGTAGCCAGAGCATCTCCATCAGTGGAAAAGCAACATACTGCAGATACTGGAAATCTGAAATAAAAACAGAAAATGCTGGAAATACTTAACAGGTCTGGCAGCATCTGCAGTGATAGAAACAGTAAACGTTTCAGGTCGATGACCCTTCATCAGAACTTCATCTTCATCAATGGTTCCCTTCTGTTCCTCACCTATGTGCTACTTTTTGGCAACACAATCCACATCGTCTTCCACATATGCTGATAACACCCAGCTCTACCTCAGCTTTTTTAAAATTTGACCTCACCGCTACCTCTATAGTCAGACTGCTAGTATGACATCCAGTTTTGGATAAACACCAGTTTCTTGCAGCTAAACAGTGACAAGACAATAGTAATTTTTTACCCTTGTAATTACCTCTGTACTGTCCATCCCTGGCTCCTGTCCCAGATTGAACCATATTATTTGCATGAATCTTATTCAGCCTGTGAGCTTTCAACTCTTGCAATAATTGCCAACATCCACGTCTAACAGTGCATAGCTCTGCTTTCTACTGGAAGTATTATATCTTTTTTACCTCCAGACATGACTACTCCAATGCTCTCTCCTGGTCAACCTCTCCAAAACTTTGCTGCCTCTATCTTATGTGGATTAAATTCTACTTGCTTGTTAGCTGCCCCGTCCCCCCCAAAACAAAAAAAACTAGCCTACCTCAGCTCCCAGCCTCTAATGCCTCTTATTTAAATTTTCGTAAGTATAAACCCTCTCTTGGTCTTGGTTTCTTATCTCTGTAACATCCACTAGCCTCACCCATCTCTGTTCCTCTGAATCCATCTCTTTTGAGTGCCCCCTTCAACTCCAACATTTATAGCAATGCCTCTAAGCTAAACCTCTCTGCCCCTCCATCTTTTACCTTTTTCAAACCCTCCTTACAGGTCATCTCTTTTAACCAAACTCCTCATTACCCATCCCAATATCTTCAACAGATTTGTATTTCTTAATTGCACTTTGAAACACACTGGTTTTTCCACATTTAAAGCACTATATAAATGCAAGTTATCAGGGGCTTGAGCATAAAAATCATGGCTGACACTCCAGTGCAGTACTGAGAGGGCATTGCACTGTCAGAGATGTCATTCAGATGAGACATTAAACTGAGATTCCACCTACTTGGGTGGATGTAAAACATCCCATGACACTATTTTGAAAAAGAGCATGGAAGTTATCCCCAGTGTCCTAGTCGATATTTATCCCCCAAACAATATTACCAAAAACAAGATCTGGTCATTATCTCACATCTGTTTGTTCAAGTTTGCTGAGTGCAAATTAGCTGCCAAGTTTCTGATCTGACCACAATGATCGCACTTCAAAAAGTACTTTATTGTGATGTCCAGTGTTTGTGAAAAGTGCTATATAAATGCAAGTATTTTTCTTTTAATCTGAAATGACACTATATTTCATTGTTTAAAAAAAAATTGAAGTAAGAACCTATGTTCGAAGTCACCTATTGTATTCTATTGCTAATTCTGTCTTCCATCTATTTCACTTCCCACGTTGCTTTTGTTACAATGTGCTTCACACTCTACTGTTTTAGACTAGCCAGGTTTTTTTTAAAGTATGGATATGTTCTGCTCTCAACTTGTATAAATGCAATGTTCGGCTAGCATAGGTGAGTTATTGTGTTGGTAGCACATGACATTTTGCCTGGCAACATCAGAGTATGTACCTGTAAAACTCTGGAAACTCCCTGTTCAAATTTCAATGGCAGAGTTAACTGAAGTGTGGAGGCAAATTGCATTGAAAATGAAGTTTCCAATTGGTACAGTGTAGCATTGCAGCTTGGTTTTATTTGGTCTGGAGTTATACTGCTTGTGAGAAGCCCAAACACTCTGACGCTACCTACTGAAAGAGTAGTGATCTCATGCATCCCCTTTATTGCATTTAGAATCTTTACCTGGATATGCACCTGCAATTGCTTCGTAATGTGAAAATAGCAGATAATGGACTGATGTGATAATGTTTGGAGTATTATGATGAAGCATTCTCTTTTAGTAGCAGTCTTTCTGTACTTTCCATGATTAGACTTGATCCTCAGCAGTCCAGAATCATGAGAGTTCATTGCATGTTCCAAATTAATTACTAGATTAATTTCTAATAACAGTAATAAGCACACTGAACAGATAGTCAACTCCAGCCCTTTGGACACACTCTGCTCCTTTAGCAGTGAATGAAGTCTTTTGGATCTCACACCAGAGCTAACATGTGGTACAGATCTCCTGCAGCACTAATATAAATTTGGTTCAGCTGTAACTACTTTCTTGGGTTTTGGTCTGATTGGTCATTCTGGTAAGTGGTCTTCAGTGTTTATCTTTTATGGGAGTTCACTTATCTATCCTGTTTCTACTTGTATCATTACCTGGATATGTAACAAATAATTTGAGATTATCCGTTAGCCTCACAATGTAGCTCATTTGTATATGTAGCTTCTATAAAATGTTTTTATGCAGGTCCCTGTCATCTGCAAGCAGAAAGAGCTTGTCCAGGCATACGTCCTCTGCCAGAGGCCCCAGCGTCACAGATGCCAGTCTTCAAGAAACAGCTAAAGGCACTGGATACTGCAAAGGCTATGGGCCCTGACAATATTTTGGCAATAGTACTGAAGACTTGTGCTTCAGAACTTGCTGTGTCCGTATTCAAGCTGTTCCAGTACAGCTACAACGTTGGCATCTACCCAGCAATGTGGAAAATTGCCCAGGGATGTCCTGTGCACAAAAAAGCAGGACAAATCCAACCAGCCAATTACTGTCCCATTAACCTACTCTTGATCATCAGTAAAGTGTAGTAAGGGGTCATCAACAGTGCTATCAACCTGCACTTGCTTAACAATAACCTGTATAACTGTATGCATAAATGGGTCATTTTCTGATTGGCAGGGTGTAACAAGAGGAGCCCCAGAGCGGTCTGTGCTGGGGCCACAACTTTTTATAATTAATATCAATGACTTAGATGAGGGGAGCGAAATTTGCAGGTGACACAAAGATGGGTAGGAAAATATGTTGTGAAGACGACATGAGGTTGCAGACGGATATAGATAGGTTGAGTGAGTGGGCAAAAATCTGGCAGGTAGAGTATAATGTGGAAAAATGTGAAATTGTTCACTGGCAGAATTTAAAAAGAGTTACTTAAATGGAGAACAGCTGCAGAATTCTGAGGTGCAGAAGAATCTAGGTGTTCTCATGCGTGAGATATAAAAAGTTAGTATGCAGGTACAACAAGTAACCAAGAAGGCTAATGGAATGCTATCCTTCATCACATGAGGAATTGAACGTTTATTTAATAAAAGGATGTTGATGCATTAGAGGAGGTTTACTAGATTGACACCTGGAATGAGTGGGTTGTCTTATGAGGAAAGGTTAGACAGACTGGGCTCATTTCCACTGGAGTTTAGAAGAGAGGGATGACTCGATTGAAGTATATAAGATCTTGAACGGCCTTGACGAGATGATCGTGGAAAAGACGTTTCCCTTTGTGGGTGAGTCCAGAACCAGGAGGCGCTGTTTTAAAGTTAGGGGGTGCCCTTTTAGGACAGTTTTTTTTCTTAATTGATCCACTGGATGTGGGCTTTGCTGGCTAGGCCAGCATTTATTGCCCATCCCTAGTTGCCCTTGAGCATGTGGTGGTGAGCTGCCTTCTTGAGCCGCTACAGTCCATGTGGTGTAGGTACAACCACAGTGCTGTTAGGAAGGGAGTTCCAGAATTTTGACCCAGCGACAGTGAAGGAACGGTGATATATTTCCAAGTCAAGGATGGTGGGTGACTTGGAGGGGAACTTCCAGGTGGTGGTGTTCCCATCTATCTGCTGCCCTTGTCCTTCTAGATGGTAGTGGGTGTGCACTTGGAAGGTGCTGTTGAAGGGGCCTTGGTGAATTCCTGTAGTGCATCTTGTAGATGGTACACGTGTTGCTACTGTGCATTGGTGATGGAGGGAGTGAATGTTTGTGGATGCGGTGCCAATCAAGCAGGCTGCTTTGTCCTGGATGATGTCAGGCTTCTTGAGTGTTATGGGAGCTGCACTCATCCAGGCAAGTGGGGGTATTCCATCACACTCCTGACTTGTGCCTTGTAGATTATGGACAGGCTTTGGGGAGTCAGGAGGTGAGCTCGATTCCTAGCCGCTGACCTGCTATTGTAGCCACAGTATTTATATGGCTGGTCCAGTTTAGTTTCTGGTCAATGGTAACTCCAGATTGTTGATAGTGGAGGATTCAGTGATGGTAATGCCATCGAACATCGAGGGGCGATGGTTGGATTCTCTCTTGCTGGATATGGTCATTGCCTGACTCTTGTGTGGTGCGAATGTTACTTGTCAGCCCAAGCCTGGATTTCGTCCAGGTCTTGCTGCATTTGGACATGGACTGCTTCAGTATCTGAGTTGTCGTCAGTGGTGCTGAGCATTGTGCAATCATCAGTGAACATCCACACTTCTGACCTTATAATGGAAGGAAGTTCATTGATGAAGCAGCTGAAGATTGATGAGCCGAGGACACTACCCTGAGGAACTCCTGCAGTGTTGTCCTGGAGCTGAGATGACTGACCTCCAACAACCACAACCATCTTCCTTTCTCCTAGTTATGACTCCAACCAGCGAAGAGTTTTCCCCCTGATTCCCATTGACTCCAGCTTTGCTAGGGCTCCTTGATGCCACACTGAGTCAAACGTTGCCTTGATGTCAAAAGCAGTCGTTCTCACCTCACCTTGGGAGTTCATGCGCTTTTGTCCTTGTTTGAACCAAGGCTGTAATGAGGTCAGGAGCTGAGTGTCCCTGGCAGAACCCAAACTGGGCGTCAATGAGCAGGTTATTGCTAAGCAAGTGCCGCTTGATAACACTGTTGATGACCCTTTCCATTACTTTACTGATGATCGAGAGTGGACTGAAGGGGCGGTAATTGGATTTGTCCTTTTTTGTGTACAGGACATACCTGGGCAATTTTCCACATAGCCGGGCAGATGCCAGTGTTGTAGCTGTACTGGAACAGCTTGGCTAGGGGTGCGGCAAGTTTTGGAGCACAAGTCTTCAGTACGATTGCCGGAATACTGTCAGGGCCCATAGCCTTTGCACTATCCGGTTCCTTCAGCCATTTCTTGATATCACCTGGAGTGAATCAAATTGGCTGAAGACTGGCATCTGTGATGCTGGGGACCTCTGGAGGAGGCAGAAATGGATTATCCGCTCGGCACTTCTGACCGAAGATTGTTGCGAATACTTCAGCCTTATCTTTTGCACTGATGTGCTGGGCTCCTCCATCATTGAGTATGGGGATATTTGTGGAGCATCTTCAGTGAGTTTAATTGTCCACCACCATTCACAACTGGATGTGGCAAGACTGCAGAGCTTAGATCTGATCCGTTAATTGTGGGATCGCTCAGCTCTGTCTATCTTGCTGATTTATGCTGTTTGGCACACAAGTAGTCCTGTGTTATAGCTTCACCAGGTTGATAACTCATTTTTGGGTATGCCTGGTGCTGATCCTGGCCTGCCCTCCTGCACTCTTCATTGAACCAGAGTTGATCCCTGGCTTGATGGTAATGGTAGAGTGGGGGGTATGCCGGGCCATGAGGTTACAGATTGTGTTCGAGTACAATTCTGCCGCTGCTGATGGCCCACGGTGCCTCGTGGATGCCCAGTCTTGAGTTGCTAGATATGTTTGAAATCTATCCCATTTAGCACAGTGGTAGTGCCACACAACACAACGGAGGGTTTTATGCAACTTTGGAACTCTGCCTCAGAAGGTGGTGGAAGCGAAGTCATTGAATATCTTTAAGACAAAGGTAGATAGATTGTTGTTAGGCAAGGGAATCAAAGGTTATCGGGGGTAGATGGAAATGTGGAATTAGTCATACAAACAGATCAGCCATGATCTTATTAAATGGTGGAGCAGGCTCAGCCAGCCGCATGGTCTACTTCTCCTATTTCGTATGTTTATATGCTCACTGACTCTGTTTGGGCTCCACTAGGGTCACTCAGCTCTTGACCACATCATAGCCTTGGTTCAAACATGGACATACAAGCTGAACTCCGGATGCCAGGTGAGAGTGAATGCCTTTGACATCAAGGTAGCATTTGAATGTGTAGCATCGAGTCCTAGCAAAACTATAGGCATTGGGAATCGGGAAAAACTCTGCTGGTTGGCGTCATACCTAGCACAAAGGAAGATGGTTGTGGTTGTTCAAGGTCAATTGTCTCAGGACATCACTGCAGGAGTTCCTTGGGTTAGTGTACTAGGCCTAACCATCTTCAGCTGCTTCATCAATTACCTGCCTTCCATCATAAGGGTAGAAGTGGAGATGTTTACTGGTTATTGCACAATATTCAGCACCATTTGTAACCCTTTACATACAGCAGCAATCCATGTCCAAATACAGCAAGACCTGGATAATATCCAGGCTTGGGATGATAAGTGGCAGGTAACATTTGTGCCACACAAGTGTGAGGCAATAAGCATCTCCAATCAAAGAGAATCTAATCATTGCCCCTTGCCATTCAATAATATTACCATCATGAATTCCCCCACTGTCAACATGAAACTGAACTGGACTAGCCATATAAATACTGTGGCTACAAGAGCAGGTCAAAGGCTAGGAATTATGTGACGAGTAACTCACCTCCTGACTCCCCAATGCCTGTCCACCTTCGACAAGGCTCAAGTCATGAGTGTGATGGAATATTCTCCACTTGCCTGGATGAGTGCCGCTCCAACAACACAAGAAGCTCGACATCATCCAGGTCAAAGCAGCCCACTTGATTTGCACCCTATCCACAAACATTCACTCCCTCCCACCACCGACCCACAGTGGCAGCCGTGTGTACCATCTACAAGAAACCTTCCAAACCCATGACCACTACCATCTAGAAGGGCAAGGGCAGCAGATACATGGGAACACCACCACCTGGAAATATATTGCCAATCTTTCACTCTTGCTGGGTCAAAATCTTAGAACTCCCTACAAACACTAGAGAGAATGACTTGCATTTACATAGCATCTTTCAAAGCCTTCGGTTGTCCGAAAGCACTTTACAGACAATGAAGTAATTTTAAATTTTAGTCTACTGTTGTAATCTAGGAAATTATTTATCATAACTTCCCTCCAAAACCAATAGAATGTGCAAAACAAAACTTACACCAGGGAAGAACTGGTAATTTTACTCTAAAGCAATCGATTGTATAAATGGAGAGGTTCAAAAATCTTTTTTGACTGTGAATAAATGTGGACTTCCACCTGGCCTGTACAGTGCTAAGTGCACTATTAGCCCTTTGTATTATCAAACAGATAGTTGAGGTGACATCTGTTACTTGGTTTCGGAGTGCGGTGTGTCTGACCACAGGGTGCCATAGGTGCACATAGACTGTGTACCTACTATGAAAATTAAAGTGTAAGATAGTGTTTGTAACTTATATTATCCTTACAAATCTGTATACAACTGTAAATGTATAGTTGCGGGTGAAGGAGTATTGTAATATAGCTCATCCTTCCTTGTTTAATAAATGTTTTATTCTTTTGTTAAAAGTTCATTAGCTGACTCTGGTGACTCTGTTCAGTAGCCACTCCACGTATCTTTAAAAAAAACAAAATAAAATTTAGCGCCTATCAAGCTGGGTTCCACTCTGGGATCAGGCTTGTCCAGAGGTACCCTCAGCTGGGATCATAACACTCCATTCTACCTTTTAATTAAAGGGACAATCCCAAAACATAATTATCTTAAAACCCCACATTTGTAACATTTTTAACTTGTCAAATGTGATTACTGTCTCATTTAAATGGACTGATGATCCAACTCATCCATGCCATTGATACTCATTTATTTGGAAGTGCATGGCAGTAATTTTGTACATAGCAAATTCACTGTACCAGTCATGCTATTGGGAGGTGTTGGTCAGATGGTAATTACCAAAACTTTAATGGTAGCATTTTTCCCCACTTCAGGAGCTGAATAGTATACTCTGAAAACAGGACAGTTCTGTGCCCGGAGCAAGGTAATATCTGGTGCAATGATGTTGGATCACGATCCTGACATCATCACACCGGAAAGCAATAATGCAGTTGGTGGGTGGCCCTAGGAATCGGGAGCTCACCCACCATATTCAAGTAACCAATTAATGGGTATTTGAGCTCATTAGCAGTCCAATTGACTGCAATAATACATGCTGAGTGTAATAATGCGGCCAGAGTATGGGAAAATGCCAGGTGGGAAACTCATTTCTTTCCATGGCTGCATGTCAGGGCAGGTTTAAAAGCTGCAGTTGGGTTCAGTGTTCGACTTCAGCAGTCCAGCCTGCTGTGAGTTGTGTGTGTCGTTATTCTTGGAAGCTGTGTATTCAGTGTCATCTATAGGTGTTTAAATCCTGAAAGTTGAGTGCAGACTTGCGTTCCTAACCTGTACTGTAGCATTCCTGCTGTGATCCACTTGGGGATCCTCTTTCGAGTTATCAACAGTCACAGATTGCAACTCTGTCGAGTACAATCACAGTTCTTGGTTTTCGGGAGTGGGACATGAACCCACAACCCTCTGATTCAAAGGCGAGGGTGCTATGAACTGAGCCACAGCTGACACCTCTCCACTTGGGGATACTCTTTCGAGTTATCAACAATCACAGATTGCAACTCTTTTGAGTACAACCACAGTTCTTGGTTTTCGGGAGTGGGACATGAACCCACAACCCTCTGATTCAAAGGCGAGGGTGCTATGAACTGAGCCACAGCTGACACCTCTCCACTTGGGGATACTCTTTCGAGTTATCAACAGTCACAGATTGCAACTCTTTTCGAGTACAATCACAGTTCTTGGTTTCCGGGAGTGGGACATGAACCCACAACCCTCTGATTCAAAGGCGAGGGTGCTATGAACTGAGCCACAGCTGACACCTCTCCACTTGGGGATAGTGGCCTCCATGGGAGGGGGAGGAAATTGAGAAGGGAGAAGGCTGGATGGTCATTAGCAGGAGGCACTGGAGGTGCATTACAGTGTCCAATCTGCAGAGGAGCAAGAGCCTGCTGAGGGCAGGAGGCATGCGACAAGGCCTTTTCCTCCCAGTCAGGTATAGAGGGTGAGAATGAGTTACCTTTAAATGTTTGAGACACAGTGCTGGAGGAGCCACAGTAACCTCTATACGAGACGCTGGCTGGGGACATTGCTTCCAACTGCATGGGTGGTCATCTGATGCCAGTTGCCGTGAAGGTCACTGTGGTGCTGAATATTTTTGCAACTGAATCCTGTCAGGCTGCGTGTGGAAACCTCAGTGGAATAACACAGCCTGCTGCCCACCACTGCATAAAGGTCTTCACCAATGCAATGTTCCAAAAGGCAGGTCAGTATACTGGATTCACAATGGACTGCCGCAATTAATTTGAATGAGCTAGCGGGTTTGTGGCAATGGCAGGGTTCCCTAAGGTTCAGGGAGTTATAGGCTGCACATATGTTGTCGCAAAGGCTCCAGGAAGCCAGCCCTCCACATTTATAAACAGGCAGGGCTATCATTCTGTAAATGTGCAATTAGTATGTGACCAACATCAGAGAATTATGCAAATCTCTGCTAGGTGCCTGGGCAGCAGCCGCGACTCCTACATTCTCCAGAACTCACAGGTGCCAGATGTGTTTACTGGATGGCTGCTGGGTTTCAAGGGCTACCTTTGAAGAAATGTTGCTAGTAAGGGTTCCTAGGACAGACACAGAGAGCAGGTACAACACCCACAGCACAACCAGGGCCATCATAGAGCAGACAATTGGGTTGCTAAAGATGAGGTTCCGATGCTTGGATAGATCAGGAGCATAGCAGTAAGCTCCATCCAGAGTATCGCTGATCGTTGTGTGCTGCGCTCTGCTTGTCCTTGCGCTTCAGAGAGAGGATGTCCTGGAAGAAAAGGAGCCAGAGATCAATGGGGATACGGAGGAATCATCAGATGGAAAAGTGTAAGGGATGTAGGCATTGGTGGCTAGGCCAGTATTTATTGCCCATTCCTAATTACATTCCAGGGGGCATTTAAGAGCCAACCACATTGCTGTGGGTCTGGAGTCACATGTAGGCCATGTAAGGATGGCAGGTTTCCTTCCCTAAAGGGATGGGTTCTTACAACAATTGGCATGATTTTGTGGTCATCATCAGACCTTTAATTCCAGATTCTTATTGAATTCAAATCCTAATGGTGGGATTTGAACCCCGGTCCCCAGAGTATTACCGTAGGTCCCTGGAATACTAGTCCAATAACAATAGCACTATACCACCACCTCCCCCTGCATGAATGGCCATAATAATACTGTCATTACAGGTAAACTCTTGATTTGAAGGTTCTGGCATCTGGGTATCTTTTTATCCTCTTTTTCCATTCCTTGGTATTGAACCGCTCTCTGTTGATTCGGTAGCTGTGGTGAAAGGTGGTTGCTGTTCCACCCCATTTCTTGCAGGGTGAACGAACGTTATGCTTGTCTCTGTTGTTTCTCCATCTTCTCCCTTCATCATGTGGGTCTTTGTGATGGAAGATGGCCTTTCCTGTGATGAGTTTTTTTAGTAAGCTCACGATTGCGTTTGGCTGTGTGCTGTGCTGCTGGTAATGGACGGCTGCTGCTTGGTTCCAGCATCATCTGTGGCTCTGCCCTGCTGGCTGGGGGCTGCAGCGTTTGCTCTGTGGTCAGTGTTGACCTCATCAACAGTCGATCAGAGCTGAAGGTTAAGGCTCTTCTGGTTGTTAATTGCTATCTTCTTGATCCTCCGCTGGAGGCGTTGTGGTAACAATCTGAGTGGTTGACCGATCTGACCAATTAGGGCTTTCTGGCACCTGTAACGAAAATGGATAAACCTGCTCTCCAAAAAGAGAAGACAGTTCAGAAATGAAGGCCCAGTCAGGATACTCTTTCTTGTTTGAGCTCTCAGGATCTTGCAGTTCTGTATAATTTATTACAATAGTTGTTTTGACATCTTCTGCCATTTTGAGGAGATTCAGGGCTACACAGGCATCTCCTTGCTAGTTCTGCTGCCTCTGCACTCTGGGAATTGAAGCTGGACTTCCAATTGATCCTATGGAGTCTTCTGCAGTGAGGAATTTTAAATTTCTGCCTTCTGCTTCCAGGCCTTGCTTTGGAGCTTCTCCCTGACTATTTTCCTTTGTGCTTCTGCTACTCAAGTTTTCCTTCAGGTCAAAATGCTTCTTCGAATTTTTCTTTGGTCTTGCAGGATTTTAGTTTCTCTCTGCATTTTCTGAGGTTTGGGAGTTTTTCCATTCGCTGCCACCATGTTGTAGGGTGTTGGATACCATTCAGTGGGTCTTAATGAAGTCTTTGTAGCCTTAAGTAGTATTTATTATCTAAAAGAACTATTTATTATACACAGTAAAGTGTTCATGCTCAGAGCTGTCTCCATGCTTGCTTGTGCACATGGCTCTGTCCAACACTAGACTGACCTCTAGGTGCAGATCATGTGTTCTCTCACATCACTCTGTGGGCGGCACTGTACTCAGTCCCATGTTAACCCTATATGTGCCAGACCCTTATACTACAAATCCAGTAGGTCATGCATTCAAGATCTCTGAACTGCTTATACTCCAGGAGTGTTTCTTTCATCCCACTTCAGAGAAAACTCATTCAAAAGCAATTTTGGCACAATCACTATAGCTATCCATTACCATTTGACATACCTGCACATAATATTCTGCATAAACCACATCTCCTTTCATTTTCTTAAACTTAACCCACTCGACCTCTGTATGATGGCTATGAAACACACAGGGTGGGATTTTCTGGCTCCACCCACCACCAGGATCATCTGGACCCACCGAAAGTCAAAGGACCGCCGAATCTCTCTCATCGGGTCCCGCCATGATGGGGCCAGAATATCTCGGCCAGAGTTTATTTGCATATGGCCAATGGCCCTTGTCAAGAGAACAAAATCTAAACAAATGCACATGAACCAATAGAAACATAGAAAATAGGAGCAGAAGTAGGTCATTTGGCCCTTCAAGCCTGCTCCACCATTCAATATGATCATGGCTGATCATCTATCTCAATGCCATACTCCTGCGCTCGCCTCATACCCTTTGACGCCTTTAGGGTCCAGAAATCTATCTATTTCCTTAAGTATATTCAGTGACTTGACCTGCAGAGCCTCCTGTGGTAGAGAATTTCATAGGTTCACCACCCTCTGAGTGAAGAGGTTTCTGACTCATCTCAGTCCTAAATGGTCTATGCAGAGAGACGAGAGTCAATTAAAGGGCGTGGAGAGGGAGATGAGACCATTAAAGAGCGAGGAGAGAAGACGAGACCATTAGAGTGCGGAGAGAGAAAAACGAGAGTCCATTAAAGAGCACAGAGAGAGAGAGAGAGAGGGATGAGAGTTCATTGAAGAACGCAAGAGGAAAAAGAGCACGGAGAGTAGCTGAATGGTGAGTAGGATTGGTGAGTATTTCTAGTCTTTAAAGTAAAAGTAAGGTCTTTAGTTTGTGTTTAGGTCTCTAGTCCTTTTTTCCCTTTTTCTTAAAAATAGCTTGTTAAATATAAGATCGATATGGTGTGTATAAAAAAAAATAATAATAATTACAATAAAGTGTAAAGAGCAGGGATACTAGAGTAATTAATTGATAAATAATATACGATAGCGATGGCAGAACTGGTGATGTGTTGCTGCTGCAGCATGTGTGAGCTGCTGGACACCGAGGTGATCCAAAATGAACACATCTGTAGGAAGTGTTTGCAGCTCGAGGAACTTCGGATCCAAATTAAAGGGCTGGAATCTGAGCTGCAGACATTGTGCCACATCAGGTAGGGGGAAAGTTACCTGAACACTTTGCTCCAGAAGGCAGTCACACCCGCTGTAGGAATTCACCAAGGCTCCTTAGCACCTTCCAAACCCACGACCATTACCATCTAGAAGGACAAAGGCAGCAGATACATGGGAACACCACCACCTGGAAGTTCCCCTCCAAATCACTCACCATCCTGACTTGGAAATACATCGCCGTTCCTTCACTGTCGCTGGGTCAAAATCCAGGAACTCCCTTCCTAACAACACTGAGAGTATACCTACACCACATGTACTGCAGTGGTTCAAGAAGTGAGCTCACTACCACCTTCTCAAGGGATAGGCAATAAATGCTGGCCCAGCCAGTGAAGCCCACATCCCATGAATGAATAATTAAAAAAAATGTACAAAGGGACCTGGGTGTCCTTGTACACCAATCACTGAAAGGAGCATGCATGTGCTACAAGCAATTAAGAAGGCAAATGCTATGTTGGCCCTCATTATGAAGAGACTTCAGTACAGGAGCAAGGATGTCTCACTGCAGCTGTACAAGGCCTTGGTGAGACTGCACCTGGAGTATTGTGTGCAGTTTTGGCCTGCTTACCTAAGAAAGTATATAATTGCCATAGAGGCAACGAAGGTTCACCAAAGTGATTCCTAGGATGGCAGGATTGTTGTATGAGGAGAGATTGGGCCACCTAGGCCTGTATTCACTGGAGTTTAGAAGAATGAGAGGAGATCTCATTGAAACAAATAAAATTCTGACACGGATGTACAGACTGGATGCAGGGATGATATTTACTCTGGTTGGGGGTGTCTGGAACAAGGGGTCACTGTCTCAGGATATGGGGTATAAGACATAGGAGCAGAAGTGGGCTCCACTATTCAATGAGACCATGGCTGATCTGATAATCCTCAACTCCACTATCCTGCCTTTTCCCCATAACCCTGGATTCCCTTACTATCTCAGAATTGAATATACTTAACAACCCAGCCTCTACAGCCATCTGTGGTAAAGAATTCCACAGATTCACTACCCTCTGAGAAGAAATTCCTCCTAATCTCTGACTTAAATGAGCGACCCCTTACTCTGTGATTATGCCTTCTGGTCCTAGGCTCTCCCACAAGGGGAAACAACCTCTCAGCATCTACCCTGTCAAACCCCCTAAGAATCTTTTATGTTTCAATAAGGTCACCTCTCATTCATCTAAACTCCAATGAATACCGGCCCAACCTACTCAACCTTTCCTCATAAGAAATTCCCTCCATACCCGGGATCAACCTAGTGAACCTTCTCTGGACTACCTCCGATGCCAGTAGTACTTTCCATAGATAAGGGGACCAAAACTGTTCGCAGTATTCTAGGTGTAGTCTAACTAGTGCCTTGTATAGTTTTAGCAAGACTTCCTTATTTTTATACTCCATTTTCTTTGAAATAAAGGCCAACATTTCATTTGCCTTCCCTATTACCTGCTGAACTTGTATGTTAGCTTTTTGGGATTCATGCATGAGGACTCCCAAATCCCTCAGTGCTGCAGCCTTCTGCAGTCCTTCTCCATTTAAATAACATTCAGCTCCTTTATTCTCCCTGCCAAAGTGCATAACCTCACATTTTCCCACATTATATTCCATCTGCCAAGTTTTTGCCCATTCGCTTAACCTGTCTATATCCCTCTGCAGAATCTGTCATCCTCACCACTTGCCTTCCCACCTAGTTTTGTCATGTACAAGTGATTGTACATTCACTTCCCTCATCTAAGTCATTAATATATATTGTAAATATTTGTGGCCCCAGCACTGATCCCTGTGGCACTCCACTAGTTACAAGTTGCCACCCAGAAAATGCTCCCCTTATCCCAACTTTATGTCTTCTATTAGTTAGCCAATCCTCTATCCATGCTAATATACTACCCCCAACACCATGGGCTCTTATCTTATCAAATGCCTTTTGGAAATCCAAATATAATACATCTACTGGTACCCCTTTATCTATTCTGCTTGTTACCACCTCAAAGAATTCTAATAAATTTGTCAGGCATGATTTCCCCTTCATGAAGCCATGCTGACTCTGCTTGATTATATTATGCATTTCTAAATGCTCTGCTATTACATTCTTTACAATAGACTCTAACATTTTCCCAATGACCGATGTTAAGCTGACTGGTCTATAGTTAGCTGTTTTTGTCTCCTTTTTGAATAAGGGAGACATTGGCAGTTTTCCAATCTTCTGGGACTTAACAAAATCTAAGGATTCTTGGAAGATTACTACCGGTGTATCCACTATCTCTGTAGCTACTCCCTTTAATATCATAGGATGCAACCCATCAAGTCCAGGTGACTTATTGGCCTTTAGCCCCATTAGTTTCCCAGTACTTTTTCTCTAGTGGTAGTTATTGTGTTTATTTCCTCCCCCCCCCCCCCACTTTTTGCCCCTTAATTATTTAGTATTTTTGGAATCTATTAGTGTCTTCTACCATGAAGATTGATGCAAAGCATTTATTCAGCTTCTCTACCATTTCCTGGTTCCCCATTATTATTTCCCCAGTCTCATTCTCTAAGGGGCCTATGTTCACTTTGGCCTCCATCTTCCTTTTTATATGTTTAAAGAAGTTCTTACTGTCTGTTTTTATATTACTTGCGAGTTTACCCTCGAAGTTTGTTTTCTCCCCCTTTATCGTTTTTTTGGTCATCTTCTGTTGGTTTTTAAAACTCTCTCAATCCTCTGGCTTACCACTAATCTTTGACACATTGTATGTTTTTTCTTTCAATTTGATATTATCCTTAACTTCCTTGGTTAACTACGTTTAGTTTATTCCCTTCCTAGAATCCTTCTTCCTCACTGGGATATATCTTTGTTGTGAGTCTTGCACTATTTTTTTTTTGAAAAAATACTTTATTCATAAAATATCTGGAAGAACATTACAAAACATTTCTAAATCGCCATCACTAAAAATACAAACAGATTCAACTTTTACACATGGATCACGAGGTGCTTCAGTACAATCAATGAATATTACAGTCATTTCAATATGGTAATTACAGACAGTCAGGCAGTGTAATGGTATTGGGGTTATCATACATCATGTTGTACTCTGAGGTGCTTCAATACAATTATAATACAATTAGTATTCAATGCATACATTCATTGTGAGCCATACAGCCCGAGGGGTCTATACCTTTTCCAGCCCCTCGGTGCACTATGGCAGAAAGGTCTTAGACAGTGACCTTTCCCCATTGCGCCTTTGCAGCAGCTGCCCCAAGCTTTAGTGCGTCCCTCAGCACATAGTCCTGGACCTTGGAATGTGCCAGTCTGCAACACTCGGTCGGGGACAACTCTTTGCACTGGAAGATCAACAAGTTTTGGGCAGACCAAAGAGCGTCTTTCACCAAGTTGATGATCCTCCAGCTGCAGTTGATGTTAGTCTCGATGTGTGTCTCTGGGAACAGGCCGTAGAGCACAGAGTCCTGTGCCACAGAACTGCCCGGGATGAACCTCGACAGAAACCGCTGCATCTCTCTCCAGACCTTCTTTGCTAAGGCACAATCCACAAGGAGGTGAACAACGGTCTCATCCCCACCACAGCCACCTCGAGGACAACGTGCAGAGGGGGTGAGACTCCTAGTGTGTTGGAAGGATCTGATGGGGAGGGCCTTTCTCACCACCAGCCAAGCTACATCTTGGTGCTTGTTGGAAAGTTCTGGCAATGAGGCATCCTGCCAAATGACTTTGACAGTTTGCTCGGGGGACCATCTGACAGGATCCAGCATCTCCTTTTCCTGCAGGGCCTCTAAGATGTTACGTGTCGGTCTTGAACTATTTTCTTAAACGTCTGCTATTGTTCATCAACCATCTTTTCTGCTAAACTCCTTTCCGAGTCCACTCCAGCCAACTCTGCCCTCATTTCTTTGTAATTACTCTTATTTAAGTTTAGCACAGTTGTTTCTGACTCAAGTTTCTCACTCTCAAACTGAATGCTAAATTCTACATTGTTATGGTCACTAGTTCCGAGGGGATCTTTTACACTATTATTAAACCTGCCTCATTACACTACCAGATCCAAAATAGCCTGATCCCTGGTTGGATCCGCAACATGTTCTAGGAAACTGTTCCAAATACATTCAATGAATTCTTGCTCGTGGCTACCTCTGCCAATTTGATATTCCCAATCTACCTGAAGATTAAAGTCACCCATGATTAATGTACTGCCTTTTTTACAGGCCCTCATTATCTCCTGATGTATTCTCTGTCCTACAGTATAGCTACTGTTAGCCAGCCTATAGACTACTCCCACCAGTGTCGTCTTCCCTTGTTATTTCTTACCTCCACCCATATGGATCCAAATCTTCCGATCCAAGATCATTTCTTGCTATCGCACTTATTCCATCTCATACTAACAAAGCTACCCCGCCACCCTTTCCTTCCTGCCTATCCTTTAAAAAAGTCACAAACCCCTGAATATTTAGTTCCCAGCTTTGATTTCCTTGTTACCATGTCTCCGTGAAGGCTATAAGATTATATCCATTAACCTATAGTTGTGCCATTAATTCATTTATTTTATTCTAAATGCTATGTGCATACAACCAAAGAGCCATTCATTTTGCCTTATTACCATTTTTTCCCCCTTGACCATATTTGCTGCTGTTTTTTTAATGTTTGTACACTCTGTCCCTTCCTGTCATACTCTGGGTATCATTACCTAAATAGCTGTTCTGCAATGCTGCCATATCCTTTTGCTTTGTAAGCCTATGTATCCCCTCTCCAGAACCCTCCCTCCCCCTCTATTTAGTTTAAAGCCCTCTCTACAGCCCCAGCTATTTGATTCGCCAGGACACTGATCCCAGCATGGTTCAAGTGAAGCCCGCCCCACTGGAACAGCTCCCTTCTACCCCAGTACTGGTGCCAGTGCCCCATGAACTGAAACCTATTCCTCCCACACCAATCTTTGAGCCACGCATTTAACTCCTTGACTTTATTCACCTTATGCCAGTTTGCCCGTGGCTCAGGTAGTAATCCTGAGATTATTACCTAACTGTTCAAATTCTTTCAGCAGAACTCCTTTCTAGTCCTATCAATGTCGTTGGTACCAATGTGGATGACTGGATCCCTCCCCTCCCACTCCAAGTTCCTCTCTAGCCCTGAGGAGATGTCCTTAACCTTGGCACCGGGCAGGCAACACAGCCTTTGTGACTCTCACTCTCAGCTGCAGAGAACAGTATCTATCCACCAAATTATACTGTCCCCTACCACTACTTCGTTCTTATTTCCTCCCCCCATTTGAATGGCTCCCTGTACCATGGTGCCATGGTCAGTTTGCTCATCCTGCCTGCAGTCCCCGCTCTCATCCACCCAGTTTGCAAGAACCTCTTAACTGTTGGACAGTTGCAGGGGCTGAGGCTCCTCGAACACCACCCCCTGGGTCCCCATACCTGTTTCACCTGCAGTCACACCCTCCTGTCCCTGATCACAGACCGTTGGTTGTGGGATCGCTTAGCTCTGTCTATCACTTGCTGCTTATGCTATTTGGCACGCAAGTAGTCCTGTGTTGTAACTTCACCAGGTTGACACCTCATTTTTAGGGATGCCTAGTGCTGCTCCTGGCATACCCTCCTGCACTCTTTATTGAACCAGGGTTGATCCCCTGGCTTGGTAGAGTAGGGGATATGCTGGGCCATGAGGTTACTGACTGTGTTCGAGTACAATTCTGCTGCTGCTGATGGCCCACAGCGCCTCGTGGATGCCTAGTCTTGAGTTCCTAGATCTGTTCAAAATCTATCCCATTTAACACGATGGTAGTGCCACGCAACACAATGGAGGGTATCCTCAATGTGAAGGCGGGACTTCATCTCCACAATGACTATGCGGCGGTCACTCCTACCGATACTGTCATGGATGCATCTACGGCAAGCAATTTGGTGAGGATGAGGTCAAGTATGTTTTTCCCTCTTGGTTCCCTCACCACCTGCTGCAGACCCAGTCTAGCAGCTATGTCCTTTCGGACTCAGCCAACTCAGTCAGTAGTGGTACATGGTAATCAGCAGGAGATTTCCTTGCCCATGTTTGACCTGATGCCATGAGACTTCATGGAGCCTAGAGTCGATGTTGAGGACTCCCAGGGCAATTCCCTGTGCTGCCACCTCTTCTAGGTCTGTCCAGTGGGACAAGACATATTAAGGGATGGTGTTGTTTGGGACATTATCTGTAAGGTATGATTCCGTGAGGATTACTGTGTGAGGCTGTTGCTTGACTAGTCTGTGATACAGCTCTCCCAATTTTGGCACTAGCCCCCAGATGTTAGTAAGGAGGACTTTGCAGGGTCAGCAAGGCTGAGTTTGCCATTGTCTTTTCCAATGCATAGGTCAATGCTGGGAAGTCCGTCCGGTTTCATCCCTTTTTTGACCTTTTAGCGGTTTTATACAACTGAGTGGCTTGCTAGGTCATTTCAGAGGGCATTTAAGAGCCAACCACATTGCTGTGGGTCTGGAGTCAATGTAGGCCAGACCAGGTAAGGACAACAGATTTCCTTCCCTAAAGGACACTAGTGAACCAGATGGGATTTTACGACAATCGACAATGGTTAGGCTTAGACCTTTAATTCCAGAACATTAAACTTTTAATTCCAGATTTTTTTTATTGAATTCAAATTCCACCATCTGCTGTGACCCAGGCCCCTAGAGCATTACCCTGGGTCTCTGGATTACTAGACTAGCGACAACACCACTACACCATCACCCGTCATCGACATTTCCCAATCTATCACAATTTAAATAATACTCTGCCATTCTGTTTTCCCATCAAAGTGGATAATATCACACTTATCCACGTTGTACTGCATCTGCCATGTGTTTGCCCACTCACTCAACCTGTCTAAATCATCATGAAGCCTCTTAACACCCTCCTCATTGCTCACATCCCCACCAAGTTTCGTGTCGTCAGCAAACTTGGAAATATTACATTTGGTTCCCTCATCCAAGTCATTGATATATATTGTGAACTGCTGGAGCCTAAGCACTGATCCCTGCAGTATCCCACTAGTCACCACCTGCCACTCTGAAAAAGACTCATTTATTCCTAGTCTCTGTTTCCTGTCTGCTAACCAATTCTCAATCCATGCCAGTACATTATCTCCCAATCCCATGTGCTTTAATTTTACACACTAACCTCTTATGTGGGACTTCATCAAAAGCTTTCTGAAAATACAAACTTATCTATTCTGCTAGTTACATCCTCAAAGAGCTCCAGTAGGTTTGTCAAACATGATTTCCCTTTCATAAGTCTATATATGCCTACTGTGGAGTCTTTCTCAATTTCTTCCATGTGCTGTGGCATGATGCTCCCTTTCACATTCAGCTAGAGATAGGCTGCTGATCTGTTTGCCCCGTTGCCCTGGAGGACTTGAAGGTCTTCTGCAGAGTGGCAGCAGGTCTTTCTGTTGCCGCAGAATTCAAGGGTAACTGAGGCAATGGCAGAGGGGCAGAGGAGAAGCTGCCCCCATCAGGAGTGCCCTGAGAGGTGCTTTCAGATGGCAGCGCTGCTGCTCAGCCTTTGCCATGAGCACCGATTGGACCTCCTGCCTTCCTGAGAGGGACCAAGAGCTGGCTGAGTGTCCAGGCTCCCAGTCCCCCTGTCTCCCTGGCTCTGGGACCCTGAGCACAGAACCAGGGCAATGGAGTTCCGGTCAGAGCACACACCCATGATTGCTTTTTCAATCTGCTGGGTCTGCCCTTCCAAGGCAGTCGCAAGTCTGCCTATGGAGGAAGCCTGGCACTCTGAAGAGTGGGTTATCGCAGTGCACATAGCCTGGATGGACATCTCTCTAGAGTCCGTGCCAGAACACGCAACCCCTTTTGTATCTCTGTCAAATCTCCATGCACCTTGCACTGGATGCCCAGCATCTGCCACCTTACAGATGACTCCAGAGGCTTATCATCCGACTGAGACTCAGTCTCTAGATTACCTTGAACACTCCTCTGAGCGCCAGAGGCCTGCTCCATCACAATTCCTGGCAAGTGCATGTGTGAATCACCAAATTGCGCTTCTCCATGTTCTGATGCATGAAGCCCTGCCGAGATGCCAGTGTCTTGGTGCAAGGAGAGAATGTGCCGCTGCACACTCTGAAGATTCCTCTTGCAGCTGTCATTGGTGCACCTGCACAGGAGACAGAGAAGAAAAGGTGGGTTATTACCATTCTCTACTTTCACCGTGTGTGTGAAGGCACAATTTTCAATTATAATAGTAATATATTCAGAATGAGATATTACTATTTGTTAGCATTTAACAACTTCTAGAATGCAGAAACTGTTTCCTCCTTGATCCATAAGAACTGAATCCCCCACTATCAACATCTTGGGGGTTACCATTGACCAGAATACCACTGAACTGGACTAGCCATATAAATACTGTGGCTACAAGAGCAGGTCAGAGGCTAGGAATCATGCGACAAGTAACTCACCTCCTAACTCCCCAAAGCCCATCCACAAGCCACAAGTCAGGAGTGTGATGGAATACACCCCATTTGCCTGGATGAGTGCAGCTCCCACAACATTCAAGAAGCTTGACACTGTCGAGGATAAAGCAGCCTGCTTGTTTGGCACCACATCCACAAACATTCACTCCCTCCACATATCGCACAGTAGCTACAGTGTGTACCATCTACAAGATGCACTGCAAGAGTTCATCAAGGCTCCTTCGACAGCACCTTCCAAACCCACGACCACTACCATCTAGAAGAACAGCAAACAGATGGGTAAACCACCAGCTGGAAGTTCCCCTCCAAGTCACTCACCATCCTGACTTGGAAATATATCGCCGTTTCTTCACTGTTGCTGGATCACAATCTTGGAACTCCCTTCCTAACAGCACCGTGGGTGTACCTACACCACATGGACTGCAGCGGTTCAAGAAGGCAACTCACCACCTTCTCAAGGGTATCTAGGGATGGGCAATAAATGCTGGCCCAGCCAGCGAAGCCCACATCCCGTGAATGAATAAAAAAAAAAGAAACCAGCAATGGGTCTTTCATAACATACCATGCATCATCTCTCCGCCCCTTAGCCCTCTTCATCTCTCTCTCTCTTTCAACTGTAGACGATGCCCCTTGCAACCCCACCATCCCGAGGCCTTCCTCCAACCTCACTTTTTTGTCAGTTGAATGGCTCCAGTCATTTGCTGCAAACTCCAGAACCACCACTTCCAGCGGGGTCAGATTAGCCAGGTCAGCAACACTGCCTCCTCCTGGCATTGTGGGCCGCCTTCTCCTGCAATAAAATGTGACAGTATGATGATTTAGATTCTCAGCTACACTCATTCCCTTCACACTTATATGCCCTGTGAGAACTCCACAGGTTACATAATGATTAGCAGCCAATACCCTGTGCGCTTCCCACACCTCACCCCAACACCACCCCTCCATAGGCCTCGGATCCATGTTCAGTGTCATTTGTGCCTCATGTTGCCTCACACTTCTGAGCAGTAAAGGCATTACCCAGATGGAGCCTACCCATGATCTTCCATGTTTGTTCATTCCCACAGAGGAGTCTCACTCACCGTTGCAGATTTTATAAGGTCATTTGAGCCTCTTCCAACATTGAGTCCAGGTATTTGACATTCTCCGGATGATTACAACACCACTGAGCTCTGCTGCCATCTTCATCCCAGCTGCTCTGGTCATGCTGGCAGGTCTTCTCTTTCCATCGGCGGGCACGAGTACCTCCGGCCTGGTACAGCCTGGAGGAGGGCTCACAGGGAGTCTTCGCTGAACCTTGGGGCCATCTTGGTCCTTCTCTCCTGTACACCTGGCTCCCTTCTCAGCCATCTATAGAGGGAGAAAGATAGTTATCAGTCAGCTGACCCTATTTCCATCATGGTTATGCTTAGAATGAATGCCATGGCTGTATCTTCTCTGCCAAAGGTTCTTAATTCTGCCCCTCTATGAAAATAGTCAAAATGAATTAAAAATTCAAGCTCACCTGTCTCAATGCTTGCAAATACTTATACATTGCATCAAAATATTCTTCCTTCCGGAAAATCCCTACCCCTGGCACCCTGACACAGTCCCATGCCAGGTGTCCTTTTAAATTAGTGGCTGTGGCCTCCTTCCAGGTCAAATCCTGCCAACTCGGTGCCCAAACTTCCCGCCCACTAAGCCCCATTGGATGGACAGGCCACCATCCAAAAGTGCTGTGGGCCGGCAACCCACCTGATGGCTGCTAATTGGTGGGCTGCCTTATTATCCAGTGTCCTGGAATGTGGGTGCAGGAGTCGGCAAGCCACTCACTTCTGAGTCTGACTCCCCACACACCACCACAAGCTATAATAATCAGCCAGGTTACTAAAGCAGAGGTAAATTAGTCACCTTGCTTGCTCAGCTAGGGAATAGCACAGCATTTTATAGTAAGGAAAAAGAATCATCTTAAAATAATGTTCCAAAAAAAACCAAACACTTGCCTCCAATGGTATAATAAAGGATATAAAGAACAATAAGAGGTTATTTTGTTCACGGTATGTGGAGATCGGTGCTCGAGCCCTAGCTGCCTTGAAAATATGGTGGTGGGCTTTCTTGAGCTGTTGGTAGCAGTGTGATACCAACTGAATGACTTCTGAGCCTATTTCTGAGTGTAGTTAAGAGCTAACTGCATTTGTAAGAAATTAGAGTAATCTGTAGGCCAGACTGGGTAAGATTGGCAGGTTTCTTTCCCTAAAAGAATCTATTGAAACCATTTGGGATTTCATGACAATCAAACTACACCCTGACCATTTGTACAGGTACCAACTTCTTATTTTCAGATTTTTTTAAACAACTGAATCCAAATTCACAAAATAGGATTCCAGTTCACGTTCCCTGAGTTATTAATGCAGGCCTCTAGATTATAAGTCCAATAACTTAACCATTATGCTACCTTATCAAATCATTGGAATGGAACTAAGCCTCTCAGCCACTCCAGTCTGTTCTCAATTCTATTAGATCATAGTTGATCTGTACCTCAACTCCATTTACCCACTGTTGCTCCATACCTCTTGATATCCTTACCAGCAATTTCCATCCCAGTCTTGACATTTCAGTTGACCCAGCATGCACAGTCTTTTTTGGGAGGGAGTTCCAGATTGCCACTACACTTTGTGAAAAACTACTTTGTGATTTCATTCCTAAGTGGCCTAGCACTCAGGTAATAATTATTATAGGATTTTGTACTAACTTTAAAAAGTGTGTTCAGAATTAACGTACATGTTTACTTTCTTTTTGTGCTTTGGAAGCCGAGGACTGACTCTGCTGGGGAATGACCTTTTTTTCAATTTTGTACCCAGTAATTATATTAAGCACTCCCAAGGCATTATAACTTTATTTAACTGCTTCTTCAGGACTGTTTCAGAAATATTCTTTAACCAGCAGCCTCAAAAGAGCAACCCTACTTTCTTTCCATTCCACACACCATCTATCCTTTTGGGCTCTCTACACGAAGTCTGCCAATTAGTTGAGAATTATGGAAAGTTCTTTGGTCTGGGCTCAACTCCACTGAGTCTGCCCAAATTATTTTCATTCAATGTCCTTAAAACCTCCTTTCACTCCAGTATTTTAATACTTACCCGTGAGTAAACTTTCACTCATCTGTCTAGGCAGAATTGAAACTCAGCTACTGGAGTTAAAAAAAACTGGGCCTTTTTTAAAAAGCTGCTGAGCTGAGACTGTCAACATTTTGTGGTGACAAGAGAAATAACTTCTGGGGAATAATGTTAAATGCAATTAATTGATGGTGGAGAGAAGGGCAATGAACACAACATAAAAGGTATTATAGTCCACACCCTAACTGAACAAGGGGAAAATTTACATCGTGCACCAGCTAACCCCATATCCTCTGGAGGTCAATCGTCAGAGAGTGACTCTATTCAATCCGATCGCAGTCCAATGAAAATAACTTTCATTTATGTCCCCCAAGCAAAAATCAATTAATTTATATCCCAAAAAGAGATACACAAAGAACCCTTACTGCATGCTGTAACCTGCCCGCCTCAAGTTAATGGGATACATCTGATATAAATCCTGAACCACGTAATTGGAGATTTTGCTTGATTTCAAAGGTCGAGATTCAGCTAGTTTCAGAAGCCCTGGTTATTTTAATTCATTTTTACTTTGTGTTTGAATTAGTAAAATAATTTATGTATATTTTAGGTTGATCAAACAACAGATTCAAGAATGTTGTTAAATTACAGACAAATATTTCATAGCAGGATATTAAGTACTACTTTTGAAAAGAACAGTTATCGTCACGAGTTATGAGCTAAACTGGGATTTAAATGGTTTTGTCGAAGCAGCAATGGGACGAGTGGGACATCGGCCTAAAACCATGGATGGAGCCGGTGAATGTGGAAGCGAACAGCTCTGGATTAAGTTCATTATTCAGATTGACAATCCTTACTCTACAGCGGTCTTTACTGTAATTGGGAGAGATGCTTTTTTTCAGATTTGCTTTAATTTTAAAATGCTTTGAGCTAAAGACATTACAAGGCTAAACTAATTTATTTAAAATCTGGTTTCCTTGCATTACATTTAGTTCATTGCCGCCAATTTAAGGGTTATCACTAATCACATTCCACTTAACCATTTAATTTTACATCCAAGTTAAAATTGAGTATTTTAACCGACACAGCAAATTGCATGTGATATGTTTTTAAATATCAAATCTAGAAATCCAAAGGGAAATGGCGTTCAATTTTTGTGTACTTTTCAAATATTTTTTTAAATCATTAATTTCGAGGTGGGCTGGAGGTAACTGTTCATGTGATTCCTTGGTGTTGAGCCGTATTATTTATTGCCATATGTAAGTAAGCCAATGTGAAGTAACATTATTGGGATTGTTTCTGTTTTTAAAAAATCCTGCACGGGTGAACGCGGTAATTCGTGGTTTGACAGAGACACTGGGGGAGGGAGTGTGTTGAATTCATTCGGACTGAGCACTAATGGCTATCAGACAGCCTGGCTAACAGGAGGTGGGAATATCAGTATAAGAATCAGCATCCTTCCAAATGTATAACAGGGTGTAATATCAATAAATGATGTGTAATTGAGAATACTAACGTCTACAGTCAGCATTTTTACTCCAAAGACGACAGGATAACTCCGGACTAGTCCATGGTGGAGAGGATAAATCCGCAGTGCGAGCTGGCGTGAACCTACAAAGTGATGCCATTGTCAAACCGGGTTTAACTAGTATTCCGCGTCCCCCGGATCTACTGGACACTTTAGGAACTTACCCAGAGTTACATAAAATGTTTTGACAGCCCATTAGTGGCGCTCTCAAAACACTTAAAATCTAAAGGCGGAAAGGGGAGATGTGTGTACGGATGTAAGTGCACAATCCAGACTCCTCTCCACTATCCTGAAAACTGGATTGGCAGCAGGGCAATAAAATCAGGTTCTGCCAAGTCAGAATCAGCTCTGCAATTAAGGTCGCAGACTGTTAGATGCCGCATAAACACGGGCAATGAATGGGGAGGGATATGCGAATAACCCTCCTGTGTCTAGGGCAGCATCTTTAAGTGAATAATTCCCAGTCGCTGCTTCCCTGAGGGTCCCAGCGTTAACAATCTGCGCAATGTCATTGGTTTACCGTGGTTAAATAAATCAAATCCATACACTCTTCAAGTAACAAGATCTTAAAGGGTCAAACAATCACACTTAATCCAAACTGGTTTTAAACACGTGGGAGAGACAATGAGCATAAGCATTGCGGTGTAAAATTCCTATCTATAGATAGTAATTACCTGCAAGTCCTGTTCCATAATGGACAACACACTGGTGTAATGGACGGTTTGGCTAGAGTAAATTGATTAGGTAACTGTTACCCCCAAACAACAAAAAAAAATTTATTAGTACTGCAGACAATCTCCCTTTAAAAGTCCTGATTTTTGTGGAGCCAGTCTTTCCAGACAAGTTGGAACGGATTATGTAATCTGAGAAGTGGCTGGACAGTGAGTTCAACCTTTCTTCTGGAAACGTTGCCTCTGGCATTACAATGGTATTTTAGGTTTTAACTATTGTACACATCAACTTAATATTAAACAGTATTAAATCCCGTGGCTATTTTTAGGAAGAAACAATAGCACCAAATTCATACATGAAGTGGTATTAATTCCTCACATTTGGCATTAATTGCCTTCAGTGTTTTCCTTATACAGTCTAGGAGTAAATTATAGTGTTACCCTCTAAACTTTGTGTAGATGGAGAAGGATTTTTTCACTTTTTAAAAATCTGGGCGGAGCACCTAAGGCCATAAACTGCTCTCGATAGACCCGATTCCTAATAACCCTCGTTCTGGTCAGGATTCAGCCTGATAAATGTAAAAATATACCTTTTGGCTTGCTTTGTGCCGTGAAAACATTATATGAAGGACACACTATAATTGGAAACATTTTGTTTCCTGTCAGTGCCTTAAGGTTCGACGGTTTGAAAAAATGTATCTTTAAAGCATAAATAAATTTAAATACATCAGGTTATCAAGGTCAAATAATTACCAGAATTTTAGGACTGACAATACTGGCAAACAGTAGGGGAGTGAGTGCAGCTCACCCTCAAAAATCCGCCACCTCCACACACACACACCAACACAAACATAGACATGCATAGATAGACACATAGAGACACACATACTCGCATAATTACATAGACAATGATGGACATACACTTAGATACACGTGCACACATAGACGCATGTATGCAAACACACACAAACATACGGACACATACATACACACAGACAAACACAGGCACTGAAACATAGACATATATACACACGCACAAAATCATCACAGAGTAACATTTTAAAAGTGAATTTAATTCCATTTCATCCCAATTTAGCAGTTTCCCATTGAGGTTGAGATTTAAACATTTTCATTTTAAACAATCTGTGACTTGTGTTCCTGTCTAGATTAGTAATCGGCAATGCAACATTACGAAGTACTGAAACGCAGGAAAACGGGAATAATTGGAAACAATTAGTTTTTGTTTGTTTTCCTGTTCTGATAACATTTGAAAAGTAAAAATGTAAGACAGTGGAAGTATGTCTTCATTCTATACTCGAGTTTATACGTGTATTTATTTGTTCTTCCTGATGTGGTATTGAAACTATATAGATCTGTAATTGACAATGTACACCGCTGTTTAAATAGAGAGGCGTGATCATGTGGTCTCAGGTCAAACTAAGCTCATTCTCTCTTTCATGTGGCATCTATAAGCAGAGGATTGATTGATTTCTTGTCCACTGACATATTTTAATCTATGCTATGATGCACCATACCAACCAAAAAGGACTCGCAAAGAACTGCAACCTGGCCTTAGAAGCTAACGAAGTTTTACGTTGTTACTTCCGAAAGTTAATACAATCATTTAAAAACAGCTCGAATAAACATACGGGTATGTTTATTGTTTAGATGAACTAAGTAATTCTAATTCACATGTCCCTGTTACTCCACAATTCTGGAATGTTTGCACATCTCGACATGCAAGGTAATAATTAAAAGCACATATGTTGATTCTGCACCAGCAAAACAGATGTTGACAAATAATTTATACGAAATGACAGCAATGAATTTTGAACTGCATATTCACGCTCATTTTAAATATATCTGTGTAGGAAATCTGGAAATCAATATTATCATCCCTTTATATAATATGAGTTTTATACATGTGCTGCTGCAGTATCGATGTTTCTGTGAATGACTATTACAAAGAATTCTCTATCATAATCCTATGTGTATGTACACAGTGGATATATTCTAATAAACCGTCTGGAACTATGAGTATCTTCACACATGAGGCTAGCCTAAGAAGTGACCGGTGAGGCGGGCAGTAGTTATTTGTATTCACTGAGACGGGGGAGATATTGATCAGATTGCAACCTTGACCACGTGACTGACCTGTTCATAACACCTGTACGGCATTTCAGTTGGAATATTAACTTTAATGCGATATTTATAGTTTAACAAATCATTGGAAACTGCTTTGCTAGATCCTTGCAACTGAAAGGTTTATTTTATGCGTATTTAAAATATAGAGGTAAATATGTATGCATATACACACACATAAGCATACGAGAACACGTAGATACCGCCTGTGTCCTCGCCAGTTAATGAATTTATGAGGTATCTGCATATTTAACTTACACATGTGTACACAACTTGCAGATCTGAATAGTCTGCGCATTTATCCCGCCGGGCACCTGAACTATGAACGTTTTCGTAATATTATATAATACTAAAACAAGTTCAATATCACCCCAAAAATCTATTGCAATTAAATATTAAATGCTTCAATGAGTTCAGGCATAAGAATATGCAATGCATATATCTCATGCTAAGGTTGTGACGATAATGGGAGCTGCGGACCCCGCTGCAAGTGTAAACGCTGGATACAATCGGGTATAGACAGCGACATTTGTGTTCACTGAATCGCAAGGACAATGATTGACCAACTGTCCAGAAAGACAAGCAGACGACTACCCAATATACTCTCCTACAAGAACTTAACATGCATTGTCGACGGAATACTGTTTCAGTACAATTGGAGATGGCTCAGGAACGCAAGGAGATTAATCCAGAAAAAAACGTGCATATAATTTTATAACCGTTTTTAAGAGGTAAAGATGGAATAGGATTCATCGAGGATCGTTTAGATCCCAATCCATTAACAGATTGTCCCTGACCAACCACATCTTTAGACCTCAGAATGATAATTGAGTTCACTCTATACGAACGGTGTTAGGCTATTCAAATGAAGAAGTGAATTTTAAAAGATTGCATTTAACATGAACTAAGGATGTTTCAGGTTGCAGTAAAACCCAGCCTACTCACACGACAGATGGTGTATTTAGGGGCCGGGATTGTAAAGTTTCTATTTATTATTGGTTTCGCATATAGCACCAAGCCTGTTGCTTAAAATCTATTGTTTGGATGACAACAGATGGAGATTATAAACAAGCGTGCACAAACTACACGCGTTTATGATACCATGTTTATGATAGACACGTGTCAAGGTAGTTGTCTGATATTCCGGGCATCCTGAATAAAAAAATATTTAAACTAGCATGTCCTTGCTGGACGAAGCAAAACATTCAGTCCTATTTGCACATGTTTTGAAACTAACCGAGTGTTTTATTAAGTACAACCTCGTTCACTGTTCGCAAATTCTTTTGCTTAAGCTTTGTATTAGTTGCAGCGTTTGTAAATAGAAATAATTATATTATGTCATTTCATTTATTGGGTTTAAATAATTCGCTACAATATATTCAAAATTGCAAAATATCACAGCAAAGGGAATATGAAATACAAAGCAAGGCAGTCTTGATGCTAAAAATGTTTCTAACAAAGATTTGTGCAGAACTGGATTTTACCAGTTAATTTCAATCCCGATTAGACATTTACCCAGACTTTTTAAACTTAAGATGCACGGTACAGTTACAACGTAACCGATTTTATTTAAATTATTGCGATAGCCATATATGTTTCTGTTTCACTTTAGAAATCAAAGCAATAGTTTCTCATCGAAATCATCATCTTAGCTAACCTGCGTTTGTTAGTCGCACAAATCGCGTGGAATAAAAACCCTTTAATTACTGCCACTCGGTTGATTTAAAAAGACTATTTCAAATATCATTTGGGACTCAAAACTGTCCAATCTGTCAATTCCATTGCTGCTTCCCTTTTCATATTTCATAACAATACTGTATACGATTAGTTAAGGTCGGAAAATCAAGGTCAGGGTGCAGTCGTAGCTCCCGATACTTTGTATTCACAGTTTAAACCGAGAGGACAGTATGATTTTTACTTGAAATGGGATATCAACATCATAAGAACGAGGTGCACTCATCTTTCAAAAGGAGAATAGTTAGTCTTTGGAACAAAATCACTACCATTTCTTTTCAGAGAGTAACCACTAGTTTTGCTTTGTCATACTAAATATTCACTCCCATTTATTGGCATGGAGTTGTTTCTCAAATAAGCTGCTTGAGAAGTTTAAACTTCTGAAACAAACCAATATTTTGCAGATGTGAAAATGTGCTGACCATAATTTCATTTCAGAATCAGTGGTGCCAATCCGTCTGCCGCTAGCCTGACTTTCTGACAAAAGGTTTTGGGGCGAGCCAATTCGTGGGAATTTTTCCCCTCCGGGGGAAATAGCTATCTGATATCTACTCAGAGACGAGAATGGGACCCAGCCTTAAACTTTTGTGAATAAAATGCTTGGCTACATTTCCAGTAGATTTTTGCTGTTTCCGTTGGTGAAAGGATAGCATTTTAGGGAACAAAAATGAATAACTGGACCCGTTTGGGTTTTTTTTTTCGCAATAAACCGGATTTTAACCAACGGTTGAACTGAAATCCTAGCAGGTTTTCATTTTTGCAGCGACTAACACGCATACTTTGAGCAACATTTCTGTTGAAGTGCTGGGCAATGACCTCTTGTGATTATTAAAGAACCGCCTGACCGCCACTCTGTTCCGTTGCCCTCGTTTATAATAAATTATGGTTTTAGTGGCACTCTGCTATTACCACTTATCTTAATTAGAGTTTGGTCTGCAGGGCACTTTACTGGGCTCGGTGGGAGGGGGAGATTATACTGTATGTGTGTGTGTGTGTATGAATGAAGGAATGTGTGAGAGTTAAAGTTACGTGAGACTGGGTTTGTTTGGCATAAATGGCACACTGCTTGCCGCAAAGTGAATGTAAAAAAAGTGTTTGCATGTGTGTAGGCGATAATCAAAAAATTAACATACAGTAATTATCATTTAACCGATTAATATGGAATCTATTCTTGATGGTTTTTTAAAAACCGAGATTCCTGGTATATTCCAGGTGCACAGTCCCGTGGAAGTTTTTTTCCTGATTTTTTTTGTCATTGTAAAAGACATTTCAGAAACAAGGAGTGACGTTAGGATTATACAAAGCTGTACTTGTCAAGAAGTTTCTGATGAAGAGGACGCACACCAATTTTTCATTTCTCATTTCACTTTACAGATGCTGACAAACCTACTGTATATTCCTTGCTTTTTATTTCATGTTTGCAGCATTTGTTTTAAAATTGCTAACATTATATAAATTGTGATTGGTATACTGCGTTTTTCTCTGTTGGCGTTTCACACATTTAGCAGGGCAGCCGATAGATAATAGTAATGTAGGAATCACGATGCCTGGTTTCTATCAGATAAATATAGGCAACACATGCATGTTGTAACATTTAGAAATGTTTCATGGGTTAGAGCCACGAAGCGACATGTCGACTTGTGATGGTTACACGGTGCAATCTGGCTACAGACAATAGATTCCAGATAGAAAGAATTATAATTGCATGATTGTACTCCAGCTTTGTTAGATTTGTATACATGTACCATGGATCTAAATCAAAAACCTAGGAATGCAGTGCTTATCAGCTGAATATCCGAGTACTCGAAGAGCACGCGTGAATTCGACAGTATTTGAAGACCATATGTCATCCTTTCAAGTTCTGGATTTGACACAGGCAAAGCTTTCTGCAAATTACAATGAATCTGCCCATTTCCATTAGACAACATGTTACATTATAAATTATAAAGGCTATTCAACCAAATGATACTAGTATCAACAGGATTAAAACCATGCCAGCGTAGATTGTGTAAATCATAAATCCGCACCACTATATCGATTTTTGTTTACTTTGGGCACTATTATAAGCACATGCCTTTATATGTGCACTGCTTCGGAGCCATCTGCAATCTCAACATAAAAGCTGCTATTGCTGTTGTTTCCTCCTTCTATGAGGTGTACTCTAAAATGCCAAAAAAAAGTAAGGAAAGGAAGTTTGATTATACTAGCGTACACAGAGCATTAACCCTTTGCTCCAAAGTATTCTCTGTACACTGGCAAAGAAAATTATATTCAGCATCCCCTCTCAATGACACACATAAAAATGAAACTATCAGAATATTTTGAAGGTAGCTCATCGTGTTTGTATTAATGTTAAAATTATTTGTTTTTTTAAAATCTATAATTTGCCCAACAACATTTCGAATAAGCTCGTTGTGAAGCTCCTTGAGATGTGAATGAGAGAAGTATGAGGGCGAAAATGACATTCAATTCTTCCAGCTTTTCGAAGGATCATTTTGCTGAGGCATCCAGAAAGATTGTTGATCATTTAACCATTCCCGGTGGACAGCGCTCTTGGTACCAACCCACATTAATGATTATTGCTCTCTGCATTATTTGGCTTATAGGACTGATTATTATTTTCATATTTTGGTAATGATGTCATATCGATAAGACACAGAAGCACGTTATTTTTGTTTTGCCGAGCACTAGATTCGAGCGTGTCAGGTGCACGAAACAGATAATTGCCCCTCGCAAGGATATTACACAGAGGTTGTCCTACATTATTAATTTATACACCAATAAACATCGGTTAATATAAAATCATATCACTCTCAGTTATATCAAATAGCTTTAACAAACGAAACAAGACAATAAAAATGAACGGTTCCAGCGTAGTGCACCATAATGGGGGAAGAATTTAATCGTGTCAGCAAATATGTCCATTCCTCATTATGTGGTTTTCTGTTTTTTTAAGGAGAGGGTCTGGACGAACCCCTCGTATTCTAGCAGTGAAAATGTCTCTTTGGAGCACCCCAACCCAGAGAAATGTCAGTATACCCCACATAAAGTGATTCTGGAATTGGACGGTGTTGTTTCATCGCTTAATTTACAGCCATCTGAAGATTTTAACCCAAGAAACAAACTGAACAATCAATCACACAAAGATATTATATGACCGCAATAGATCCTTGACAATTAATTTGAAAGATAAACAGGGTTGATGTTTTTGTTTCAGATTTCCAGCATCTGCGGGATACTTAACTTTCCCTTGCCATAATTAGAAGCATTTTTTTAAAAAATGAAAATGGAACAAAACTGTCAACAGTGGCATAACCAGTAGAAATTCGAGCCAATAACTTGGATTGTTCGGACTAGTTAGCAACATGTGCGCTTTCATCGTTCCTTTAACAACGCGTAAAAAGGGTAGGGGGACTTGAGGTTGGCGCTTTAATGAAAAACGTCTTTTGACACTGATCTTATTGGGCAGAATGCATTAAACTGTACTCAGATAAATGCCGTCAGTGGTTCAACAAATGCATTTTAAACATCTATCTTTTAGAATTATTCTTCAGGTTAATAGTCGGAGAGGTCACTATTGCCTGTGCAGCATCCTTGCCAATGCAACCTTGCTTATTTTAATCATTAGTTCATTCAAAAAATAAAATTTATTCAAAATCTGTTGAATTTCATGGACCCAGGCGCGGGTGTTTTGGGGGGGGGGGGGTGTTAATTGCGGGGGGGGGGTAAATATTTGGGACACTTCTGTGGTGCCTTATCCGGTCCCACCAAACCAAGGCACCCACGCCAGCCTAACAGGGCTTTATGACATCTGGCAAGTTTCTTCAAAATAAAGGTTTTAACGCGATTTGAAAAATAAACACGCGCGCCCGTTGGAGGAGCAATTAGAAACCGTACAATATCAGGTTAATAAACTTCCTGGCGAGTTCATTTGACGTTTCCTTCCGCGTCTATGAGTTCGACTTTAACAAATAATGGGGAGAGGAGGAAAGGGAGGAGGGGGAGGGGGTTTAAAGCTTTCTCCGAACAGATGTTGATAGAAGTCTCAATTCAATGATATTTGTAGATGAAAAAGACAGACATATTGCACTGGCACCGAACTGGCCGCCCAAATCTGAGGAAAGGGTCTGGAGGGAAACTAATGATGAAAAAAAAACGTCTACTCCGTCTCAGTTGCCTTAATTAAATGCATGGAAAGAACCGAGAGGCTCACATCTGGTTTCAATATGGATCTCTTTGATGGCATCAAGTGTTCTTTTCCCATATCAGGCCGCTGCAAGTAATGGGATGTCTATTGCAGCTAGGAGTCCAGACTCCTGCCATTTCCACACATGGGCTCCCTTCACTCCTGTTGAGTGCTGTTTCTGAAGCCTCACGCAATCTTTGTAATGAGTGCAGGGCATTGAAAAAAATAATGACTTCATCCCCAGTGCTATCATATATTTAGTCAAATTTTAATAAAATGACAAAGAGGTGGACTCCAACTGAACCTTAAAAATTGTGTTTTTTTTTGCAATGCGTTTAAAAACACAGCGAGCAATGGAAAGAAATTGTCAACCTAAAAATAATAAGTGCCTTTCCCTGAAAGCTTCGGTGTTTTCCCCCTCCCCCTTCTTATTCGTGTCTCTCTGATCGCTGTTGCGTTCTGTACGTCCAGTTATAAAAGTGAAACAAAAGCAGGGAAAAAGCTCGCCAGGCTGCTTGCATACAGACAGGCTCCAGTGTTTCGCTCGAATCCGCTGCGCCCCGCCAATACCTAGAGACGTCGGAGCCTCGTACACGTTCAAACACAACGGGTACGGTTTTTTAAATCTTCAAACAGTTCCGAAATGAAAGTTAGGGCCATCGGATTAGCGTTTTACTCGCCACTTCATGTTGATTTGGCGCGGCTTGTGTAGGTGAGTACATGGCCCTGTAATATTTTCTTTTGCCTGAAGCAAGGAACTATTTATGGCTAAGGGAAAGCGGATTTTTTTGAGGGGGGAGGGGAAAAGTGCCCAGCGATTGGTATAAAACATGCAAATTAGTTCTTTAACCGCAATGCAAAACAAGTCTGGCTGACTTGACGGGATAGATAAACAAGCTGACTCTTTGATGAATTTTTCTGGCTGTCAGTTTCTCGTTTTTATATATTTTTCAGATGATAATTACGTCTTATTACGAAATACAAAGGGATCCGAGAGCAGATTACAAGAGAGCAAAGGTTTCATTTGCCCGCTCTAATCAAAGTGGTGGGAGCGCTGTGATGGAGAGGGGTCTGTAGAACGTCAGAGGCACAGAACACAGGGGCTTTGCCACGTAATTACAGGCTTGTATTAGCAGAATCTCGTCTCCCTGGGGTCGCCAATTTTAATTTATTCGGCGCAAAACAATCCCTGGACGGCACTCTGCTGGCTTTTGAAGTGCCAGAAAGGCCTTTTTTCTGCAAGGAGGAGAAGTACTGCACACTTCAGAGTTCCTCCCGCCTCGAGTCTTCCAGCAAAAAACTTTTTTTCCCTCCTGTGTGTGTCTCCTTTTTAAACTAGAGTAAGTTGAGAAACCTCACTCATACATCTGCAAAACATCATTCTTTCTAAACTGATGTCACCTATGTGAGTCAAGGAGAAGGAAGGACAACTTCTCTTCAAGTTCCTCTGAAGTTGGCTATGTGCTGCTGTTGCATGGGCGTCGGAACAGCTATCCACTTTAAGGAAAGTTTACTCATTTTTTTAATTGTTTAAAAACGTTTTGAGTTTCCCGGCGTGCCGTCCAAGTGTGTGGAGATCTATTTTCTGACAACATTTGCCTAAACTGGAGACGAAGGGCGCCAAGGCTCGGAGGGCTGCTAGAATTCGCATATATTCGCATTAAAAAAGAAAGATTTTTTAACATCTAAGCCATGACCTCGAGTTATCCCCATGTAATGGACAGACAGACGTCCTCTGTGCCCAGTCGCTTGGAGAACACTATCACAGCCAACATGGACAATTTACAGTCCAAAAAGAATTTCACGGTGAGTCACCTGCTGGATCTGGAAGAAGTGGGGGAGATGAATCTTCAGCAGGCCGACGAAAGTGTGAGTGAGACAGGCAGGAAACTGCTCGAGTCCCCGGCGGTGACCAGCGGCAGTGACACTCCCCAACAAGAAAGTAAGTGTGAACAAAAAAAACAGAAATACAATAGGGGACACGGGGTTACTAACGGGATTATCACTGTGGCGCAAAGAGGGATCATCGCATTAACACGTACGTGTAAATGTCATGGAGCCGTTTGTTATTATCGATGTGTGGAGATATCGCTTGGCAGAGTCCGAGGCGCCTGTTAGGAGGCAGCTGGAGATAAGAGGTTGGGGGAAAGAAACGTAGAACAATCAATTAAAAAGTTGACAATACAGGATCTCACCTTTAATAGCAGGACTCCCCACATTTCGCTTCCTTTTTAATTAAAAACCTTTCCCATACAATTTGGCTTCACGCAAAAGTTCACATCCGAGATGAGGTGGAGAATGTTCATTGGCATCGAGATCGAGTACCGCTCGCCCTGCACGCTGTGAGTTCTAACTAAATAGTGTTTCATAAGGAAATCAACAAGCGCAGGTATGTAGAAAAATGTAAAGGAGACATAAATTAACGAGAAACATACCAGCCGTCAGTGTCGGGGAGACGAGTATTTTCAGACAATAATGTGGGACATTATAGTGCAATGTAAATACTGGAGAGGCTTTAGAGAGGTAGACTATCATAATCCGAGGGTTCACATTACTTCAATGGAAACCATTTCAAGTACATGCACATATGGATAGGAGCATTAAATGCAATTGCTTTGAAAAATCAAGGTTAGTTATAAATTCCAAGCCAATTTAGCGAGCGCAGGAGTACATCGTTTCGCTATTCAGCAATGTATCGCCTCCATTAGGAGGAACACATTGCACTTGATAGTTCACACTCTCAGAACATGTGTAGGCATTACAAGTGGACGGATTGAATTTGACAAAAGCGCTTTAAGTGTCCCCACAGACAACAACACTGGTAATGACAGCTAATCTGATTAGTTTGATAAATTGATTTGTCATGCATCAGCGATAAAAGACGACATCTTTGTTTTCAATGAATCATGCCTAGCATGTAAAGCTAAGGAAACATTTACTTCTCATTATCCACGGCAACACGCCGGCCAAAACACAAGCGTTCCCCGCGCACAAAATAACTGATTTTTATCACTTATGGAAGTAAAATAATTATCAACTCCAGTAAAACTTGAACTTCTTACAAGGATAGCCTAATAGTCGCAGAGAATCAATGTCGTCTAAGAGAGAGGCGTCTAAATAGGGTTGTGTGTGGACACAGACAATTATTTGAAATATGTATCCCACATTATATACACACAGGCTTTTGTAAACACATGGGAAAATAATATCAATTCAGTCATAATTTAACCTTGATCAGTTTATTTCATTTCAACATTTTATAAAGTTACAAAAACTTAAAAAGGACTAAAAAAAACTTTAATTGGGTTCTCTTCCAGTGCTGGCACCAGTTTGCTAATAAAAGATAAGGGGAAAGCGTGTAAAATTCTCAGTTTCTTTCATCCTGATGCTGTTAAGATAAAGATTGTTAGAAGTTTCCCGACTGCCCATGGATCAGAGTGAGTTTGATGCTGTGCCTGATTGATGTGAGGTGTTCAGAGCGTGCCTCGCGCTCTCTCTCTCTTTCCCTCCAGAGACCTCCACTGACCATTAGATACGGCTTAGGGAGCGAGTTCAGCCTAAATTCATCGGCCCCCACCCCCTTTACATCTCTCTGACAGCACAGCAGATGTGGATCGGCGCCGGCAATGTGCCCCTGACCGGAGATCTGCCTTGATCCTCTGGTCTGAGAATCTGCCCCGAGCAACAGAACTAGCCTGACATTCTGAAGAAGGCCCCGGGAAATGACTGCAAACATTTTATAGTTTATAGTTCCCCACTGCATTTTAACTACCCAATTATGAAACATTTTGATAGTTAAGGGCATTTTGTATCAATAATGAGTTTCGTAGTGCCAGTTATTAACCCAGGGGGCTATTGCAAGAGAGGAAGGGAGTCTGGGCTATCAAGTTAAAATTTGTTTTCAGATGAAGGCCCGTCCTTCCCAATAAAGTATTCAAGCTTAAAGGCCCAGAATTAGCCGCTGACCTCCAGTGTGAAACTATATTTGATAACATTAACCATCACCTTAAAATCAAAGCCTCCGGAGCTAATTTGAGGAAATTGTGGTAGATTAGTTATCCTCGATTTCGCCCCCCTTTGTCCCATCAGCCAGTTTCACTCCCGACACAACATACCCCAGGGAGATTTTCATTCTTTTTCACATAAAGCCGAGTGATGATCTATTCAATCTACACATTTCACACATCTGATCACATAGGGCACCAAAAGCTGGCAGTCGGAGACTAACTGGTCCGTAAGTGCAGAATAAAGACTAAATAGAAATGAAGCAATCTGACACCAGTTCTATACGCATTGGAAACGTCGATTGCTTTGCATTTTTCTACTGGCGAAGATGTGAGGATTTTTATTTGTATAATACGCATTGAACAATCCCAGAGTGTAGGTTGCTCAAAGTTATCTATAGTTTAGAAGAATTGACATTGTACTAATGATTCGGCACGCGCGAATATGTTTGAGTGACACTCCTACTAACAGCAGCACCGCTATGTAACCTCCTCGCAACCTGGATTTTTTAATATAGATTAGAAAGCAAACATTCCGATTTGTGATTGCAGAAACAGAGCGTTTGTAATTTGTTTATATCAGGGAAAGATGTTATTTATTAACCTGACTCACAACCTTTAATTATCGGTTACAGCTGTAAATAATTATTTAATATGTTTGACAAAAAGAATCATTTTGGTAAAGGTTGGTAGGTCTCCAGTGGATTTATACGGAGATTGGGAATTGCTGGAGGCTCGATCGGAACCACTTTCGTGCTGAATCAATCCGTCTATGAACTGTTGCCCTAATGTAGCCGCCAAGGAAATCGCAAAACACATATTAGCATGAAGAGAACTGGAAGCTTCGTGCACAAGATAAAGAAACCATTAACGTGCAATAATGTAACAGCATTGTAAAACAGATTCTAAACTGGGGAGGGGGCGGAATTCACAGCGTAGACCACAACAGAGATCAACTATCTTAACACGGCCTAAATACACTGCGCATCCAACCTGATAGTCCTTCAGATAGCATCACCAGTAATCCATTTCTTCAAATAAGGTGTAGCACACGCCCATCAGGCAAGCTAACTATATTCTTAAATCAATATCTACCACATCTACTATTAGTAAAATTATTTTATCTTTAAAACCCACACAATATAGTTACTCCTTACTACATGCCAAACATCCATCATGTTTAGTTGGCAATTTCTTAATACAATATGGAGCACAGATCTATTGTGAGATACAGCTAATTTATACAATATGTAACTCATATTCATCATTTAACGAGATTGTTTAGTATACAGCGTTAGGCCACAGGTAAATCATCGATAAATCTGAAATTGCTCTGTGGCTTTGCCACGAACCTTGATTTTTCAGTGGTGGAGAGGTAGCCATTTCATTACAGTGGAGTCACTGAACGAACAGCCATTTAATGGACAAAGAAAATATATTAACTAAATATTTCTCTAATCCCCACGCAAGTTTCCTGTGCTAGGAAGTTCCCTGTCGTGGTTTCAGTTCCAGTTATAGCTCAGGGAACCTGTAAAACTTGCGACAATATTGATGCTCAGTACGGTTTAATCTTCTCATCAATCAGAGCAAAGGCATGGTTTTGGAATTGGGAATTACAGATAAAACAAACGGGGTATTCTCTTAATGGAAAGATGCAGCCCCAGGCATTCAGGAAAGTAATAAGGTTGGAAAAACATGGAGAATGAAGGCTCTATTTTATGACCCAGTTGTGATTTATAAACTAATACTGTTCCAAGAGGGTTCGAAAAGCAACAGGAAAGATTCATCTGATAAGCTGAAGTCGCCTCATATCCCAAGAATGCTAAAAACTTTCAAGGATAACTACAATATGCATGCTTCGTTTAATAAATGATTGCTAGGAAAGACATGGCAGTTTCATCTGGACATTTGCTCCTCATTGAAAACTTTTCAATGTCAAGTCCCAATTCCAAGTGTGAAAGTCGAAATGCGATTTATTTGCAGTACAGGGGGACCTGCGTTTTATTTTATCTTTCACTCCATTTAAAATTAAGGGCAGTCACAGAGGGGTCTTTGTTTCACTCAATGAGTGATTTACCTAAAAAGGCAGACTCTTGTCCGGGTAAGTGAGATGTAGTTTGGCAAATCCAATTGCGGTGGTGTTCAAATGGCAAGTTCTTAAGGTCCCTGTACTTCGAATGGAACTTTTGTCTCTTTTAATTTTCTGAGTGCTAACTGATTAAACGGTGCGTGTAATTCTTTTTATTGAGTGTAGGTGATAAAATAAACACAGAGCAGAAGAAGAAGCGGAAGCAAAGGAGGAACAGGACCACCTTCAACAGCAGCCAGCTGCAGGCCCTGGAGAGAGTCTTCGAGAGGACGCACTATCCGGACGCCTTCGTACGTGAGGATCTGGCCAGAAGAGTCAACCTCACCGAAGCTAGGGTCCAGGTACCTTTTTATTCTGTCTAATATTTGCATTAGAGTTACAATTATCTGTTACAGTTAATTTGTAAACCTCGCCATTTGATATAATTGATTGGGGCAAATGGGTAATAAGGTAAAGAGCTGTTTTCACAGATGACTCACTGTTCACTGACCATACACGAAATACTCTATCATTGCAGGTTCTGTTGCTCGGAGTGTTTTCCCTGTGCTAATAGCAGCTGATCACCAAATAACTTTGCCCAACTCTTTACTTTCAATTAAGTAAATAATGTAAGATGAAGTGATTTTTTTTAAAAGACCAAAGCCAGTACCGGCTGCGTTATTATTTACCTTCAATATTATAGAAAATAACAAATCACTTCGCTAATATGAAAACAATTAAAGCAATTTACTTTTAGGATGAGCTAACTCTGTATTTTGGGGGTATTGATTTCCTCCAACTGCGGGTCCCAGCCGTACAAACAGGTCAGATGAGAACACAGACATGTTCGCATACCCCTTAATATATAATGTGCACGATTGTTTACAATTTTAATTTAAAGTGCATAAGAACCAATAAATGTTGGCATTCAGAATTGCAAGAATTTCCTTGCCATGGTTAATCTCGAATTCCCTACTCATATCGAGCCGGCACTGTCTTTACCGCTTTTTGAAATCAAAGCCCAAACATTATAAGTGGTAGGTCTTGACGTCGAGCCCTTAACTTCTGGAGAATGTTAGTGTACAGGGAGTGGGATTCAGCACTAGTGAGATTGGAACCGGACATTCATTGATCTCGCTGATCAGACACTGCATTCAATCCCAAAGTAAACGTAGAGTTTAGAGGAAACTTGAAACATGGATAAATTATTAATTTCAGGGCAGACTACCCCCTGCTGTCTGAACCTGGTTGCACAATATTGGCCAGTATTTTTCCGGCTGAGAAAACAATATTTTATTTCTGTGGGTCCGAGCTCTGGTTTATTAAACCCTGCAATTGATGCACGTTTTCTGCTTTAGTATTCTGTTTAAAACGAAGATATCATCAACCGGGACTCATGAGCGAGAAAACTGCCAGTCAACCTAGATATAAAATTGTTGCTTCAAAAAAGTTGTTAAGGCTTTATCATAGGGGGTTCAAATTAATCCACTTGGACCCTGCAGTGTCCGTTTTATTTGCCCTTTTCCGTTTGACTGGCCAATATAATCTTTAAAGGATTATTAGTGATGCATTGTCCTCTTTTAAACTTCAGTAACTTTTCATTCGGGTCATGTTTCCTTTTAATGTAGCCGAGGTAGCACTCTCCTGCCACGCAATAATGTAGTCAAGGATTTCACAGCTGTAGACTGGGAGTGGGGTGTGCGGGGTGTGCGGGGGGTGGGGTGGGTGGGAGGGGTGGGGAATGTAGTTTCGACCATGCCGATTCGAGAAGATCGTCATTTTGCGGAATACTAACGAAACAAAGGTCGCCAATTTGCAATATAAGCAAGCAGCAAAGGGTGAATTCCAAACTGTACATTATTCTACTATCCAGTTACAATCGAAACCTGAAACGTGTGTACTGTTGAAAAAAAATCCTTGTACCGATTTTCATTGCGAGTGGAATATATGTAGCACATGACCCGTATACACAGCACACATATATAGAATGTGTGCAGCATATGGGCAAACCACATAACATGCTCAGGTAGAATGTACACAGTACAAAGGCAGCACACATACATTAACAGAGCAGACAATGCAACGTAAGTGGAGTGTGTAACTATTTGCTAACGGTCAAAGAGAACTGCAGTTAAATATTAGAGTTTCCAACTGCACTGGAGGCAGTTCTCAGACTATCATAGATCTAAATGTAAGAAAGCTGTAGGTTAAAACGTAACTGAAATAATAGGTATCTTCAGATTGAGAAGCAAGTCTCCAAGCCGCATGATGAATACATGAGTCAAAAACAAGGAAGACACTACAACTTCCATCAATATTGCCCAATTTCCACGCTATGTTCTTCTCAATGGCCAGTGCAGATCGATGGTCAAATATGCCGTGTTCTTTGGAAGGGAAACCGGCCTCATAAAAAGAAACACTTTGCAAAAAATACCATGTCAGCAGGCTTTAGGCGGGAATGGAAGTCTCGGAGTACTGATACTCTCATCTGGTGTGACGAAGGCTAGCCATATTCCTTTGATAGATTACATTGAGCCTAATGAGGATCTGAAATAAAAACAGAATTTGCTGGAAATACTTAGCAGATCAGGCAGCATCTGTAGAGAGGGGAAGAGTTAACGTTTGAGGTCGCTGATCTTTCATCAGAACCTTTAGTAGAATGTTGCCTGACACCGTGTTTACATACTATATCTCTATACCTTCAGACTCAGCTGAAAGTAAGAATACCCCTCCATGCACCACCCACTGCTCACCGTCACCTCCATAGCACAGGTCAAACACTTCAGTATATTACTGTGGCTCTAGGCAACCTCTGCGCAACATGACCGTGTTCGTATGGTAGCCTCTCAATTTCCAGTTAGATGTCCCTTAAACATTATTTCATGTAGTAAAATTATTGCCTCCCTTTTTTAAACTAAATATGACTAAACATCAGGAAAGCTACAAAGAAACCATGCGTCAATATGATTAGGTTTTACATAGATAGAGAGCTTTGGATACTTGCATAGGTCAGCAAAATCCTTCAAGTTAGACCGGCTCCTCTCCAACTTTCTGCGTTGACCTATTAGTTCTAAAAATCTGTAATACATGACATTGTTTGTTCATAACATTGAGTTTGGTTTGGCAAAACCAGTAAGACCTTATCAGGACTGGTCTCCGAAGTGATCCCAAAATACTAGTGCATTCCAATTGCGTGCCCAGTCGCGTAGTTGACAAGGTACTGATTGAATTGTGTATTTACAAGGATCAGAAAATGACGAAAAAATGAAAATAAACTATAATTTTATATATAAAACTAACTCCACATATGGGAACATAAGTTTTAATTGAAAATAAATCTACTTATCAGGCCCGGCATGTCTGCCAGTTTTTAACGTGTCAGAATGGCTTTAATAGTTAGAGAAAATGGATTCTGCCGGCCATTTATTGAGGTTGTTTTTGGATTGTTTAGAGGGGAATATTACTGAGCATTGCACTGTCCATAAAAGACGAGTTGTAGGTAACTAGTTTTGCAACATCTTTTCGCCCTCAGTAATCCAAACTAATACTTTCCACAGATCTGGGCGGGTTCATGATTAGAATCGCAATTTGTACTAGAGATTGGCACATGTATTCTTTTAAAAATCCAGGATATTGTCGCTCACACGTTTATAAAGCGGGACTTTCAATTCACCACAAACATGACATCCATCTTCCCAAACAATGTAAATGACCCTCACCACCAACCCCCCCACCACCCCCCCCCCCCCCCCCACCCCCACGCTCCCTTTGACGCTGTCCCTAAATGTGAAGGAGATGTTTACATTGGTGCCTTTCTCAGCAGGTATTTGATCACTGCCAGGTAAGGAACCTACAGTGAAATAGACCAATACGAAGATCAATAAGGGGAACAACCCGGTTGAACTGCAGACTATCTGGGAACTCAGTTAAATTGTAAATCTTCCAAATGAACATTTTAAGCAATACATTAAGTGCTGAACTGTTGAGCCAGGTAAACACGTGTGTTCGAATTTAAATTAATCGATTTGAGGAACCCAATCCAATGGAATCTGCACATTTAGAAACTGCTATATCCAGAAAAGCAAATTGTTCGTAATTTTAATAACAATCAGTAAAATCAGAAGGTTGTTTCATTTCTATTAAATATATAATTCAATTCGTGGGTTCTTTCTATGTAGTAAGCATCGGACCAACATTGATAGCTTGGAGCCTGTGGGTGGTGGTACAGCAATGCGCCTTTCTTCTGGGAGAGTCGCTCTCACATTGAATCCATCCATACAAATCAGATAACAATTCAAAAGGCTGAGTTTTGTTGATTAATTAATATTTTGCGTCCAATTTTGGAATCCTTTTGGAGTTTGAGTGGTGTCATTTCTCCTGATGGAATGAAGGTCCTGAACAAAATATTATCCCAGCACGGAGATTTTGCTTGAACTCTGCATATATCCCGGTATATAACCAAATGAGTGAGTTGCCTTGGGCGTTGTTAGAAAGTGAACCAGCGTGTCAGCTAGGAGTTACAGAGAATAGGCGGAAGGTTAAATGTTCTGCATTTATTATTTTATTCTCACTTCTCTCTCAGGTTTGGTTTCAAAACAGAAGAGCAAAATTCCGACGGAACGAGAGAGCCCTGCTGGCCAGTAAAAATGCCTCTATTCTCAAATCATACAGTGGGGAGGCGGTGGAGCAGCCCATGGCCCCGCGTCCAGCGCCCAGAGCCCAGGATTACCTGTCCTGGGGAACGACATCTCCATATGGGTAATCTCTTATTGGTAATATAATTGTCATCTCTAACCGAAATGCCTGCAGAATTTCCATAATTTAGACACAAGTCCCTCCTAAGTGCAGTCTCCCAAGGCTCGAAATTAACCGTCCCAACATGACTCTAATAGGTAACATCATTTCTAACCGCACGCGATTATAGATGGTACCGAGCAAATCTACTTCAGCTCACACAACCAGAATTAATTTGCAACGTGAAGATATCATTTGTCCTGACATATCCCTTTGGTTAATCCTTGGTATAAATGTAATTTGTAAACATATTTAAATACAACAACTTATGAAAAAATGAGATAGATACTGAATAATAAATATGAGGGACATAATTACATAATCACATTTACTGACATTATGACAGTGACTGCATTTCAAATGTAGTTCATTGGCTGTGAACCTTTTTGGGAGGTCTCCAGAACGTGAAAGATGTTGTTTAAAGGCAAATGATCATTTTATAGTGGAAAAGGAGGGGGCGTCATTACCTGGAGGAAATGTAATTGAGATCCTGTTGATATAAGGAGAGCAAAGCATCATTTGTTTATTACTATCGTTGGAATCCCAAAGTAAGATGATAACCTAGAACTCACATGCTGGTAGTTAGCTGTAAAATGTGTTGGTTCTCAAAACAATGGCAGTGATTTCAGTAGCCTTGGTCTGATTTGGCATTGCCATCTAGGTTAAGAGCAGTTCTGCACATTTAGGTTTTCACCTGTTGACGCTGTAGAGGAAATTTAGCGGAAAACTCGAGTGAGTGAAATCCACATCAGCCCCAAATAGACTCAAACCCAACACAATCACTTCCCCTATAATTCAATGTCCTATCCCCACTTGCAACTCTCAGGGCCTCAAAACTGGAGTGTTTAAACAAATCTAAAATGACGAAGAACTGCACCTGTGCCACATATGTTTTTTGTCTGTCTGAACTTGTCGGTAGGCAGCCAGTTATTTAAAGCGATTTATTTACTTCAGATGATCAGTACTCACAGTAGGTAGTTAGACTGGCAGTAGCCAAGCTTATTAGTAGCAAGACATCAGTGACAAAATGACAATTTATAATGGCAGAAAAGTAAATTAATATTATGGCTTCAGAGTTTTGGAAACGCAAGTAAGTGGGGATTTGAGGAATTGCACTGTTCATTGTAACAACCAAGATCTGAATTATGCCAGGAATGAGCTCCCATATGGGCATGGCACGAATTGAGCATCCACAGACAGTATTCCAATCCTAACCATTATTCAATAGATTGAAAGGGCAGTATGGATGATATAAAAAAAAACCTTATAAGGTTTCAAATGTATTTAGAGTTTATAGATGTCACTGGAATCTTAAATTCAAATTACAGCCATAAACTCATCTCCAATATTTATTATTTAATACATTAGTTTTACTGCATTTTCTGTGCATACCATATGCTGTTTACAGTGGACTAGTTTGAGATCAGTAGTGTACTGAAAGTGTTCTGTTGGGGACACTGAACATTCATTTAGAAAATATATTTTGAATTAACACAAAGTCAGCTCCAATATGAAGATTTGGGTATCATGGAATTTAGGTGATCCTAATACCAATGCTCTCTGTTTAAGAGTCAAAGCTTAGACTACCATAAATGTTCCCCCAAAGTCATGTTTAATTCTACAAAATCAAAAAAAAATCACCCTGAACATTTTTTGTGTGCCAGCTGTCCCTCAGTTGGCAGACTCCTCTCTGAGTCACAAGGTTCTATGTTGAACATCCACTCCAGGACTTGAGCACAAAAATCATGGCTGACACTCCAGTATGCTACTGAGGGAGGGCTGCACTGTTCGAGGTGCGATCTTTCGGGTGAGAGGCCCCAGCTACCCTCTCAGGTGGATGAAAAAGATCCCATGGCACTATTTTGAAGAGGAGCAGGGGAGTTATCCCAGGTATCCTGGCCAAAATTTATCCCTCAATCAACAGCACAAAAACAGACAATCTGGCAATTATCTGAAAGTTGTTATGGGAGTTTGCTGTGTTTACAGCCAATGTTGTGTTGTAGGAAGGTACTTTGAGATTACTAGTGGTTGTGAAAAGTGTTATATAAATGCAAGTTTTTCTTTTTGTGTGTGTGGAACAATGTTGTCTGAGCCATTAAAGCTCTTTCTGAGGCAAAATTGAAAGGAAACAGTTTCCCCATGCTTCTCCATAGCTTCCAATTACTTACTACATTACACATACCATGTTAAATAATTGTAAATACACTGGGGCAGTTGTGTGGATGCATTAAATTTTTACCTTTATTATTTAGAGTCCAAGAGACTGAGTTTAAAACAATCATTATTGGCTATTAATTACACATCCCAATTCCTAGAGGTCTTTTCAGTTGTAATTAGATTCTGTAATTAGGTGGTTAACTTTTTGATGGTTCATCTCATGTTAGCCAGGGACCAGCTGCTACTTGTTAAAAGAGTTTGCCTTTTGTTAATTAGTGGATTCAGTAAAGAGATCCTTCCCAACTGCATTCCTCACAGCAGTCAAAGTTCTATGGATATCAAATATGCTGGATGTAAATAGAAGGCAATGGAAGTATTGTTGTGGAGTGTTGCAATTTAGAGCTGGATCATATTCAATAGTTAAATTGTATCCAACCCTTTTAGTATCTTGCTTTATTCATAGTGAAGATACTTTGATTGAATTTAAAACTTTGTGACCTTTACCCTGCTGTCAGTATTCAACATTTTAAGGTTAATGAAGATTTAGGATAAGTATTGTTTTTAAAAGGGAAGTGTCAATTAATTCTAAAATTTATATCTGAAATGCAATCTCTCACTTTCCTGTTCTTTGATACGGTTTATGTATTTTAAAACAGTTAGAGAAGGGAAGCATGGGTGCAGACATTTTTCTTAGAGGTATATGATAGGACATCATCAAACTATGGTATAGTGATTTCATCAGTATAGGGAGCTTGTTACAGCTACAATATTTCTATCAGTTATTTTACTGAAATAGAACGTCATGTTATCACGAGAAGATCACTATACAAAACAACTGCCCCAGTTGCCTCTGATCAGTTAGGAAGCACAAGGGCCAAGTGAATAGATCTCCCTTACAGTATTCATATTTGTGACAATTTAGCACTGAATTTTGAAAGGGGCATTACTACAAAATATATATTATTCTTAGTGTACAGTGCAATGTTGTAAATACAATAGAGAAAACATTTTAATTTAATACTACACTGATGTGCATAAAAACTGACAGCTTAGTGGACAAGCAACTAAGGTGAAATGTGCAAGGGAAAGGTAATTTAGCTTGAACCCAGGTCAGAAGTTGAAACTATTGTTGACCTATTGTACAGTTTGTGAAAATAATGCACCATCTCCAAAACTCAATTAGAAAAGAAGTTTGACTTAAAAAGTAAAGTACAATGCACAAAGAAAACAGGTCTTGCTATTTGCACATTTAAATATTTTCTCTCACTTTACAACAAGTGAATTAAACAGAAATCATCACTGACAGAAAGCCGCATTACTAACATTAATCCAGACAGTACTTCAGTATATAGTGATCTAGAGAAGATAATATTACACCACTTACTGTCTAGCCAAGCTGTAAAGCAGAGAATTGACCTACATAAATACACTGCAGTAAACATGAATGTAATAATACAATTTACTTAGTAATCACATTCAAATTGATTTGGTCTAATATCTGCTGCTTTTTGTGAAAACCAGTGATTCTAATTATCAAACTCACTTGGAAATATTAAGATTTAGGAGGTTAATAATGTGAACAGCATTGTCAAAGAAAAATCCCTACTTAATGACAATGTAATTTACTTTAATTGAGAGATAGTGTATCTTAATTTTATTCCCCATTCTCCCTATATTTGAATTGTCCATTGACATTTTCAGTATCTGTTTGAGTTCAAGCAGTCAACATCTTCCACACCTCTGACACAGGTTTGGAACCAGTAACTGAATGATGGAGAAGCATGGTTTGTGGGTAGCCTCCCTCCCTTTGGGTAATAATTGGTCACTCCAATATTGTGGCTCTACTTGTTAACTTAGCTCATGGGGAATTTGAAGACAAAATAGCTTCCCACCATTCCGTGATATAGAATAGACAATCAATGCAAAGGTTATTTCAAGAAGGGATTCACAGGTTCCAGAGACAGCTCCTAGAGCACAGGATTAATGAAGGAAATGTTAGATCCACATTACTACTAGAACAACAACTTGCATTTATGTAACACTATTAATGTATCAAGACAAAGCAAAGAGGTGTAATCTGATAAAACTAACTTTAGATAATCATTTATCAGTCTTTTGTATGCATATTGTTTACATTCTAGTCCATTAATATTTAATATATAAGCTTCCAGGTCAGGCCAAGGTCCCACATCTCTAATCATGAACACATGTTGTCTAGCCTGTGGAATGGGATCTCATTGTGCATAATCATTGTTATACTTCATATTTTGAAATAATCAGTACTTATCCCTTTATATATACATATAATCCATTTGGTCCATGTGTGTGTATCCTATCTGCCCTAAGTACTCATCTAATGTACACCAAGAAATTAAGAGGTGGGAATTCTTGTCTTCCTCAGTTTTCTCTTCCTACAATCAACATGCTGTCATGCTCAACATTACCTAATTAGAACTTCTGGATTTATTCCATTTTCTCTCTTGTTCATTTCAACTTTGATGATGTCTTGGAATGTGAGGCTTTGACCACTTTCTTTGTGCTTTAACATCATTAATACAAACTCCTAATAATCTAAGTTCTAATTAGTGGGAAGGGGTCATAGTTCCAGACTCAATTTCCAAGTATTAGCTAATAATCTTGTCTGTATGACATTAATCTATATGCCTATCCATGATTATTTTCCATATAAAATTATTCACTAATCAACCCATTACTTGAAAACAACTCAGTGGTTATTTCTACCAGTGAGAATCACCTTACTAATCACATTTTTGGCAAAATTTCTACCATTGATAATTTTACCATTAGGGCCAGTGACTATGAACTGGGATGGAGAGAAGAAATTTCACACCCACAGTGATTTAATCAAGGATTTGCTTTTATGGTGCACTTAGTGAAGTGTAAGATTCCGCTAACTCCTGATGCAGCTGGTGGCAGTCCCAGAGTAAATGTATCAGATTTTCTAAGGCCGAACCCAATAAAAATGGATCTTCCTCATGGCTCACATTAGCCAATCCAAGAAGTCGCTGCTCCCTGTGTGAGACATGGGTGGCAGTAGCTGATAGTCTTTGCGCTCTACTAAGTGCAACATAAAAGCAAATGAGTTTGTATTATCATTCATTTATTCCACAACTATCTGTCCTGCCAGCCAATTTTCCCCATGACTTTTTTTTGTAGTTTATGTTGTTTCTTTTACGATTTATTTTCTCACATGGGCCCCATGAACCATGATCTCTGACAACCAAGAAAACATACTGGAAAACTATTCCTAAGCCACATATCACCAGCCAGCAGCATCAGGTGTATGAGGCAGTAGACTGCCATTTCTTCTCTCTTCTTGTAAACAAAATACCTAGATTCCATTTAGCCCCTTCCATATGGTGTGATTAAATATTGCAGTTAACATGAGAAAAATCAGGAGCACAAATTGTTATTCCTAAGCTCTGACAAGGCATGTTGTCTGAATTAATACATTTTATTTTATCCCTGGTTTGTTTTCTCTCTCTTTTTCCATTGGTTTGCTCTGGTCCTTTCCTTAAACAGTCCCACCAATTTGAGCCACCCTCCAATATTTCACCCAAGTGACTGTTATTCATGTATTAACCTATGCAGTGAATGTTGGGCATAACATTTGACTGCAGAAGGCATCACAGCCAAGCTAGATCTTGTCCTCACTTGACCCTCAAACCTGTACAATACATAGCAGATATCAGTAACAACCACAACAGCAGCAACTTACATTTATGTAGCAATAGTGATTAGTGTGTGGAACACTAGTGGCTTTCCCCTTCATGAAACTAGAGTTTCCAAAGCCATTTGTAGCATTGCAATTGATGTCCCACTATCAGTTGATTGAGCACAGTCCAGGGATGGACACTCTTAATTTTATTACTTAGTGTTACAACTGTCATTGCTTTTATCCACAAAGCCATCAGAAGAGCCCTGAAGATGTAAATGTTCCTGTGTAAATGACCACTTAGTGCAGAATATGTTTTAATCACATACATCACACCTGTCTCAGCACACTTGTTAATATGTGTATATGTAATATATGCACAGACTGTGTGTCATGTGGAATAACCTGAAAAGTAATAACCTATGACTATTGTTTTTTACTATTGCCATTTGCACTGCCATTGCTGTGAGGAATTGCCTTGAGCATACCTTTTATTAGTCCCAGGATATCATGATTTTAGTGACAATAAGCCCCTTGTCCCACCTGTATAGACTGTATAAGTAATTCCCACATGCAGGCTTTATATTTCTTCTCCTGTTTTCTAGCCAGGGGGAAAAATAATGCAGTGGAGGCAGGGTTATCACAGCATCCATACTACAGTGGAAACACACACACACACACACACACACACACACACTTGGTTTCAATGCTGACTATATGCAACACAACCTGAAATGTATTTATTCCTTGAAATTGAAGTTATTCATTTGGAATGATTGCTGTGTCAATAATCTGATGTCAATAGAACCTTATCAATAACCAGTACATCAAGGGTAATTTCCACATTTTCTGTGCACAACCTTTCTAAACAGACTCTATACACTTGAGGATCAGCCATACCCTACTGCTAGTCTCTTTGGCCGTACATCCTATTGGACTCCATAAGTCCCATCCACAATTCCTCTGTACACAATGGGTATGTATCAATCACATTAATATACAATGTACCCATATGCCTAGATATAAAGAGCACTGGTCAGTAACACTCAGACAATGTACATCACTTACTTTATGAGAGCTGTGGTTCAGATTTGTCAGAGAGCATGTGACATCAGGGATTGACCCATTTGCTATGTATCTGTTTGCCCTTGAGTTTCCTTTTTTTCTCTCTCTCACTCTCTCTCTCTCTCTCTCTCACACATATTAGATTACACTCAAAATGAATCTTTGTTTTTCTCCTCTCTATGTGGAGATGTTTATTACTTCTCACAGTTATCTAAGAAAATAAAGCAGAAGTATTTATTCAACCGAAAGGGAAGTAACTATTGAGAACACAGATATGTTACCACAAGAAAAGACACAGAGAAAGTATCATTGCCAACTACGTGATATTTATCATACATCATTGTTATTTTATTTATAATAGCTACAATAGGCTTTCAACTGGGAAATTAAAACAAATGCTATCAATTTAACTTGTTTTATTAAGGCCTCATTTCCATAATGAGTTTAAACCTACATTCAAATGATATTTATTCACGATTATTTTAACTAACTAATAGCAACTTATATTTTTACAGCATTTTTAACATAATAAACATCCCAAGATGCTTAACAGGAGCATTATAAAATAAAACACAGAATTGAGCCACATAAGGAGATATTAGGTCAGATGACCAAATACTTGGTCAAAAGAGTGTCTTAAAGGAGGAAAGTGAGGCCAAGAGGTGGAGAGGTGTAGGAAGAGAATTTCAGAGCTTAGGGCTTAAGTGACTGATGATTAAAGTTGGGGGTGCTCAAGAAGCCAGAATTAGATAGGCACTGATATCTTGGAGGGTTGTGGGGCAGGAGGGGATTGTTGAGATTTGGAAGGGTAATGCCATGGATGGATTTGAAAATAACATTAGTTTTAAAATTAAGAGGTTGCTTGACCAGGAGTCAATGTAGGTCAGTGAGCACAGGGATGTTAGATGAACAGGACTTGGTGTGGGTTTAGAAATGGTAGGCAGAGTTTTGGATGACCTCACATTTATGGAGGGTAGAATGTGGAAGGCCAGCCAGGGCTGCATTGGAATAATCAATTCTGTAGATAACAAAGGAATAAATGAGAGTTTGAGCAGCAAATGAGCTGAGACAGGGTGAAGTTGGGAGTAGTTATGGAGGTGGAAATAGGCTGTCCTAGTGATGGGGTGAATTTGTGGTCGGAAGCTCATCTAGGGCTCAAATATCACACCAAAGCTATTAAAATCCTATGAATATTCAAAATGTTCTACAGCTATTTGTGTGCCATTTAGAACAGTGTAAGTCATCCTGACAGCCTGTCAATCAACATTTTATTTGTGTGGTTTATGAATTGTGTTGGAGATCATGGAAGCGTGTGGATTCAAATTTAAAGTAAAGTTTCAAGTGAAAAATAGGGAAGGACTAAGTACAAAGATAAGAATGCTGCATTTAGGAAAGTAGTAGGATGCTGTGGCTTAGAAGCAATGCATAAATAAGTAAAATATTGTACTGTAGTGAGAGTTTGAAACTGTGCTTGTGAGTTGTTATATCAAGTCTCTAGTTTCTATTGATTGGTTATGTTGAACTATGCCCTCTTCAGAGTTAGTTATATTCAGTTTCAGCATTGATGCATGGGTTTTTCCCCATTTCTTCAACACAATTTCTTCATAGTATAATTGACTTGTAATTTATTGATAACTTAAGTTTTAGAGGATAGGTGACATCTCCCTATAGGCACAAACAGTGGGCAATGAGAAAGAGGTTTCCTCTTACGCAAGCAATTGTTTTTGTCTTGGGTTATGTTCCATTCACCCAGAACTATTTACACATGGTATTGGCTTTGATTTGCACTGCTTGCGCTTCACATAGGCCTGACTGCAGGCTGCAGCCAATGGGTAGCCATATTTTTAAGCAGTAATAATAGCATTTAAAAAGATCCAAATGGTCCACTATAATTCTAATGCTAGTTACAAGGTAACAGGTCAATTAGCTCTTTGCTAAATTAACCATTTTAATTAGCAGCCAGATGATGGTGAAGGTTACACTATTCTGCAATGTGATGTGAGCATATGCGCAAGGCTCTGAGTACAGGAAAGGTAGAGACATATTATTCAGTAATACCAGCTAACATCACGCTAAAGCAAATGCCAGTGTCAAGTCAGTAGTTACAGGAAAAGCGCACACAATGTGTTATCAAATGAAATACATTAAAAGTAGAATGAGCTCCAAAATATATTAGAGAGTTGGAGCAATGAAAATTTTCTTAGTCCATTCCTGTAGCAGTGCAGAAATTAGTGAGGGCTGTTGTTTTATAAAACAAATAAATAAAAGAATCAAAAATAAAAGCAAAATACTGTGGATGCTAGAGATCTGAAATAAAAACAAAGTTCTGGAAAACTCAGCAGGTCTGGCAGCATCTGTGGAGAGAAACAGAGTTAATGTTTCGAGTCCAATATGACTCTTCTTCGGACCTGCTCTGAAGTTCTGAAGAAGTATCAATTCATTTCATAAAATAATCTAAAAGTTTTCGTAGGGAACTGTATAATTTCACATTTTTGACATTGGGCTTTTTCATGAAAGCTTGCTTGATTAGGGCAGACAGCACCCTTACATTTGTGTGACAAGTAATAATCCTTACATATTTATACTGTCTTTTGGGTCATTAACATCTTGAAACCCCCTTGAAGTGCAGAGAGGTCTTATGTAGGTGAGCAAAATAGTGTATTAAAGAGCCAGGGATTCCAGGGGACCTTCACAGTGTATTAAATTAGTGAAAGGGCTACATGCCACGCAGGAATATATATTGCCATGAGACAAGTGTAGGAGTTTGTAGTGGAATTTCCCTATTAGTAAAAATTAAACGATGAAAGAAAACTGAATTTTGGGTTGTAAAGTAAAGAAAGCTTGACCACCCCTGTATAAAAGTAACAGTTGGAGAATGTCTCTTTGAAATCCAAAGCTTTTTTAGTTTCTGCTATTCTCGTCATAAAATTCTGAACTTGGAAGGGGTATTTTTAAAAACTATATAGTGAAATATTTCACATGTAAATGCTATATTGTCAATAAGTCACCATGTACCTGGTTAAATAGGGGAAAATCTGAGAAAACGTGCGGAAATTTGGACTAACAAATGACAATTTAGCCATTGATCAGAGGGCACCTGAAGCTCAAAAAATGCTCCGGTCTGGAGATTTCATTCCTGCAATTCCAAGGAGGGAGGCTGTTTAAGATTTTAATATCTGAAGGAGCCAGTAAATTATATACGATTGTGGGGTGTAACCTCAGCCTGTTTTTCATTCAGATTAAGAAACCATTAAATACATGGAAAACTAACTCAGGATCATGTTTGCGTCCCTTTGGCCCACATCTCTTTGCTGCTCCATTAGTTCCACGATCTCTTTCACATTCCTCTCCACATTATGTTGCCGGTATACTATAAACTTCACTCTCTGGAGCTCCTTTCGCATCCGATTGTGATTCAATTAAGCGGCGGAAATTTTTAATGGGTCGCTAGCTACAGTTGCATTCCCAGCTTCCGCCTCCTTTTCACTCTCCAGTCCTGATACCAGTAGAGGCGAATTCAAAACAGTGCGAATGCCAGAGAGCCTGTTCTAAAGAATTCACATTCCAAAAATAGCTAGTTTCAGATAGTTAGTTGATTATTACCGTAGCTTAAAGGGGACATTGTATTACCTTCCAACATTGAGGTCCGTTTGTCGTGTGAAATGTTTCAGACCAACAAATCATTATTGACAGTGGAGAGTATTAAAATGTGTTCTATTGTGAAGGGGTAATTTATGTTACAAGATAGCCATAGCATTTATTTTGTCAGCAAATGTTTCCTCGTGAACACAACACGTTCTCAAGTATAAAACTTTCTAAGACAGGCTCCTGATATTACTACACGCAACTCATAATTTCCCCTTGTAATATGAAAAACCTGTTGAGTTTGTTGTATATATATATAAACACGTTTTAAATTTTGTACATTAAAATCGTATCAAAGAACATAGATATGTTTGCTAGTTACTGCTCTGTGTGTTTGTACCGCAGTGCCATGGCCACATACTCCTCCTCTTGTGCTACCACTAACCCGACTCAAGGAATGAATATGGCCAACAGTATTGCAAACCTTCGTCTCAAGGCCAAAGAATACAGCTTACAAAGAAATCAGGTGCCCACTGTAAATTGAGCGCCCTTCATGGACTACAGCAACCACGGGCCCGTCCGTCCATTCCCTGCATCCAGACAGCATCAGCAAAAGGTCTCAAGGAAGGGACAAGAACACAACCTACAACAGCAACCAAATCCCAATACAACAGGCGAATAAAAACATGGACACGCACAAATACTTGACCTGTATAGAGCCAGAATTGCTGAAGCGTTTCATCCCTGTGGATTTTTTAAAAAAAATAAAGATAAGAGTAAGTATATATTCCAGTTTTGTCAAAACCTTTTCCATCCTGGATTTAAGATACTGGGACACAATTTTCAAACTTTGGCTAGGCCAATTACAAGATTTTTTTTGTTGTGCGTACGTTTTAAAGGGGCTTTTATTGGGTCTCCAACTGAGTGTTGTATTAAAGTTATATTGTATTGTTTCTATACAGATTTTACATTTTGTATCCCATGACAAGGTTATTGTTAGTAATGCATTTTTTTTCTATAGAGGCAAGCTTGATAAGGCATTTTTTTTGTTGACCAAACTATTTTTTGAAATAAGGCAAATCTGATTTCCTATTGTCTACGTCTGTAACAGTCTTTAGCTATTCTTAAAGGAGAAATGATTCTTTTGTGTACAATAAAGTAACAAGCACTCAAAGACGTGGGTTTATATCTGACTAGAAATGCATCAATAAATTATTACGAAAATATAGTTGGTGCCAAACGGGTCTTTTTCAAAATCAATTTGTTGTACATTTTTGTTACAATAATTCGGTATATACAATCCAGTCGGGCAAAAAAGGGACAGTGGGCATTAATGTCTGTGTTGCTCAAATAAGGAGGACTGTCTGCATAAAATTGATATTCTGGATTGAAATTGCTTTTTAGCTGTGTTTGTTGTTTGAAGGCTGAGTTTTTAAATTTCAGCTGTGAAAGTCATCAAGATTACTGTACAAAATGGACCAGACCCCCAATCCTTCCCCATCCCTCTCCCCAGTCATATTTACCGCCCACCTCAAATCCCTCAGTCACCGCCAGGAAAGGAAGCCAAGGTTAGCTGTTATAAACGTTCCTCACATAATTTACTGAAGGGTGATTTCTACAGAGATTTGTCCAATGTCTAGAAAATACAAAGTTAGACATCCAGGTACAGAGCAGCACAAAATTTAGGAGTTGCTAAAGCAGAATCTGCTATTATTTGAAGTTTGTGAAAACAGTCCTAATAGAATGACTAGAATACACCAAAACATAAAAAGCATGCCCTAGGCCGCCAGTCACCAGTCCACAAGTGTTTGGATTTAAACAATGCCTCTCCTACATGAGTCCTCTCAAAGCACTTTATAGGAGGACCGAATGGGAGGTGGGAAGGGTGAGAATAGAACCGAAGGTAATTTACTGCTCGGCAACGGGCCATTGAGCAGAACTGATGATTTCTCTGCTCCACACACTCCCCCTTCCACGCGGTTTTGAGAGTGAAAGGTAACGAGCAACAAGTGTTTTTAGGGGATTCTCAAAGAATAAAATGCCAGTGGCTGAGAGATCGATTGGCTGCCAGTAATGAGGCTGAGGGACCGAGAAGTCATAACAAACCAGATTCAGTGGAGTGTCAGGTGTGGGCCAGGGATGTGAGTTCTTATTAAATCGAGTGAAGCTAGGATGAGAACTGAAATAAAGCTGAGGGCCTTGAAGTCAAACCCGGGAGGGATTGCTTGGGAGGGACACTGCTTTAATACGTGTTACTCTAAGATCGAGCACCCCCAAACAATGTGGCCGAATCCGCTGTAAAGTTGTTCCACACAGAACTTTGGCCTTTTGGGATTTCCATAAAATATCCCAAAGAATTTCCTTTCTTCGACTAGTGCACTATTCAGAATGTGTTGGAATGTTGAAAGGAGAAAAGGCATTGGCTTTCTGATCTCGCTGAGTAGATATTTCCCTAAGCCTAACTCCCTGCCTTCATAGTCTTCCCCCAACACAAACACGGCGGCTCTAGTATTTCCTTTCATTCAATGTTTAAAGCGGCTGCCCCATTTTGTAAAAGATCTTTGAAACGTTAAAAGTGGGCGGGATGAGGGAGGGGGATTTTCAGCAGGGCGGAGTTTATCATAAGGTCGCTCACAAGATCTTTGTCAATAATCAGTCACACAACTGGAAATTGTTGACATGGGAGAATTTGAATTTAACCAGTCTGGACATCGTTTTGTTTTTGTGAGTTTTAGTATTACAGGGGGACTCTTTTCAACGTTGCAAGATTTGATTTTTTGTTCAATGACTTTTCACTGTTGTATTTTGAAGCTCCTGCAATTAACATGTTAAGTAACCTATGATTTTTCTAATGTGTATAATCAACTAGAAGTTAATTCTCGATGTAATGTTTGGAGGATTTGTCAGACAATCAGAACCATGTGGCCCCCGCTTGATTCCTGTGTGCAGTGTATATGTATGCAAACCTATGCACACGGCCCAGCTCACCACAGGAAGCAGGGAGTCTCGGGGCAATTGGAGCAGTGGCTTCTCCAGGAGACAGAAAAGGTTTCTTCAGTGGGAAACGCTGCAGACCAGGAACATTCAAAATGTCAACACAACAGGGATTATCAGGCGTATTTTCACCGGGGGTATTTGGCTCTTAATTTTCTTGCTAATCAGTATTAAAATATAAACACTTCTTAATGATTACTGTGGAGTCTAACTGTAAGTGTTTATTTTTGCATATCTATGAATTATACATATCTTTCAATCTGCGCACTTAGCTGTATATCCACATAGCTGTACATTTGTAGATGTCAGTTGTGGCTAAATGAGCAGAACTTTCATCTCTGAGCTAGAATGTGGTGGATTCAAGTTCCACTTCAGAGACCCAAGCACAAAAACTAGGTTGATTCTTCAATGTAGTACTGAAGGAGTGTAACCCTTTCTGAGATGCCCTCTTTTGATTGAGCTGTTAATCTAAAGCTGCTGTCTGCTCCTGTTCAGGCCAACCTGAAAGATCTTAGGGAACTATATTGAAGAAGAAGAGGGGAGTTATACCAGGTGTCCTGGTCAATATTTATCCCTCAATCAGCATTATAAAAACAGATCATTTGGCCACTATCACTTTGCTGTTTGTGGGAGCTTACTATGTGCAAATTGACTGCTATGCTTTCTACATTACAAAGGTGACTACACCTTAACAGTACTTCATTTGTTGTTAAGCAATTTGGGTTGTTCTGATGTCATGAAACATGCTATATAAAGGTATTTATTGATCAGTTTCTGGTATCATGTTTACTTATCTATCAATTTGTCTAATTGTCCATCTCTTAGCTTTTATCATCCACTGTCTGTATCTCTATATTTTATATCCATAGATCTCTGGGCTGCTTCTCTTATTCACCTGTCTCTAATTAACTATATCTTTTATCATATATGCATATTTATTTATCCGCATTTATCCAGCTCAAGTTTATATCTGTTTCTATTTCTATCCCTCTATATAGCCCACTAGCTCTATTTGCCATTGTACCATCATCTATTTAATAATTCTCTCCATTTAATAATGTATTTTATATACATCAAACAATTTAGTAGTTTTATAATATGCTTTGTCTATTAGTTAATCCAGATCCTCAATCAATTGCCCAGTAAACCAGCAATCCATATTTTATACTTTTTAAAATCACAATGACCCCTTAATTTTAGGTAAAAGTGAATTTTACAAACTCCTCTGGCCCCATGCCCAATTATTGCCTGTCCTATTAATACAGTCAGAAAAATAAAATATGCTGGAAATATTCAGCAGGTCAGGCAACATCTGTGGGGAGAAACAGAGTTAATGTTTCGGGTCGAGATGATCTTTCATCAGTAACACAAAGCAACATAGTGTGGATGCTGGAAATCGGAAATAAAAACAAAAAAATTCTAGAAATACTCAGCAGGTCGGGCAGCATTGTGGAGAGAAACAGAGAGAATACAGTGTCTATCTTAGAGCTTTCCAAACTGTGGGTTACAACCTCCAGTGGAGTTGTGAGATGAGATTTTGAGCTCTGAGGCAGCAATGGCTGATGTGGAGCTCGGACTGATTTCTGACAGCTGCGAGACCCCTTTAAATCCTCATGTGGCCTAATGGATTGCTCTTTGAGGCTGAATTGCTGCTGCAAAAAAAGCCTGCAAATAAGTAGGTGTTCATTTATATTTGAGAAACCTTGCCTCTTAAACTCCCCCGCACTCAACTCCTGTTCCCCCCACCCCCCTGCTCAACAATTGAAGCCTCCCCCACTCAACAACTCCCATATGCCCCCAAGTTTTCAGTCTGAGGCATTAAAATGGGGTCACACTGGGAAAAAGTTTGGGAAGCACTGACCTATTTTCAGTATTTCCACAATATGCACACTTGTGGATGTAATAATTTTAACTCTAAATTGGTCTGCTAATGGGCTTATATATCTCCCTTTATTCCATTGACCCTCTCCAATGATTTTTGCCTCTACTTTCTACCTTTAACCTCTTCTCTCTGTCTTTATCATTCTCTTTTCCATCCTTCTCCTATTCTTTGTCTCCCTATCCATGTATTCCCTTTCTTCCTATTTATATCCTCATCTGTTCTTCTGTACATTTTCTCCCCCTCTAGATAAGTACACGCTTAACTCAGTGAGTAGCTTCCGTGTCAGAAGGCTGCAGGCTCATGTTCACTCCAGAGACCTGAGTACATAATCTAGGTCAATAATTTAGTGCAGTACTGAGGGCGATCTGTATTACTGGGGATGCTGTCATTTGGATGCGGCAATAAATTGAGGCCCCAGCTGCCCTTTCAAGTGGATGGAAAAGATCCCATGGTATGGTTACAAGAAGAACTAGGAGTTCTTCATGGTTTCCTGGCCAATATTTAATCCTGTATCAACATCACTAGAACAGATTAGCTGCTTATTATCTCATTGTTGTTTGTAGAACCTTGCTATGTGCAAATTGGTTCCTGTGTTTTCATACATTGCAAGGTAACTACACTTCAAAAGTGTAGTCCCTTTCAGCCTCTGCCTTTGTAGCCCATTTCATCTATCTCTCTACCATTATTCCTGATTTTCATTCTCTCTTACCTCTCTCTCTCTATCCCTTTCTGTCTCTATCACTTTGTCTACCTCCATTATTCCAGAAGGGATTAGATTAAAAGAAGTTCATAATGCTGCAAAGAATAATAGCAAGCCTGAGGATTGGGAGTGCTTTAGAAACCAGCAAAGGGCAACTGAAACATTGATTAAAAAGGATAAAATAGAATATGAGAGTAAACTAGCCAGAAATGTAAAAAACAGATTGGAAGAGCTTTTACAAGTAGAAGACACAAATTACGTACCAGAAAGAGAAGATAACCAAGGGGATAGTAAAAGGGAGGAACTTAATGTAATTAATATCAGCAGCAACAAAGCATTGGAGAAACTTAAGTTACTAAAAGTCGACAAATCCCCAGGACTTGATGGCCAGGGTTCCAAAAGAGGTAGCTGCAGAGATAGTGGATGGACTAATTATGATTTTCCAAAAATTCCTGTGTTCTACAATGGTTCTCATGGATTGGAAGTTAGAAAATGTAACACCACCATTCAATAAAGGAGGGAGAGAGGAAACAGGAAACTATAGACCAGTTAGGCAGACATCAATCGTTGAAGAAATGTTGGAACCTATTATTAAGGAAGTCTTAACAATGCACTTAGAAAATGATAGTATGTTCAGACAAAGTCAGCATGGCTTTATAAAAGAGAAATTATGATTGACAAATGATTGACGTTTTTTGAGGATATAACTAGTCAGATAACCAGTAACTTGTAAAGGAGAACCAATAGATGTAGTATATTTGGATTTCCAAAAGGCACTGAATAAGGTACCACTCAAAAAGTTAATATGCAAAATAAGAACTCATGGGGTAATACATTAACATGAATGGAGGATTGGTTAACAGACAGGAAATAGAGAGAAAGAGAAATGAGACATTTTCAAGGTGGCAGGCTGTGACTAATGGAGTGCCACAAGGACCACTGCTGGGACCTTAACAATTTACAATCTATATTAATGACATAGGCAAAGAGACTGAGAGTAATGTGTCCAAGTTTGTTGATGATACAAAGTTAGGTAGAAGTGTAAGCTGTCAGGAAGACCTGAAGAGACTGCAAAGAGATAAGGACAGGTTAAGTGAATGGGCAATAAGGTGGCAGATGGAGTACAATTTAGAGAAGTGTGAGATTATTTATTTTGGCAGTAAGAATAGAAAAACAGAACATTTTTTAAAAGATGTGAAACTTTTAAATGTTGACAGCCATAGAGACTTAGTTGTACTCTTGGGTAAATGGCACAATGGCCTTTATTGTAAGGGGATTGAAGTACAAGAATAAGGAAGTCTTGCTACGATTATATAGGGCTTTGGTGTATTCACACTTACTGTGCACAGTGTTGGTCTTCATTTTCAAGGAAGGATATATTTGCCTTGGAGGCAGTACAGTCAAGGTTCACCAGATTGGGTTCCTGGGATGTGAGGGTTGTCCTATGATGACAAGCTGAATAAATTGCACTTATACTCTTGGAGTTTAGAAGGATGAGAGATGATCTCATTGAAACATAAAAGATTTTGAAGGGGCTTGACAGGGTAGACACAGAGATTTTTTCCCCCAGCTGGGGAATCTAGAACACGGGAGCACAGTCTCAGGATAAGGACTGAGGAGCAATTTCTTTACTCAGAGCATTGTGAATATTTGAAATTGTCCCTCCAGAGGATATGGATGCTTGCTTAGATCGAAAGAATTTTGCTCTCCCAGGGAATTGAGGGTTATGGAGAGTTGGCAGGAAGGTGGAGTTGAGGTATGAAACCATGCTCACATTGAATGATAGAGCAGGCTCGAGGGCTGAATGGTGTACTCCTGCTCTTAAATCTAAGATCTTATCTTCTGAATTAGTTTGGTTGTGAAGAGCTTTGGAACCTCCTGAGGACCAGAAAGGTATGATAAAAAGGCAAATTATTTCATCTATCACCTATCTCTTCCACTATCCTCTGTACACTTCTCTCCTTTTCCATGCCTCTAGCCAGCTCACTTTCTGTCTGCTCTGAAGAAGAGTCATATGAACTCGAAACATTAGCTCTGTTTCTCTCTCCACAGATGCTGCCAGACCAGCTGAGTTTTTCCAGCACTCTTTGTTTTTATTTCAGATTCCCAGCATCTGCTCTATTTTGCTTTCACTTTCTGTCTTCCTCTTTACATCCTATCTTTCTATATTCCCTACCTCCTTTCCCATTATCTCTTTCTCTCCTCCTTTTACTCATCTCTCCCTACTTCTTATTCTCTTCCAGTTTCTGCCTTATCTTCCCTCTTTTCCTGTTTCTATCCACCTTTCTGTTTTTGTCCCTTATTGCTGCCTTGACTTTCCCCCATCATCACCATTTCACTCTCCCTGCCTCTGCCTCAATTCCCATTCTACATCTCTGATATTATCTTTTTTCCTGTACCTTGAAATATCTTCATCTGCCTTTATTGTCCTATTCCTGTATCTCTGTTTCAATACTCTCTGTGGCACTATACTTTTGTGCCCTCTTTGTCTTTATGCCCACCCTGTCTGAATGTACCCTGTAGGTACACATTATTTACCATTGACAGATTTGAGTGGACAGGAGAATGAGACGATCTCAGCAGAGTGTTTTGAACTACTAGCCTCAGGAAGTGCATTGTCATGCAATGAGTGATTAAGGTCTAGAATGCACTGCCTGAGAGTGTGGTTGAGGCAGGTTCAATCGAAGCATTCAGAAAGAAATTAACCTGTTATCAGAAAAGGATGTGCAGGGTTACAGGGTGGGAAAATGGCACTAAGGGAATGCTCATTTGGAGAGCCGATGGGCTGAATGGCCTCCTTCTGCGCTGTAACAATTCTGTGATTCTGTGATTTGGCCACATTATCTCACATCTACAGAAAACAAAAAAAAAACATGTTTTAAGAGGAGTTTTGAATGAATCCCGGTTCCACAAGTACCTGTATTTATTTCCACTGAGTGGAAACAGAAGTCTCAAGACTTGAACATAGATTGTATGTATTTCACCCACAATTTCACCCACAAGTCCATACACATTAACTCAACAATTTGGAGAGTTTGTTGATCTCTCATTAAATAATGTAAATAGAAGAAACCTTACAATTAGTCTCCAACATCTTGTATATTTATGTTAATGAATAATTGCCTTGTCCACATTGTAAAGAGCAAGTGATAGAATTACTGGTTCACAATGGTGGAGTCTGGTATAGTGCCTTTTAATAGTTTTAATAGGTTCACATTCACTGTAGACCAGCCTTGAACAGCAGTTACACCTTTTTTTTTCTCAAATATAAATGCTAATTTTGTGTGACCACCTTTGGCCAACATTTTAATTTTGCTTATGTTTACTTATGAAATGCCTGGGACCTGAGAATGTAACTCGGCTGAGGCATGTTCCAGCCATGCTGCAGATCCTGCAGTTCATGTGGTCAATACCCATAAAAGAATGCTTAAAAGCTCATGAGACTGGGTGGGGAGTTGTAATCCCAACCTTTCTTGAAAGGAGTTGAGCTGGAAGATTGATTTATATCAGAGTCAAAACTACTTTAGGTATCATTTGACTCAGTAGTTGCACTCTCACTTCTGAGTCAGAAAGTTATGGATTGGAGTACAAAATCCAGGCTGACACATTGCTAGGATTTTACCAGCACTCAGGAGGTGGGGTGGGGTCAGTAAAATCGTGGGGAGTCAGGTCGGATTGGCTCCCCAAGCGACTGTGTTGGGGCATTTTACCAATGGCTGAGCCAGATTCAGAGAGATAAACATAATTAAAGGCCCAATTAGGGGCCGTTTTACATCGCTGTCGGCATTTTGCTGATGCCGCGTGAGGAGGCCACCAGCTAATGGAGGCGGCGTCCTAGTAGCAGCCCAGGAGGGAATGTCTCACAAGCCAAAGAAGGGGCTACATGCAGGGAAGGCAGCACCCGTGACCTGAATTAACTCTCTAAAGGGCTTTGCCACCTGACACTTAGCACAGTGATTTTTAAATTTACCCCACAGCCCAACTCCTGAGGTCTCCTACCTTCCTTAGCAGTGACCACCTCTTCCAATGGTGCTGCTGAGGCTTAAGGACTGTCAGCCCACTGATTGGGCCGGCAGCATCAGGCATCCGAGGTGGCCAATTAGGCCTGTAGCAGTGGGGGTCTGCTAGGAAGAGATAATAAAGGACCCATGTTAACAGCTTGTGCAGTTCTAATTCCAAATGTCGCTGACTGAATATATAATTGTTTCTATCCCAAGAACATAACAACCCCGGTGATAAAATTGCCATGCAGGTCCACCTGCCGGTAAGTGCGGGCTCGGGACCCGCTTTTCACCCCAATGTTGGGGTCCCAGTGCTCTTCATAAAATTCAGCCCTTTATTGCAGTACTGAGAGAGTGCTGCAGTGTTGGAGGTGTCATAATTTGCATGAGGGCCTTATAGGAGGGCCCCATTTTAAGATGACATGGGGAGTTCTTCCAGTGTCTGGGTCAATATCTAACCCTCAGTTACAAAACGATATCTGGTCATTATCACTTTACTGTTTGTGGACCTTGCTGTGTGCAAATTGGCTGCATGTTTCCTTACATTACAATAGTGACTACTCTTCAAAGGTACTTAATTGACTAAAAAGCACTTTGGGACATTTGGAGGTTATGGAAGCACAAGATAAGTGTGAGTCTTTTACTTTAAGAAGACCATTTGGTGTTTGTGCAGGCCAAGAAAGAGCTACCCAATCTAATCCCACGTTCCAGCTCTTGGTCCATAGCCCTGTAGGCTACAGCACCTTAAGTGCATATCTTAAAAGCTATGAGGGTTGCTGCTTCTACCAGCCTTCCGGACAGTGAGATCCAGTCCCCCGCAGCCCTCGGTGAAAAAAAATACTCCTCAACTCCTCTCTAATCTTTCCACCAATTTCTTTAAATTTATACCCCCTGGTTATTGACCCTTCAGCTAACAGATTTAGGTTGTCCCCTGATCTACTTTATCTTGGACCATCATAATTTTATACACCACAATTAAATCTCCCGTCAGCCTCCTCTGTTCCAAATAAAACAACCCCATGCCTATCCAATCTTTCCTAATGATAAATATTCTCCATTGCTGGCAACATCCTGGTAAATCTCTTCTGTACCCACTCTGCAATGTGGTGACCAGCACATACAGTACTCTAGCTGTGGTCTAACTAGTGTTTTATACATTTTGAACATACTCTTCCTGCTTTAGCCTTAAACAATAAAGGAAAATATCCCATATGCGTTCTTGATTATCTTACCTACCTGTCCTGCTACCTTGAGGGATCTATGGACATGCACTCCAAGGATCCTGTGGTCCTCTGCTCTTAGAATCCTACCATTTATTGTATATTCCTTTGTCTTGTTTACCCCCTCAGTGCATTACCCAACACTTCACTTCACCAATTGAATTCGCTTTGCCATTTTTCTGCCTACATAACCAGTCTTTTGCTATCTTCCTGCAGTCTACAGATTTCTTCTTCATTATCAGCCACAGGACCAATTTTATATCATCTGCCAATTTCATAATCATACCTCCTACATTTAAGTCTAAATCAATGACATATACCAATTCAGCAAGGGACCTAGTACTGAGCCTTAAGGAACCCCATTGGAAACAGCCTTCCCATTACAAAAACATCTGTTAATTTTCCAATGAATTATCAAGCATGGCTGTCCTGGCATCCCAATGTACTTTGAATTTTTCTTTGCACTTACTGCCCAGTCTAGCAGTTAATGCCACAGGCTTTTATTATGTTGAATAAAGCATTCCCATCCAGCTTTACATCAGCCACTATATTAATTTTATTATTAAAATGGTTTATAACAAAATGTTTTCTTTTCACATGCATGATATAAAGTAGGCATCAACTGAATACTGCATTCATCCAGCATGATGCTCAGGTCCAACATGATGGGCAGGATTTTTCGCTGAGAGGCCAGGCGTGCGCCTGACCCACTCGAGCATAAAATGACGCACGACGGTGGCGGGTGAGCGTCCTGACGTCATCGCGCACTCGCATGATATTTCGGTCGGCAGGCACACACAGGAGTCGGCAGCACACCCGCTGACAATTAAAAGGCCTATTAAGGCCATTAATTGAATTACATTTTTCGCTGCCTGTCCAACCTTATGGCCTTTGCATTTTTTGCGAAACCTCAACCACGGGCGGGATGAGGTTTCGATCGTCATTAAAAAAATCTTTTTTAAATTCATCCTAATTTCTAACATGTCCCATCTCATGTGACAGAGTCAAATGAGGGGACATGTTAACATTTTAAAAATCTTTATTTTTAATTTTCAAAACTCTTCATCTCCCTGAGGCAGCTCTGTGTCTCGGACAGCTTTTCCAATATGCACCCACGCGCATGCACAAACTTGTGCTCTTGCCCTCCTCCCACCTCCCCCCCCCCCCCCCCTCCCCACACACACACACACACACACACACACAGTCAGCGTTGAGCACTGAAGCACGTATTCCTCTGGCGGGCCTTTTTTGCCCAACAAGGGCAAAATCTGCCCCATACATTATCGGTGACTAGCTAACTCTATACATAATGAAGATGTCTCTACTCTTCTAATAAGCATCAAACCCAACCTTTTGTTACATTTTTAAAAAAATTTGTTGAAAGGAATTCTCTCCATTTTTTTCTTCTCTGTATCACCATCACCCGTCCCCTGCCCCCGTTATGGGATATTTCAATCACCACTTGGAATCCGGAGTGAGTAGAGTTACGCTGGTTTATTCAACATATGCTGGGAAACTGACCCGAGAGCCAATGATCCACGGATACAAGTGATTACAGGCAATTTATAGGGTAATAGACACATGTATCAATGCTTGTTATCACCCACTTATTTATATATAGCAATCCTTCGTCTTGTGCTTGTTATCACTTACTTATCATTGTCAGCTAAGTTATAGAACTGCTAGTCACATGGGTGTCCAACACCCTGTTTTCCTCTAAACCAGTAAATTACTTTTTCCCTCTGGTTTCCAGTAGATTGTGTTTTAACCCTTTCCTTCTCCCAGCACCCAAACGCATACTGGAGTAGAAGTCCACAAGTACTAATATGCCAGTACCTTGTTCAAGTGACTTGGTTTACATGTGAGCCTTGTTAGTGAGTGTAGGCACACTTTTGAATGTGTGCCGCAGCACAGAGAGCCTGAATTTACCTTTACCCAAATTCCCACCTTTCACTTTCCTGCGAGTATTGTTGGATATAAATCGGGAACTGCCGATTTTTCACTTCCAACACTGACGCTCATTGTAATGTTGACCCAGCAGAGAGCAGTGACATGTTGTTGGAATTATTTTACGTGCAATTTGCTGAAGCACTGGATTTGTTGGTATTCTTATACAGTACATTACATGTTTTGAGGATGACCCCAGGGGGCCAGGCAGGGGCATTTAGGATCTTTCCTATCATTATCACTTATCAACCCAAACCTGAATGTTGTCCAGATCTGGTTATATGTGGGGACAGGCTGCTGCGTTATTTGAGGAGTTACAAATGGAACTGAACACTGTGCAATCATCAGCAAACATCCCCACTTCTGACCTTATGATGCAGAGAAGACCATTGATGAAGCAGCTGAAGATGGTTGGGCCTAAGAGACTGTCCAAAGAAACTCCTCCAGCAATGTTCTAAGGCTGAGACAATTAACCATCAATAGCTACAGTGATCTTCCTGTGCTAGGTATGACTTCAACCAATGGACAGTTTTCCTCCTGATTCCCATTGACTTCAATAGTATTGGGGAATTTTGATGCCACGCAGTAAAATGCTGCCTTGATGTCAAGGGCTGTCACTTTCACTTCACCTCTGGAATTCAGCTCTTTTGCCATGTTTAGACTAAGGCTATAATGAGGTCTGGAGCTGAGTGGTCTGGCAGAACCCAAACTGAGCATCAACTTCTGGCAGAAGGACCTGGCCTGGGCAAAAGTCCATGAGACTGTATACGGAATGGCATAGCTAGAAATCTCTCTCCAAAGGAAGAAATCCTCTGAATATTTTACAAGCCCCAGATGGAAGGAGTATGTTACATTAATAATACTTTCTCTAACTGGAATGCCACACTCCTTTTAAACTAATAAACAGCTGATAGTATCAGGAACAGAGTTTGTACTGCTTCTATGAATCACAAACCTGATCCAAGAAAAAAATCTAACCCAAGGTTAGAATTCTGGTGGTCTGAGCCATATCCCATTGTATTGAGTTCCTTATCCAAGTATAACATTTAAATCTGAAATCCTGATCCAAGTGTGTAATGTTCCCCGATTATTAGTGATCAGCTGTGCACATTAAATTCCACAATTCCCTGTTAAACTCAATTACATTTTGAACATTGACCAGTTTATATGAAATGGCCTATCTGTTGTTTTGACAAAATAGGTTAATGCCTGGCAAAAGCAGAAAGCCTACCTTTTTGGTTCTCCTATGCCAAAGTGCTACTCTTATGATATCTATGACTTGGAAGAATTTCCTATGCGCTCTTGTCAGTTGTATGCCTTTCTTGGATTAAAGAGATCTGGAGCAGTTCCCATGCAGCTTCTCCCCATCAGTGATATCACTGGAGCACCCCTGAAGAGTAAAGTATCCAAAATCCCCATTGGCAATAAAGTTGAAGGGTTTTTCTTCTAAAGTGGTTCATTTTCCATTTTTCCATTTAGATACTTTGAGCAAAAAAGGGAACCATTTTAGAATCTATCTTGGATGATATGGCCTCCATCTTGACCATTCTTTTAAATCTAACATAGAGTTTCAGTCACATATGGGCAATAACAGCGGCAAAAAATGGGCCAGTGGAGACTAAGAAATTGGATGGATATAGCCTTTGCCAGACTGTTACCAGCTCTGTGTCATTCAGACTACAGTGCTCTCAACAAAATTGGCATACTTTTCATTTCAAAATGAAGAATCATAGATTAATACAGCACACAAAAATGCCAGTGGATCCATTGTCCCTAAACTGGCTCTTTGAAAAAGCTATCAAATTAGAACCATTAAATGGATCCAGCACAGAAGGTGGCCATTTGACCCTTCATGTTGTGCTGGTTCTCTGCATGATCAACTCAGCTAGTCCCGCTCCCTTACACTTCCCCCTTAGCCCTGCAATTTTTTTCTCTTCAGATAATTACCCAATTCCCTTTTGAAAGCCACAGTTATATCTGCCTCCACCACACTCTCAGGCAATGCATTCCAGATCTCAACCATGTGCTGCAAAACAAAACTTCCTCATGTCGTCTCTGGTTCATTTGTCGCTCGCCTTAAATCACTGTCTTCTGGTTCCTGACCCTTCTACCAATTTGAACAGTTTCTCCCTATCTACTTTGTCCAGACCCTCATGATTTTGAATATCTCTATCTATCCATGTAACTGAAGTCCCTCATCCCTGGAACTATTCTTGTAAATACTTTCTGTACCCTCTCCAATGCTGTCACATACTTCTTAAAGTGTGGCAGCCAGAATTGGACACAATGGGGGGTATATTAAGGTGTTGGGGGTCTGGCCTGCTGGTGAGAGACCTGCATTGCCTCCTCTTGGAAAGCCCACCAGTATTAAGTGCCTCTCCAGCACTTAAGTGGCCACCAGCAGACCTTTCCTGGGATCAAGGACCCCGGGAGGCATAATTCCACCCCTGAGAGCTGCCAACCAATCAGAGACTGGCAGCTCTTTAGTTCACCAGTGTCACCAGGCGGGTGGTGGCAGCTGCAAGAATGACAGTCACCGAAGGTCCAGGATCAAGGAGCGACCCAGGCAAGAGGTAAATTATGGAGGGTGGGGTTTTGCCTGGTAGGGGTGATGGTGGAGGAGGGGAGGGGGTTTGGTAGCAAGGACAGGGGGGGTGACTCTCAACTGGCCTTCCCCCTCCCCTTCCTGTTGCCGGGTCTCTTGATCAGGCACTTTGTGACTTTGAAGGAGGGCCCTTGAAAGAAGGCCCACAAGTATTCCCATCCTGGGCTTAATTGGAAGGAGGTGGGAAGGCAGCTAGATCTCCACCATGCACCCTCCTGCCTGATCATATTACCCCACAACCCCACCACCTCCGAACGTCTCTGAGGGACCATTAAATTCCGCCCAACATTTCATTTGAGGCTGAACAAGAGTTTATAAACGTTCACCATAACTTCCTTACTTTTGCATTTGATGCCTCTATTTATTAAGCCCAGGATCCTGTATGCCTTAATTTCTCAATTTACCATGCCAGCTTTAACAATTTATTCACATATTCTCCCAGGTCTCTCTGCTCCTGCACCCCTTTTAGAATTGTATCCTTCATTTTATATAATCTCTTCCTGTTCTCCCTACCAAAATATCTCCCCCGCTCTTTCCCTATAGCCCTGCAAATTTTTCATTTCCAAGTATATGTCTAATTCTTTTTTGAAAGTTACTATCAAATGTTCTTCCATCATCCTTTCAGACATGCATTCCAGACCATAATAAATCAAAAAATCTCTCTTCATCTCCCCTCTGATTTCTTTTTCAAATGATCTTAAATTAATGCCCCCTGGTTACTGACCCCCCCCACCTCTGGAAACAGCTTTTCCTTTACACTCTGTCAAAACTCCTCAGAGTTTTGAACAGCTCTATTAAACATCCCCTTGCCTTTCTCAGCTGTAAGGAGAACAATCACATTTTCACTAGTCTGTCCTCATAACTGAAATTCCACATCCCATGGTAACATTTTTGTTAATCTCTGCACCCTCTCCAAGGCTGCAAAGTCCTTCCTAAGTTGTGCTGCCCAAAATCAGATGGAACACTTTAGCTGAGTAGTTTAGCAAAGTTTAGTTTTTTGTTCATGCATATTATTTTTAGTTTTTTCAGTTTTTTGCTATTGTACGTTTTGGATTAAAAATAGTTGTATTAAATGAAAGTAACCCAATCTGTTTGACATACAACAGCCCAAGAAACAAATGTGTTTGTTGTAGATAACAGGGGGACATAAATAGGTAACTTCATTCAATTGCAAATTAAAACAGAAAATGCTGGAACTACTCATCAGATGAGCCAATATCTATGGAAAGAGCAACAGAGTTAGTGTTTCAAGTTGATTACCTTTCATCAAAACCTAATCACAAGCCAAATACATACATGAGCAGGAAGCAATACCACTCCATTAATGTGTAGGTTATTTTTATGTGCACAAAGCTGCTACAGACTCAAGAACTGACCCAAAATAATATCTTCATATAAAATAAAAATGTGCCTTCTGCAAATAACAATACACATCACCAAATGATTTCAATTCTTAAAGATTTATTTCAGCTATTTCTGGCATAGTTTACAGCTAACCCCAGGAGGACAACATGCCAGTTCCAATAAGGGATCACATCCAAAATGTTAACCAGTCTTTCTGATGAACCTGCTGTGTAAGTCCGTTATTTTTGGTTTTGATGTATTGTTAAACTCAATAACATTGTTCTGTAAATTATTACAGTTAAACTGTAAACTTCATTTCCAAGGCTCTCCATATAGCTATATATTACTTAAACTTTTATTTTTATAATATTTTTTATTCACAATCCTGGGTTTAGATAGGATGGTAGTATTCCTATCGTAGTGAGGCAAAGCATTTCGCCTGAACCTCCTACCAATTCAGCTGTGCCAACTTTGGAAAGGCCTACCACTGGACAGCCTGTGCTGCCCGAATCAGGCTATATGTCCTTTTAATGTGCAAATAAGGATGCTATGATGCACATAGCACCGTGGCTGCCATTTTATGACACTACTGGACAGAGCATGCACTGTGCACACTCCTCACAATATCAGCTGGCAGCAGTTTAACCAATGAGGACGCCAGCAAGTAAGTTTTCAATTTTTTTTGTGGGGCTGGGGAGGAGTAAGCATGCTCCTGCAGGCTCCACAAAACCAGCCTGCTCCACCACTACTCCATGATTCTCCCTAACATCTTCCAGCCCATTGGATGGCCAGGCCACCAATACTGTTCGTTTTCCTTCTTGCACAGCCTGCTGGCACTTTCACAAGACTATGGGGTAGCTGGTGGGCACACCGTAGCTGGTGTGCCTGTTGGCCAGCCCAAACTTGTCCACTGTCAAAATCTACCCCAATGACTGGCCACAGTATTCAACATCTGTAGGTAGCATGATGAGGGTCACATTGTATGACCCATTAAATAAAGTGGCATCATATTAAAGTTATACGACAACTCCACTATACTGATTTTAAAAAGTGCAGTTTCAGTGACCTCTGGTCAACTTGTTGTTCTGCATTTCTTCCCCTTTATTTTATGCTCTGCTGACAGTAATTTCTGGAAAGTTTTCTTCATTCCCATAGTGTGCAGGTGTACGCAATGATTCCAATAATTATGGTTGTACTAGAAGTGCAAATGCACAGTCTGTATCCTCAGAATGTTTTGTACGATGTCCATGCTGACTTTGTCCCCTCTCACAAACATGTCAGGCATTGGAAATTGCCCAAAACAAAAACAGAATTACCTGGAAAAACTCAGCAGGTCTGGCAGCATCGGCGGAGAAGAAAAGAGTTGACGTTTCGAGTCCTCATGACCCTTCAACAGAACTGAATAATATTAGGAGAGGGGTGAAATATAAGCTGGTTTAAGGTGGGGGGAGAGAAGTTTGGGGCGGGGGGGGGGGGGAGGTGGTTGTAGGGACAAGCAAGCAGTGATAGGAGCAGATAATCAAAAGATGTCACAGACAAAGGAACAAAGAGGTGTTGAAGGTGGTGATATTATCTAAGAGAATGTGCTAATTAAGAATGGATGGCAGGACACTCAAGGTACAGCTCTAGTAGGGATGGGGTGGAAAGACTAACAGGGCATTAAAAGTATAGATTTAAAAATAATGGAAATAGGTGGGAAAAGAAAAATCTATATATATTATTGGAAAAAACAAAAGGGAGGGGGAAGAAACGGAAAGGGGGTGGGGATGGAGGAGGGAGTTCAAGACCTAAAGTTGTTGAATTCAGTATTCAGTCCAGAAGGCAGTAAAGTGCCTAGTCGGAAGATGAGGTGCTGTTCCTCCAGTTTGCGTTGGGCTTCACTGGAATAATGCAGCAAGCCAAGGACAGACATGTGGGCAAGAGAGCAGGGTGGAGTGTTAAAATGGCAAGCGACAGGAAGGTTTGGGTCTTTCTTGCGGACAGACCGCAGGTGTTCTGCAAAGCGGTCGCCCAGTTTACGTTTGGTCTCTCCAATGTAGAGGAGACCGCATTGGGAGCAACAAATGCAGTAGACTAAGTTAGGGGAAATGCAAGTGAAATGCTGCTTCACTTGAAAGGAGTGTTTGGGCCCTTGGACGGTGAGGAGAGAGGAAGTGAAGGGGCAGGTGTTGCATCTTTTGCGTGGGCATGGGGAGGTGCCATAGGTGGGGGTTGAGGAGTAGGGGGTGATGGAGGAGTGGACCAGGGTGTCCCGGAGGGAACGATCCCTACGGAATGCCGCCAGGGTGGGTGAAAGGAAGATGTGTTTGGTGGTGGCATCATGCTGGAGTTGGCGGAAATGGCGGAGGATGATCCTTTGAATGCGGAGGCTGGTGGGGTGATAAGTGAGGACAAGGGGGACCCTATCATGTTTCTGGGAGGGAGGAGAAGGCGTGAGGACGGATGCGCGGGAGATGGGCCGGACACAGTTGAGGGCTCTGTCAACAACTGTGGGTGGAAAACCTCGGTTAAGGAAGAAGGAGGACATGTCAGAGGAACTGTTTTTGAAGGCAGCATCATCCGAACAGATGCGACGGAGGCGAAGGAACTGCGAGAATGGGATGGAGTCCTTACAGGAAGCGGGGTGTGAGGAGCTGTAGTCGAGGTAGCTGTGGGAGTCGGTAGGCTTGTAATGGATATTGGTGGACAGTCTATCACCAGAAATTGAGACAGAGAGGTCAAGGAAGGGAAGGGAAGTGTCAGAGATGGACTATGTGAAAATGATGGAGGGGTGGAGATTGGAAGCAAAATTAATAAATTTTTCCAGGTCCCAACGATGTACCGGAGAAAGAGTTGTGGGAGGGGGCCGGAGTAGGACTGGAACAAGGAATGTTCCACATACCCCGTAAAGAGACAGGCATAGCTGGGGCCCATGTGGTTACCCATAGCCACACCTTTTATTTGGAGGAAGTGAGAGGAGTTAAAGGAGAAATTGTTCAGTGTGAGAACAAATTCAGTCAGACAGAGGAGAGTAGTGGTGGATGGGGATTGTTCGGGCCTCTGTTCAAGGAAGAAGCTAAGGGCCCTCAGACCGTCTTGGTGGGGGATGGAGGTGTAGAGGGATTGGACGTCCATGGTAAAGAGGAAGCGGTTGGGGCCAGGGAACTGGAAATTGTTGATGTGACGTAAGGTGTCAGAGGAATCACGGATGTAGGTGGGAAGGGACTGGACAAGGGGAGAGAGAAGGGAGTCAAGATAACGAGAAATGAGTTCCGTGGGGCAGGAACAGGCTGACACGATCGGTCTACCGGGACAGTTCTGTTTGTGGATTTTGGGTAGGAGGTAGAAGCGGGCCGTCCGAGGTTGGGCGACTATCAGGTTGGAAGCTGTGGGAGGAAGATCTCCAGAGGAGATGAGGTCAGTGACAGTCCTGGAAACAATGGCTTGATGTTCAATGGTGGGGTCATGGTCCAGGGAGAGGTAGGAGGAAGTGTCTGTGAGTTGACGCTCAGCCTCCGCGAGGTAGAGGTCAGTGCTCCAGACAACAACACCACCCTTGTCAGCGGGTTTGATGACAATGTTGGGGTTGGACCTGAGAGAACGGAGTGCAGTAAGTTCAGAGAGAGACAGATTAGAATGGGTGAGAGGAATAGAGAAATTGAGACGACTAATGTCACACCAACAGCTCTCAATGAAAAGATCAAGAGAAGGTAAGAATCCAGGGGGAGGGGTCCAGGTGGACGGAGAATATTGGAGGTGGGTAAAAAAGGTGGGTGGAAATTGCCCTCTGCCCCCACCCCTCCCCGCCCCAGCCCATCAGATAAAGAAGCTTGTTGGCCACGGAACTGTTTTTTAAATATGATTGTTTGTTTGCATTTATACAGTTCCTTCAAACTAATAAAGCATTCCAATTCAGTTCACAGGAGCATTAGAAAACAACATTTAACACTGAGCCACATAATGTGATCTTAAGGCAGATAGCCAAAAGCTTGGTTAGAGAGGTAAGCTTTAAAGAGGTCTTAAAGGACAAAACAGAGACAGAGATTTAGGGAAGGAATTTCAGATTTTAGGGCCTCGGCAGCTGAATGCATGACCACCAATGGAGCAACTAAATGGGATGCTCAAGAGCCCAGAATTAGTTGAGCACAGGTATCAGAGGGTTGTAGGACTGGAGAAGTTTCCAGAGATAGGGAGAGGCCAGGCCACGAAGGGAATTGAAAACAAGGATGAAGATTTTAAAATCGAGGCTTTGCTTAACTGGGAATCAGTGTAGGTCAAACACAGGGGTGATGGGTAAACAGAATTTGGTGTGACTTAGGACATGGGCAGCAGAATTTTGGGTGGCCTCAAGTTTGCAGAGGGTAGAATGTGGGAGGCCTGTCAAGAGTGCTTTTGAATAGTCGAGCCTAGAGGTAAAAAAGGGATGGAGCCAGGCAATATTACTGACGTGGAAATAGATGGTCTTAGTGATGGCACAGATATGTGGTCAGAAGTTCTTCTTGGGGTCAAAGATGATACCAAGGTGGCAGTTGCCAGGGAAGAGGGATGGAGTTGGTGGCTAGGGAACAGAGAGGCGTTGGTGAGGTAGAGCTGGGTTGATAACAAAGTGGACAGTATTTTAAATAAGAGCTCCCTGAAATTAATCTTTGAAAATTTCATCTCCAGTTTATTTAAAAATCATTTGGAAACAGCAGAGACTCAGATTCTTGCAGGATAAATGGGGACACAACCTTCTGCCTCAACTTAGAACCCTTCTAACACATGCAGAGAAATTCTGCAAACTTCAGGCACAGAATGCAAATATTGCACGCTGGGAAATTCGGTGAACTGCATAGACGAGATTGGATAATCTAGGCATTCTTTCTTGAGACTAAAATTTCCAAACATCCAGACTTTTGAGGCACACCCTGGTGTTCAAATAAAAACCTTATTTTGGGAATTATAAATTATTCTTATTGAGAAAAATAAGACAAATGACAAATAATATTTTGAGTGATGTTCCTAGTTTATCAACAGATGCAATAGGCTATTGTTTGGATTGGAAATTTCCATAAAGTTGTTTAGACTTGGAAGTGTTGACATAAAAACATAATCAAAAATTGTGACTACAGGAAGTAAGCTTCTGAATATAAAGTGTTTGCACTTACAACAACTTTACGAATATGTAGATATGCATACTTGTAGGTAGACTGTGGCCTTCTTTATGGTAAATTTAGAGGAAACACTTTATATAACAATAGGAGTACCAACAAAGTATGAACAGAGCACCATGGAAAGGGCCTGCTATGCAAGATTTTTATTCCACTACTAATTATTCCTAATTCTGCTTTGTCTCGAGCAAGAAGCACAAATAGACCAGAGGTATCAGAAGAACAATATAGGCTCATTGAAGACAAGGGAATGAGAAATGCAACATTTATGTTGAGAACCATAATGGAGAAGGGCAATAGAGGTCCAAAAAAGATGTATACCTATGTTTTATAGATTACACCAAGGCATTTGACAGAATGAGACACGAACAGATTTTTGAAATGCTATATAACTTGGACATAGAAGGGAAAGATTTAAGACTGTTTCAAAACTTATCCTGGGACCAAACAACAACAATCAGAATAGACAATGAATACAGTGAATGGATAGCTATAAAAAGAGTGCAACAATAGAAAGACCCAACATCAAAAGACCACAAACGAGAATTAATGGAAACCTGCCGTGCTGATTGGCTTGGTCTGGGGATATGGCCAGTTTTATAGGTGGAGTTAGCTTCAAGATGATGTTTTTTAAACAAATAAAACTTGGTTTGCATTGGGCATAACCTGATTTTGAAATTCCTTGATCTTTTGTGCTGGTTTGGCTGACTTCAGACAAACTGCATTGGATTGCCTATCAGAAACTGTGTGTAAGAGTTTCTGTAGGCCATTGAAACCACAATGTTATTTAAAATTTGTGAATGCAGTGTGTTGCTATAGTGTCTGGTGATCTTAGGTGACATGAGTAGCACATTTGGTATTTTGACAAATGATATTGATTTCATAGTGGAAAATCTGGGACAAATGTTGGATGTGGCTTTCAACTGCAGGGCAACTAAAGGTAAAGGAATTCAGGACTGCAGTGAGCTTGACTACAATAGACATTGCTATACTTGCTTGATGATTGAAGCCTCCATTTGCACTGTTCCTCAGAGACCTGCAGGTCTGTGGTTATGAGTTTATAAACTCTGTTGGGAAGGTAAAGATTTCTCCTATCATCCTTTTATTTACTCTGTCTCTAAGCTTTAGCTTCATTCCTTTCTCCTTCTCCTCCCAGAAGTATCCTGATTAGGAAATAACTGCAATGCCAGCCAGAAGCTTCTGTACACTACAGAGCTTACAATAATGATTATAAGAAGTTTTAATAATTTAAGGTCAAAATGTCCAAAAGCCAATGCAAGAAAAATGTTTCCAAAAGCTCAAATTACCAGAGAGGAGTGGAGAATCCCCTGAAATACTATTTGAAATAGTCCTCAGGATCTGTACTGCTTATGGATTGTGGACAGAAAGCACCATTAGTCAGGTGTTAAGGTTAGGAAATTGTGTCGGTGTCATAACGATGCCACACACTGTGATTTTCATTTAGATTCCCACCTATTGAATGTGGTGGAGGTGGGGGTGGGGGGAGGGGAGATGGGCAGGTGGAGACGAACACTAACATAATCAGGAAAGAGTGAAGCAAGAAGGGGAGCTGTGTGGAATGCTACTTGCTCCACTGCTGCCATTGCTTAGTAATGAACAGTGCATCCTCCAATTTACAGTGAATAATACCATGGGAAACCTAACAGTACATATACATCTAAATATTGCTGACACTGGTCTTGTGATTCTTAAGGTACAATCTCATAAGGAACTGTAAAGGCCAACCCTCAAATGCTGCAAAAGATAGAAGGAATGCTGTTAGAATATAACATGCTCAGTTATACCCAAATATGGAACAAAAATCATTCTGTGATCATCTTATGTTGTGACTGTTATCTCCTGAGATAAAACAACAAACATGTATATAAATCAGGTCCGTGTTACTGGAATTGCATCTTAACAGAATGATTTAAAACCTGAGTATTATTACCCATAGTGTTAACTTTTGGATAAAGTTATTTTCTTGATGTTAGTTATATTTTGACAACACATTAAACCAATCAGAATATTGGACTTGAGGTACCAGCATTGAGAAGGTTCTTCAGTCTTTTGTTCCCTGCCACCCCCTCAGATAGTAATGAATACAGCAGTACTATTCAAGGAAGTTTCAGCTTTCCTGCATCTTGTTCAGTGGCTATTTTTCATGTGTAATCCCACATAGTGATTGTAAGTGAATTATCCAGCCATGGGGGCTGAGCTCATCCACACTGGCAGACATTTCTGCAGGTACTGCTGCACTGTGGGCAGGAAATTATGAAGAGACATTAATAGATTAAGTGAATGGGTACAGCTGTGACAAATAGATTTCAATGTAGCCAAATGTGAGGTCATTGACTTTCGATATAATAAGATCTTCCTAAATGCTGAAAAGTTAGAAACGGAAGGTCCAAAGAGAGTGGGGGTGGGAGATCATTAAATTGCCATGAACAAATAATCAAAACGGAATGCTAGCCTTTAAATCTAGAGAACTAGAATACAAGGGGTCTGCATTTTATGCTATTGCTATACAAAGCCCTGGATAGAACACACCTGGAATATTATATGCAGTACTGGGCACTACACCTAAGGAAGGCTGCATTGGTTTAGGAGGAAGTGCAGCATAAATTTACCAGAATGATTCCTGGAACTCAAAGTTTAAATTGCAAGGGGAGATTACATAAACTAGGGTTGGATTCTATGGAATTTAGAACAGCAGAACCCTGGAGACAAATGAGGCATTTCTGGAGCGTAAAAGGGGTAAATTTTCCAATAGTGGATTCAAGATCTAATGCAAACATTTAACTATTTTCCCTCGTGTTTTATTTTTTAAAATTTGGTGTGTGTGTAAAGAATAAAGGTTAGGATGCTCACTGCTAGATGTTTCTCTTCCTGTTGTATTTTCCCAAAAGTAAGGGTATGCGGTGTGGCCCAGGGACACAAGTTTGCCCCAGAGGGGACGGTCTCAATGTAATTTGGTCACCAGCAACCTCCCAATCCATTCTTACAACTCCCTAGTGCAAGCAGGTCTGAGGTTTCCATGGAGAGTCATCTTCCTCCAAACAACTTGAAGCCAGCAGGTTCACCTGAAGCAATGCATCATCCAGGAGGAGGAGACCATCACCTACACTTATCTGGCCTTTGACCTAAAGAAACAAGATGGACCGGCGCCAACTGGGGTTTCCTGAGTGTGCAAGACCCCCAACTGGAGATTAAATTACAGGGTCTGGGGTGGGTGGTGGGAGGGTCAACTTGATCAGCTTGCTGACCTCATCTGCTGACCATGGGCTTCAGGAGATTCCCATATCTATAGGCTCGGTCATCTGCAGGAGTCTCTTACACCCTGAAAGGATCCTTCTTCCTTCGGGATCAGACCATTTATGATCAGTGCAAAGGAGCTTGTGGAGTCAGTGAGGTTGGACAGTTCGCGGTACCATGTGGGTGGAGGCTCTGCTAAAGTTTCCCCAATTTAGGTAAGAGATACAGAGTTTTCATACATTTTCAGCAGAAGTCAAACTCTCGAAATCACAGAATCATAAAATTGACAATCTAAAATCTAATTAACATCCTATTAACGGATGTATAATTTACACTTTATATAAATGTTTGTATGATGGTATCAACATTTTGATAGGTATGATGAGAAAAGATCAGTTTTGTGCAGATACAATCTGAAAAAATAATCTGAAAAAGAAATTCAAACAAAAGCTTGCATTTGTGCCGTGCCTTTGTGGTGAAGAAAAAAGTCTCAAGGGGTATTACAAGTGGACATTTGTGGAGAAAGGGATGCAAGTGAGGGAGAGTGAGATGATAATAGGGAAATGACTAAAACCTGTCAAAAAATGGTTTTTGAGAAGACCTTTATAGGAGCAGGGACTGGTGGGGGTGCAAAGGATGTTAGGGAAATAGTGGAGCCAATGCCACAGGAGGGAGGGAGTTGTATAAATAAAATCAGAATCAGAGGAATCAAGGATGCCACAGAATGTAAATAAGACTTGGAGGAAGTTGTAGAAATAGGGCACAGCAAGGTCATGAAGGAATTTGATAAGAATGAGTTGTTCAAATTTAATATATTGTGGGACAGGGGCCAAAGCAGGTCAATGATGTCCAAATAGGACTTAATGCGGAACAGATTGCAGTGTTTTAGACAAATGGAAGTTTGTGGAGCACAGGAGGGCATCTGATTATAGAGATGACAATGAATGGATATGGGTTTTAGTGGCAGTGGGAAGACAATGTTGCAAAGGTGAAAATGAGTGATTTTGGCGATGGTTAGGGTATGGAGTTTAAAACTCAGTTCAGTATCAAATAGAATGCCAAGGATGCAGACAATTTCTTTCAGGGAATGGAGTGCATGGCTGCCACTTTCAACTTTCTCTGTCCCCACAATGTGGTATATAGTGATAGCAGACCTTGAAAGAATATTTCCATAGTCATACCACTAGTAACAATTCAAAAAATCTTGACTGAAAGAACTTAAAGGGGAAGGATAGTCTGGGGGTGGGTGGGGGATCACAGATGCAGAGGGCTAACAAAAATAATATTCACCCAAATAAGGGATGAACAAAAAAAAATTGCCATTATGCTTTAGTGTCCAATTTACAGAGCAGCATAAAACTCAAACTATCACTCCAAATATTATGGCTGGAATTTTCTATCCCCATTGGCGTTGGGCATCATGATGGGCGTGGGCAGACAATATGGCGGGAAGGCCAAAAATCAATTTCACGCCGTCGTGAAACCAGTTTGTGATCGTCCTCCCACCCGTCAATGGCGGGTTGCCCTTCCCGCCGCCGCACGTCGGGAACTTCATTTTAATATATCCGCATATAATTAAAATCCCTGCTTTCCGGAATCATCCCCCCACACTGGATCATCCGGGCATGTCAGCATGATCACACGGCGATGTGTTTCACAACCGTACATATGCGATGTGCACCTGGTGGGCTGCACTTCGCTTGGGACTTTGAGGTTTGTTTGCCTACCTGGCTTCGGCAGCACTCGCTGTCATCGGTGCCAGGCTTTTCAAGCAGCACCACATCACTTTTAGGGGGGCTCACGGGCAGGTCTCTACCTACCAGATCAGCCGTGAGGCGGTGTTGGCTTTGTACAGCTGCAGGCCTATGGCTTGCTTGGAGAAGGGGGTAAGTGGGCTTAGGGAAGGGAAGACGCTGCAACGCGAGAGCTGAAATGGGGAAGGGAGGTATCCCAGCGTGTGTGTGGGGGCACATGTTGAGCTGTGCAAATGGCCTCAAGATGGTGAGGGCTGAGGAGGCAGTCTCCAGAGGAGATGATGCCAGATGGAGATGTGAGGGTTTGTGTGAAAAAGTGAGTGGTGATGTCCCTTTAGCTGGCAGTGAGTGAGTGATGGCGTAGGGGTATTGTTGCTGGACTAATAATCCAAAGACCCAGGGTAATGCTCTGGGGACATGGGTTTGAATCCCACCACAGCAAATTGTGGAATTTGAATTCAATAAAAATCTAAGAGCTTAATAATGACCATGATTGTTGTAAAAATCCATCTGGTTCACTTCCATTAGGGAAAGAAATCTGATGTCAATACCTGGTCGGGCCTACATGTGACTCCAGATCCACAGCAATGCCCTCTGAACAAGGGCAATTAGGGATTGGCAATAAATGCTGGCTTAGCCAGCAAGACCCACATCCCATGAATGAATAAAAAATAGGATGCCAGTGAATATGCAATAGCCTTGTGAGTGTGTGAGTTTAGAGTGATGAGATGGTTGCCTTACCCTGGCAGCACAGATGAGATCATTCAACTATTTTCTGCACTGGATGGCCGACTTCCTGTGTGCAGCATCGGCACTGACTACCTCTTCCACCGCCTCCCAAGCCAGAGTGGTGAGACTGATGGGCCTCCTCCGGCCAGAGTGTGGGTAGAGGACATTACGTCGGGCCTCCATGGTGTCCAGAAGGCATCTCAGGGTTGCGTCATTGAATTAGGAGGCTGCACTCATGTTTGCTTTTGGGCCAAGTCTACACCAGTCCTCCTGGGTTGCAAGCATTGAGAAGTGTGCGCGCAGCTGCAGTTTAAATATGGCGCGCTGCATGAGGAAGCGGCAAGGTAACAGCGTGATGGCCACTCGGAGGCCACCTGCTAGCGAGACAGCGTCTTTCCTGTGGCTGCACAATTAATGAAGTAGGAATAAGGGCAATAAAGCACAAAAAGCTGCCACTGTGGTCGTGGGTAAAATGTCCTTTTTCCTGCCCGCTGCCGCACTTAGGGCGGAATTATCCCAGTTTTGTATTAAGGCAGTGGCATAGTAGTATTGTCACCAGAGACCCAGTGTAATGCTCTGGGGACCTGGGTTCAAATCCAACCATGGCAGATGGTGAAATTTGAATCCAATAAAAATCTGGAATTATAAGTCTGATGGTAACCACAAAACCATTGTTGTAAAGATCCATCTGGTTCACGAATGTCCTTTAAGAAAGGAAATCTGCTGTCCTTACCTGGTCTGGGCTACATGTGACTCCCAACACACAGCAATGTGGTTGACCCTTAAATGCCCCTTGAACAAGGGCAGTTAGGGATGGGCAATAAATGCTGGCTTAGCCAGTGACACTCTCATCCCATGAACAAACAAAAAAAAACCTGATCATCTGATTGGTGGTGAATAGCACCATTATGGCATTATTTAAGTTGTAAATGTGCGTACATTTTATTGTCCATTTTGTTTCATGGGCATTATTCATTCAGGTATGCTCTGCCAAAAGGCAAGTCCTTGGCTCACTGTCTGATGATGTTTCATCCCAAGCCATTCTCTTGGCAGATTTTTCAGTGGTGGTTTAGCATTGCAGGGCAAGGAGGCAGGTCCCAAGTCTACTTCAGCTGGAACGGGAATTGAACCCACACTGTTGGCATTATTCTGAACCACATGCTAGTCATCTAACCAACTGAGGTAATTTGCCCCTTAATGGACATTAAAGAGATTAAAATATTAAAACTTGGGGTGTATGTAATAAGGAAAGTTTGGGAATCTCTAAGTTAGAAGGTTAAGGATTGATTTTATCAAAGTTTAAGATATTAAGGGGAAGGGATAGACTAGAGAAAGTTATTTCCCCAAGTTGGGGAGTCTGGGACAGTGATGGAAGTTTGGAAAAACTCTCGTCCGCAAACAGCAGTTGAAGCTAGATCAATTGTTAATTTTATATTTGAGATTGATAGATTGTTGTTAACCAAGGGTATTAAGGGAAAAGGCAACTGGATGAAGTCTCATTGAATTGCGGAACAGGCTTGAGGGCCTACAAGACTAAATCCTATTCCTATGTTCCTATGCTAGATAGTCATCCATGTGGGAACCCTGGTTGAATTACCCATTCCAAAATTGAGGGACACTAGTACTCTTACTGTCATTTTATTTTGAGATCAGCTAATGTGGCATAGGTCTATGAACCTCCGACCTTCCTGAACGGTACGCCAGGGGTCACTGCTGTAGAATTAAGAGTACTGGATAATATAAAATAATTATATCCTTAGCACAAGATAAACACTGAAGAAAAAGAAAAAAACATGTTGGTTGTTCGTAACACTTCATTTTATTTCTTCAGTTTTTGCTAATTGTTTCCATATTATGATTGCAGAAAAATTGCTGTTTTTGCCACATCTCATTTTGAATCAACTTTTTTTTACTGTGTCCTTTTTCCCCCGGATTCCTTGATTATGATGAAGAAATTTCAGTCAAGAGTGATTCAAAATTGGTTGCAAATGTTCAAATTAAAGTCAAAGTTACTTTTGTTGACTCTACAACAGCACTGTTACAAAATGATTAAGTTATTGTTTCCGTGACTCCAAAGCAGTTAATGGGGATTCCGGAACCATCCTCTTGGCACCATTTTTACATGATTATTACCAGAAATAAAAATGCATCAACGTACCGAAAGAGCATTGTGCACGAGTTATAAATGTGAATAAACTGTTTTGACCTTACAGTTGCCTTCAGCATTCAGTATCCTGAACAAGTTAATTGGATAATGTGCAGAGTTAGCAACTTGTACTCCCACCTCCAAGGTCTTGGTTAATATGAGCTGAGGATCCAATGAGTTCCTCTCTCTGCCAGTCACAAAAACAGAACAACTTGCACTGCTTTTGACAAAAAGAAAATCCCAAAGTGCTTTACAGGACCATTATCAAACAAGATTTGACACCAAGCACTCAGAGATGTCAGGGCAGGTGACTAAAATCTTGATCAAAAGAGAGCTTGTAAGGAGGAAAGGTTCGAGGAAGAACTTCCAGAGCTTAGAGACTAGGCAGCTGAAGGAACAGTCACCAGCGATAGGATGAGAAACCAGGTGCAGGAAGTTAGTATTGAAGGAGCACAGATATCTCGGAGGGTTGGAAAGCAGAAGGAGGTTACAGGGAAGGGGTTTACGTGAAATGTACTTGGGCTGTCCTTGAGGCACTTTTCCACCTGCTAACAGACAGCTAAGATGTAATACCTATGATTTTACTTGTCTGTACTTTGTGTGAAAAGCATCACCCAGGATTTCCAGCCAGTTAAAGTTAACAAATGTGTAGTCATGGAGAGCATTCTTTTGATTTCCTGGTACATGAGCAACTGTCCCCAGCAGGAGGACAAACTCAGAAAATGTCCCTCGCTGAGTACGGAGGGACATTTTCATCAACCCCACTGTTCAAAAGAAATTTCAAATTATCCAACGAATGTAACATTGAACAAAAATATTACAGGGTATTAAACATGCCTTTGAAATAAAGATGGTGCATTCGCTCCTGAGGCATTTTCTATGCCAAAATAACATTTCTAATCCTGTCCAATTGTGAAGAGCCTTTACTCTGTAGCAACAGTAAAATGATTACCACAAGTTTTATAAACCAGCCTGGCAGGGCCCGCACTGGGATACAGTTTCTTTAAGCTAATATCATTGTTAGGAATTTTCTTAAGTTACACATAAGAAGGCCTGATGACAGACATTTGAAATGCAAGGTCCTTACTGTTTATAGAGTGGCCTGTTTAATAACAGTGGTTATAGAAGCAGACGGAATGAGTCCACTGAGGTTTTATGCTGAGTTTTGCTGTGGATGGGTTCGACAGCTGGAAATCCAAACAGGACACAGTTACTTGAAATGTGAAATGTTTCATCGATAACAGGACGATCTGAAGTCAGGAATTCTGCCCAGGAAATATTGACACTCTAGTAATCAACTTTAATCAGGGAATTTAATTTTGTCTGCAACCATCTCTATTATTTGTAGTTATTACTGCAATAAACCCTCATAGCATCGGGTTCTTCCTTAGAAGTGTTTGATTCTCACCTCCACTAGCTGGAAATCCATTTCATGCATTTATCACTCTGCATGAGAAATTTCCCAATATCGATCTTAAATGTGCTCCTTCCTAATTTGAACCTGTACCAGTTGCTATTGGTGTCACATTTTAATGTCAAGTAATTGTTTCAGATTTGCTATTTCCATGTGTTTAACTCTGTTATAAACCAGTCTACAGGGTTCCATCTTAAACATCTTCTTTCAAGGTTGAAGGGCCTGTCTGGTTTTCTTCATACTTCAGTCTTTTTGGGTGTTAGATGTTCTCCAATGCACGCAAGAAGTAGGAGCAAGAGCAGGAGCAAGTCTTGTAGCCCCTCAAGCCTGCTCCACCACTCTAACATTATGGTTTATCTCCCACATCAACTGTACTTTGCCATCCTATCCCATGTCCTTTGATTCCATGCACTGTTTTATAATGATAGGTGTTTCAAAAATAAAGTAATGCATTAAGTATTATTCAGCTAAAAAGCTCTGACCCTTTTAAAGCAATGAAGTCTAATTGGGGTTAAACAAATCGAGGTACGGATCAGTTAGAGTTTAATATTGTTTGGTCAAGGAACTTTGCACATTAGAGTGTGACATTTTGTGTCTGGAGGTTGGAAGAGTAGGGCAGAAGAACCCAGAATTTTAAGCTTGTTTTACATCTGTAACAATCTGACATCTACAATATGGAATGTGATGTCTGTGCATATCTAATGCATTAATAATAGATATAGGTGGATATATATCATATATAATAGACATGCAATTTGGAAAATACAAATTGCATGGAATATTCTAAAAATAAACACAAGTGCATGTAATTTACACTTATGCACATGTATGAATGTGTATGGTCAAACAGATCAACAATCAGTAGTACTAAAATCCTATTAATTTAATCAACTGGAATATAGCCTGTTATTTTTAATCCTTAGTTGAGTCAATATCTAATTGAAACTGACACTGTTCCCCAACAGAAGAGTGTCTCAGACACTTTGGTTATATATAATTTCTCCTGTTCCAGTTCAAATTGCCCAGATTCACTTTTAAGAGCTGGTTCGACATGGTATCAACCTCTAGTTATTATTGCCATTCAGAAACATAGTTGGGATTACCCAGAACTACTGACCAAGGACTAATTGATAGAGTTGCATTCAATATCCCTTTAATTAACTGGAACGATTAATTAAAAGAGCATGGAATACAACATTGAAATTGAAAAGATTTGGTTACATAGCAACACCAGCTGCACTTCAAAAGTATTCTGTTGGTTTCAAAGTGCATTGGGACATCAAACAGATTAACAATCAGGAGCACTAAAATCTTATTATCTTAATCAACTGGAAAACAGCCTGTTATTTTTAACCCTGAGTTGAGTCAATATGTGAAGAGTGTTATATAATTGTAAGTTATTTCTTTCCATCATTATTCCATTAGCTGAGAACAGTTTCCCATTTGTTAAATGAAGGCATGCTGGGTCACTGCAGTTCATGTCCACATTTGTTGTATCTGACTAGATGTTGTTAGGCATAATCAGATCTTGATTGTAGCCAGCACAATTGAATTAAAATTAAATAGAAACTGCATAACAATCCATGTCACCATGTGCCAGAATTAAGGCTCTCTTCTCAAAGCATAATCCAGAGAATAATAACTTTCTTGGATGGCAATGGTTTGAATTCGTTAATTCTTGAATTCATTAAGGCTGAATTTAAAAAACAGATCATTGTATTCCTGACAAGATTTTGACTTAGTGCTTACTAGGACTATTCTTGATTTGGTCATAAAACAGCTTTTTTTCTTTAACACACAGCTTGCAATAAATTGAAACTGTTTCTTCTTAGAGAGCCAAACTTCTATTGTACCTTAAAGCCCACTTGCATTGTACAGTACTCAAAGGTTGCTAATCATATTTCTAAGGCCACTGATACATAATTATGGAATATATCCCAAGAACATTGGTTAAAATCTCTAAAAGAATTTTGGAATGCCGTTTACTGAAAATGCAGTTTGTCTTGTTCAGTTAATTGAAACCCAGTGGTTCCAGTTTAAACTGAAGGAATTAAGGAATGTCATCTATAAAACATTGGCGTGCATTCCTCCTGACATGATCAGAACACACCTGTAGTTCCAGGTAATGTCATTTTCATAGGCCTGATTCCTCCCTAGCAGAGCCTTCCTCTTGGCATAGGCTTAGAAGTATGGCAGGAATTACAAACAGTATTTTGTATTTTATTAATAGAGTATTAATATTATTAGAATTTATAGAAAACTTAAGTTAGGCCATGGTTGGAATACACGGCACAATTTTGGCACTCCATTATAGAAAGGAAACCGAAATGCAAGAGAACATACAACATGGATTCAGAATGGTACTGACAATGGGAAATTATTGGAAATTATATTTATGAGGAGAGATTTGAAATACTGGGACTAATTCCACTGGTACAAGGAAAATTCAGAGGATATTTAATGGAGATTTTTAAAAAAGAATGGAGAGATTTTATGAGGTGAATAGAGAACATCTATTTTCTCTGGTTGGGGAGTTGGTGACAATTAATACCAAGAGTGAGGAGAGAGGTTGGGATATATGTTTTTACATAAAAGGCTGTTGGAATATGGAACTGTAGAATGACACAGCGTATAGGAGGCTATTTGCTCCATCAGGCCTGTTGTGATATCACTTTCAGGCAATATGTAAATGAACAAGTAACCAGAATGTAAAGCAGCATGTGACCAGCAGCTAGGAGTGTGTGTAGGAGTTGCAAGCTGTGTTGTCCTTGTAAGGGTTGCTGAATCCATAAAGTATATCTGTCTGCTGAGCCATCCTGTATTGTATCTTTAAATAAGCTGAACCTACTTTTGTTTACCAGTCCTGGTAAGATTGGCGAGTTTGTCTAAAGCAGACATAGAAACACAACAGGGCCTGACTGTTCTGCTTTTTCCCCAAAGTTATGCAAATGTTTCCATTTTAAGTGTATATCCAATTCCTTTCTGAAAATTATTATTGAATCTGCTTCCACCACCCTTCCAGGTAGTGCATTCCAGATCATAAGAACTTGCTGTGTCAATTTTTTCCCTTACCTTATATCTGAGTCCCCTGGTCACTCACCCTTCTGCCAATGGAAATTATTTCTCCATATTTACTGTTAAAACCCTTCATGATTTTGAACATCTCTATCAAATCTCCACTTAACCTTCTCTACTCAGGAGAGCATATAGACTCTCCATGTAACTGAAGTCTTTCATTCCTAGTACTATTTTGTGATCTCCTGTGCATTTACTCTAAGGGCTTGACACCTTCTTGAGTGTGGTGCCCAGAATTATACACAATGCTCGAGCTAGGGCCTAAACAATGTGTTGTAAAGACATAGCATAACTTCCTTGCTATTGTATTCTATGCCTTAATGTATAAAGCCAAGGATCCCATAATCACTGTTGTAATGTAGGAAATGCAGCAGCCAATGTGTGCACAGCAAATTTCTACAAACAGCAACGTGAAAATGATCAGATAATCTTTTTTATTGATGTTGATTGAGGGATAAATGTTGGCCAGGATACCAGGGATAACTTCCCTGTCCTTTATTGAAGTAGTGCAATTTTAACCTTAATAGCCTCAAACTTTGTTTGTAGCGGAACTAGTTTCAGTGCTACAGTTGCCAATTTAGTAGCAAAATATATTTGTGCTGTGGCTCAGTTCATACCACCCTCGCCTTTGAATCAGAGGGTTGTGGGTTCACGTCCCACTCCCAGAAACCAAGAACTGTGATTGTACTCGAAAGAGTTGCAATCTGTGACTGTTGATAACTCGAAAGAGTTTCCGCCCATTTCTGGCATGGCCCACGCTGAAAGCCGTCTTGATGAGCTCTTTAGTACAGGTGTTATGTGAATGCACTGGAAGTAGGCAGGGTAGGCATATAAGAACATAAGAACATAAGAAATAGAAGGAGTAGGCCATTCTGCCCCTCAAGCCTAGGCCATTCAGCCTCTCAAGCCTGTTCTGCTATTCAATAAGATCATGACTCAACTCCTCTTTCGTGCCAACACCTCATAGCCCTCAACTCCCCGATATTTCAAAAATCTATCTACCTCCTCTTTAAATACTTTCAATGATCTAGCCTCCACAACTCTGAGGTAGAGAATACCAGACATTCACTACCCTATGAGAGAAGAAATTTCTTCACATCTCAGTTTTAAATAAGTGTCCACTTATTCACGTAATTATGTCCCCTAGTTTAAGATTCTCCCACTAGTGGAAACATCTTCTCAACGTCTACCCTGTCAAGCCCCCTCAGAATCTTGTTTCAATAAGATCACCCCTCATTCTTCATAACTCTAATGAAAAAGGTCTAATCTGTTTACCTGTTCTTGATAAGTCAACCCCTTCATCCCAGGAATCAGTCTAATGAACCTCTTTTGAACTGCCTCCAACGCCAGTATATCCTTTCTTAAATACAGGGACCAAAACTGTACACAGTACTTCAGGTGTGGCTTCGCCAACACCCTGTGCAGTTGTAACAAGACTTCCCTATTTTTACACTCCATCCCCCTAGCAATACAGGCCAAAATTCCATTTGCCTTCTTAATTGCTTGCTGCACCTGTATGCTAACTTTTTGTGTTTCATGCACAAGAACATCCAGGTCCTTCTGTGCTGCACTTTTTTGGAGTCTCTCTCCATTTAAGTAATAGTCTGCCTTTTGATTTTTCCTACCAAAGTGCATGGCCTCACACTTTCCTACATTAAACTCCATCTGTCAAGTTTTTGCCCACTCACTCAACATGTCTACATCCTCTTGCAGATTCCTTATGTCCTCATCACAACATGCCATCCCGCCTACTTTTGTATCATCAACAAATTTGGATACATTATACTCTGTCCCCTCCTCCAAGTCATTAATATAGATAGTAAATAATTGAGGACCTAGGACTGATCCTTGTGGCTCTCCACTAGCTATGTCTTTCCAACCTGAAGAAGACCCATTAATCCTGACTCTCTGTCTTCTGTGTGTTAACCAATTCTCAATCCATGCTAATACATTACCCCTTATACCGTGAGCTCTTATCTGTGCAATAACCTTTTATGTGGCACCTGATCGAATGCCTTCTGGATGTCAGTTGGTATCTAACAGTCATTTGACGCCAGGTTTGTAATTTTGGAATAAAAACAGAAAATGCTGGAAATGCTCAGCAGGCCATTTTGGACCTTGCTGCTCTAGTTAACATCCTCTCTTAAATAAGCACAGCTGAAAGCTCATTCAGCAGTGTGAAGGATTCCACACCTGTGCTATTTAAAGGGATCATTAACAACTTGCAGGTTAGTTGCTGATTACTTTCCCTTGGCTCTATTTGAATTTGTGAACTTACTGGGGGTTTGGGGGAGTTGATAACAGTTGAAACCTGCAGGAAGTGGTGCCACATGTGCAAAGGCATTGCTTGTGACTGCAAGGATTTTGAGCACACCACTTGCTCCCAGTCATGTAGCAGTCCTTCTTGGGCTGCAGCATGAGAGGGAGATAGTGCAGAGACATCAAAGCAGACAAGCTGCTCAGAGAGAGGTGAAGCAAGAGGGGGTAGAGGGCTCTCAATAGGAGGCTTTACAAACCTAGGGTCCTCTGGGAGCACATCTATCTCTATCAAAGTCATGAGCTATGTGTTTGATGTTTGTGCTTCCTGAAGAAAGTGTTCGCAGATCTTTGCCACCCCTTGGAATCAGACTTGCAACCTCAGAGCATGGAGAGAACGGCACTGTGAAAGTGACCATGGCTCTCAATTTCTTCGCACTATCACCTCCCTAATGTAGCAATGGACGATGAACTGTGAGGTATCATCTATGTCGCCTGTTTCCAGCCTGCTGCCATTGAATGTCAAGGGGAGATAGTTAGATTTTCTCCTGTTAGAAATAATCATTGTTGGACACTTGTGTGGCACAAATGTTACTTGCCAGTTATCAGCCCAAACCTGAATATTGTCCAGATCCTGCTGCATGTGGGCATGGACCAAATCGTTATCTGCGGAGTTGTGAATGGAACTGAACACTGTGCAATTATCAGTGAACACACCCAACATCAAGATCAAGAAGGTTCACTTATACACACTTCAGGGCTATATTCCTTTTACACTGTTACTATCCCAATCTATATTGGAATAATTGAAGTTCCCCAATATCACAATACTTCTGCAATTTTATCAAATTTGCCTGCAAATTTGCTTCACTTTCTCCTTCCCACTATTTGGTGGCATATGGTATACACTCAGCAGCGTATTAGCTCCTCTATCATTCCTTAATCGTAAGTGAATAGATTCTGAAATTGTTTGTCTCTGCCATTCCCCTGTATCTCCTTTCTAATGCTTCATCCTAATACTGCTCCTCTTGCATATTAATTTAAATCCTCTCCCACAGCACTCGGAATACTTTGCCACGCAGAGTTTGAGGCAAAGAGCATTGCATCATTTAAGAGAAAAGTAAATGAATATTTGAAGCAAAAGGTGACAGAGCACCATGGAGAGAAAGCAGGGCAGTGACATTATGCTTGGATTACTGTCAAAAAGAGCAAGCATGAAGATGATGGGTTAAATGACCTCTTCTGTGCTGTAAACAATCTTTAATGGGCCAACCTTGAATATTGGTGGGAGTAAGGACATTATGGGGAAGGGTTGGACTGGACATTGTTAATATAGGGCTGTGTTTAAACAGTAAGCTTGGTGAGGCAGGGGTCAGGGCATAAGCACTGCTACTCCTTCTCGTTCACAAGCAATAAAGGCACTTCTTCACAGATCCTGCCTTCTCATCTCCATTCATCTGTTGGGTTTCCCAAGTCCAGGTAAACCTGACAGACATGATTTTGTAAAATATGTTAGGAATCCCAACTTACCTGAGTCCCAAGCAGAGGCCGGGAACTACAAGTCCCAGCATGCTCTGGGAGTTTCTGCGCATGCGCGGATTGAGAGCAGGCGTATGCAGTTCAGCATTTTGAGATCATAAGGGTGGGGACAAGTGCCCAGGGTGCCTGCACAGGGGACAAACAGTGTGAAAACCCAATCACAGGACCCAGGAGTGGGTGACTGTGAGAATGGATGGAATTTTAAAAATATTTTTGGGGAATATTGTGTATTCTGTGAAGAACAGTATGTGTGTGCATGTGTGTGTGTATGTAAATGATTTAATTAAGCTGGGGAAAAGTTACTAGAAGACAGATTGTCTAAGGGGTTTAAAACATGAAAGGATGAGGCATTAGGTTTGAAGTACACATGTAATAGGTTGGATATTTGCATTTTTAGATAAGTTGAGAGCTTGCTTGAATATCAAAGGGAAGTCAGAGGTTTCAAGAAACATGTTTACACCTTGCAGGAATTCTATGGGTAAACAGAAGAGAGTATATTACATTTTATTTACCCTAAAGCAGAGACAAATTAGAAACATGAAAGATTTTATATTTGGAAGTATTTGAGTTTCAAAGAGCTGTAAAGAACAATGGAACCTGAGATGAAAGAGGGAAAAAGGTATTTTAGAGATACTGTGGAAAGCTTAAGGTAGCTGGTAGCTGTTGGCTTTTAGCTCTAGCTGTGGGTTATTGGCTGTGTGAGGAAGATCTCCTGGAAACAGCTCTAGACTGGGAAAAGATGCAGTTTGAATCAGCCATCTAATCAAGCCAGAAAAGTCTAGGGCTGCAACAAGCAGTCTTGTTCTGAAGTTTTGGATTTCCACAACAGAGTGGGAGAGAGTTTACGAGGTTGTATGGTATGTCATTATTAAAGCTACAACAGTTTTCCTTGGGTAATATTACTGGATTTTTATAGTTAAACATCTATAAGGAAGCATAAAAGCAAAATACTGTGGATGATGGAAATCTGAAATAAAAATAGAAAATGCTGGAAAAACTCAGTAGGTCTGATAGCATCTGTGGAGAGAGAAACAAACTTAATATTTTGAGTTCGTTTGACTCATCTTCAGAGCTAAAGAGAAGTAGAAATGTGATTAAATTTATACCATTTCAGGCGAAGCTGGATAGAAGGTCAGCGATAGGTGGGGGCTAAGGAGAGATTGACAAAGATGTGATGGGCAAACAGACAAAGGGAGTGTTAATGGTAGTGGGAAGGGCTAAAGAAGGTGCCGATAGTGACATAAAGGTAAGAAAGCAGAATATGTGAATAGCAGAAAAAGGGTCAGCGCTCTGAAAGAACAACATGGAACAAGTAACAGATGGCCCTTTGTGGGGTGGGGTGGTGGGAGAGGGCAATGGTTGGGGAAAAAGGGTAGAAAAAGAATAAAAAAGGGATTAAAAAAGGGGATAAAACAAGGAATAAACGAATAAAAATAAGTAAATGAAAAATAAAAATACATTTTAAAAAAGGGTGAAGATAGAGGAGAGAGTTCAAGGTCTGAAGTTGTTGAACTCAATGTTAAGTCCAGAAGGCTGTAAAGTGCCTAATCGGAAGATGGTGCACTGTTCCTCCAGTTTGCATTGAGCTTCACTGGAACATTGCAGCAGGCCAAGGACGGACATGTGGGCATGAGAGCAGGATTGTGTGTCGAAATGGCAAGCGACAGGAAGGTCTGGGTCATGCTTGAGGACAGACTGAAGGTATTCCCAGTCTGCATTTGGTCTCACCAATGTAGAGTTGACTGCATTGGGAGCAAAGAATGCAGTAAACCAAATTAAAGGAGGTGCAAATGAAGCGCTGTTTCACCTGAAAGGAGTGTTTGGGCCCTTGGATGGTGAGGAGGGTGGAGGTAATGGGGCAGGTGTTGCACCTTCTGCGAATGCATAGAAAGGTGCCATGGGGAGGTGTTGGGGGTGACGGAGGGATGGACCAGGGTGTCCCGGAGGGAACAGTCCCTATGGAATGTTGATGGGGGTGGGGGTGGGGTGGTGAGGGGAAGATGTGTTTGGTCGTGGCATCATGCTGGAGTTGGCAGAAATGGCGGAGGATGATCCTTTGAATGTGGAGGCTGGTGGGGTGAAAAGTGAGAACAAGGGGGATCCTATCATGGTTCTGGGAGGGAGGGGAAGGTGTGAGGGCAGAGGCAAAGGAGATAGGTCGGACATGGTTGAGGGCCCTGTCAACAATAGTGGGTGGGAAACCTCGATTAAGGAAGAAGGAAGACATATCAGAAGCATAGTTTTGGAAGGTGGCATCATCAGAACAGATGTGACAGAGGCAAAGGAAATGAGAGAATGGGATGGAGTCCTTACAAGGAAGCAGGGTATGAGGAGCTGTAGTTGAATAAGTGTGGGAATCAGTGGGCTTGCAGTGAATATTGGTGGACAGCCTATCACCAGAAATGGAGACAGAGAGGTCAAGAAAGGGTAGGGAAATGTTGGAGATGGACCATGTGAAGATGATAGAGGAATGGAAATTGGAAGCAAAATTGATTAATTTTTCCAGGTCCAGACGAGAGCATGAAGCAGCACCGATAATTCATTGATGGACCAAAAAAAAAGTTGTGGGAGGGGGCCTGTGTAGGACTGGACCAAGGAATGTTCCATATACCCCATAAAGAGACAGGCATAGCTGGGGCTCGTGCGGGTAGCCATAGCCGTACCTTTTATTTGGAGGAAGTGAGACAAGTTTAAGGAGAAATTGTTCAGTGAGAGAACAAGTTCAGCCAGACGGAGGAGAGTAGTGGTGGATGGGGATTGTTCGGGCCTCTGTTTGAGGAGGAAGCGGAGAGCCATCAGACCATCCTGGTGGGGGATGGAGGTGTAGAGGGATTGGACGTCCATGGTGAAGAGGAGGCAGTTGGGGCCAGGGAACTGGAAATTGTTGATGTGACGTGGGGCATCAGGGAAATCGTGGATGTAGGTGGGAAGAGATTGGGCACGGGGAGAGAGGATGGAGTCAAGATAGGAGGAAATGAGTTCCGTGGAGCAGGAACAGGCTGACACGATTGGTCTATCGGGACAGTCCTATTTGTGGATTTTAGGAAGAAGGTAGAAACGGGCTGTGCGGGGTTGGGAGACTATGAGGTTGTAAGTTGTGGAGGGAAGATCTCCAGAGGAAATAAGGTCTGTGACAGTCTTGGACACAACAGCTTGATGTTCGGTGGTGGGGTCGTGGTCCAGGGGAAGTACGAAGAAGTGTCTGCGAGTTGGCAATCAGCCTCTGTGAGGTAGAGGCCAGTATGCCAGACAACAACAGCACCACCCTTGTTGGCAGGTTTGATAACAAAGTCCTGAGGGAATGGAGTATAGCAAGTTCAGAAGGAGACAGGTTAGAGTGGGTGAGAGGAGCTGAGAAATTGAGGCGGCCAATGTCACACCGACAATTTTCAATTAAAGGATTTTTATCTATAAGGGATTATTGCCTGAAAGGTGTTTACTTGTGGATCTGACCAAGTAGGGAGTCTTTTGGGGGAATGTTTTGTAAGACTAATTTTTAACTGTGCAACTGTAATCTTGTGTGTTTAAGTTTTCTTTTATCCTTGTTAATAAAATTTTTCATTTTTAATTTTTAAAATCTCAAACGTGTTACTGGATTTCTTGCTGCTGAGATCAGTAGGTTTTCTTTTCATTTTCAGAAAAAAAACAATGGGTATGGCCTGTAAGCCAAGTTTCCCTCCGGGATTTGGTTTGCTCAGCAATTAATATCTACTGTGGTAATAACAATGACATAACACAGAGGAGTCTCAGGACAGAGGACAGGGAGAGCTCCCAAAGGGAGGACCCAGAGAAGAAACCCAGGGAGAGGGTTCACGGAGAAGCTCCAGAGAGAGAACCAGGGACAGAACTGGGAGGAGGAGGCCACTGGCGAGAGGAGCAAAGAAGGAGGCTCCAAGCAGTAAAAATGCTGCAGTTGATAGGCTCCAAGTGATAGGGCTTGGGAGAAGCCCTGGAGAACTGAAATGGCAGCAGAAAGTCGGTGACTCCGTGCTGCAGGTTTTTGGGGCAAATCTTTAGAGTAGTGGTATTCTGTTCGGTGAGGCTGAAGGGATGGAGTAGTGCCTGTGATTTGGTCCTGGAGTGCAGTCTCGGGAGTCCAAGGGAACGTAGTCTCAGGAGATGATTGAAATCCTGGGAGGTGAGATGTCGTTGAGGCAGTTCGAGTCAAAGTAACTTTTGGAAGGAATTCTGAGGCTAGATCTTCAAAAGGGAGGAGCGATCTGCAATCCCTCAAAAGGGAGATAGAGTTTTAACAGGATTGTGTAACTCAGTGAACACAGACGTCTAGATGGGTTACTGAGAAATCAGTGGGATCTGTCTTGGTTGAATTTGTTATTTAGTGTGTCGTGTCAGTGTTAGACCACAGTTTGCCTGTTAATTCATGTTTTTCTCATGTTAATCCTGAATGTTGGAGTATAAATTGTTTTGTAAATTGTTTTATTTTTCTGACCCTGTATAGTAAAGTTCATTTTGTTTGTTCAAAAACCTTGGAATCTTGTGGCTTTGTTCTCTTAGTAAGTGCCTGGGATTTCAAACTTTGTTTACTTTAAGCAAAATGTTATTGGTCCCTAACCAAATTATACCAAAAGGTTGGCAGCTTAGTCCAGGATGACAACAAATATTAGTAAAAATTGAGGAATGCAACCTGCTTAAAATATTTCAGTGACCAACCTGCCTCCTGAGATTAGGTCGACTGTTCCCCCCCCACCGACGCTCCACTCTGCCTCCGTTACAATTTGCAGTGGGCATGTGGCAGTTGTGGTTCTCTTTTTTTTCATTTTTAACTTCCTGCCTAGGTCAATTACCCCCAATGGTTTGAAACATTTTGCAGGGTAACTGTGCTGTGTTAGTGACACAAAATGCATTTAGCAAATTTCAGCATATGCAATTCAACACAAATTCAGTATGACCTGATATTGGCGTCAAAACAAACCTGTGTTAATGATTGTAAAAATAATGCATTGTACATGTGTGTTAGATATCATATGTGAATTTCAGCAATCAGAAATTCAGAACTGAAATGATCATGGTTCTTTATCTTCAAGGTAAAAATACTTCCAAGCAATTTTTCAGAGAGTCAGTGCCTCTTTAACCTGATCCAAATTAGACTGATCTGCCTCCATAGTCAACCCTTTGTTTTTTTTAAATTCTATTTTATTTTAGCTGCTGCTTCATGGTCAGGGCAGCTTCAGAAAATTCCAAATGAGGTTGTGTAGTTTCTCCTGAGGGAGATGAGACAACCAAAATCCTGGCAAATGGATAACTTCTAAGAAGAGAAATGTTTTACTTGAATTGAGATTAAGCTTGAATCAAGGTTCCATGCAATGGGAATGTGAGTGGAACTGCACTTTGGAATATTATACTTGGATCGATGATGTGTTTATCTGGGCTCCAGTTTAGCAAATACTGAGCACACCATTTACTTTACATGGTGAAAGGAGGTACCAGGATTCCCTTCAAACCTCCCCCTCTACTTCCCAAACTCACGAATGGTTCTGAAATCCTCCCCGGGAACTAATACAATGACTGATTTTTAGAATTAGCACGATGCTTCGTGGAAGTTCTACTCACTGAAGTTAGTGTTCAGATTACTTTTTGTCAAGAGGTGTTTACTCACACTGGGGTACAAACCCATGGACACTGGTGGTCAAAGGACATTTTTCATTTTTGACTTTAAACAATGGTGGTGGGTTATTTTGTACTCATCTCCTCAAACGGGGTTTGATTTCTGCTAATAATTTACTGATTATCGCATGCAAAGAGAATTCCTTTTTGCGCTATTTTAATATGATTAATAGCATGTTTAAGATAAATGGTGATCACGTTAAAAGAGCTACAAAAGAGTTTTATACATGTGGGTTACCCAGTGTGGTTTCAATGAAAATTAAACCTGCCAGCCTGGATATAAGGACCACAGCTGAACACCTGAGGATTTGAGGGACAATTTGTTTATGCAATTTTAAGGCAGCTCCCTTACAAAGGGAGCCAAGGGGGCTGCACCTTCTACTCTTGGAGGGAACCACTATGCTTGCCCCAAGACAGGGCACCTTCAATTGGATTTTCCTGGCTCATCAGTGGGTGGCACATTGGATGCACTTGTAGTGTTGGCAGGCAAATGGGGGAACCATCCCTGATGTGGAAAGTTTGCCACAGTTAGCGGTGGAAGTTTCAGATGGAAATTTTGCCAGGATGCACCCCACTACAATATTTCAAGACTTGGAGCACCAGAAACGACACATTTAAAAAATTCATGTGGTTCTGCAAGATAGATGCCATAAACCTCTCTTTAACTACTAACACTTATATGTGGGAATCCTATATCTATCGTTCTTATTTTGGGAGGGTGAAGAATAGTTACACATGTATAGCACTCTGTAAATCAAATGCACAGAAAGGGCTGACTTCAGTTGCATTTTCTCATTGTTTCAATCAGCATAAGAATTTCAAACATAAACTCTTAACCACCAGAACCAAGAGACACTAAATGAGAACTGTAGCAAAAGTTCAATTGGAACTTTCCAGTAACCACAATGACTGAGTGAAACAGTTAAAGGCGCCTCCCTGTCTCTCTTGAACAGAGAATAGTATTAAGGTCTGAAGATGGCAGGAGAGGGGAGAAGAATATTGGAGAGTGAGTGAGAAGGAAATGAAAAGAAAAAGGGACATGATAAGCAATTAAATTTAATGGAATCTATGTGTCGATCAAACCCCTTCACTGACTCTAGAAAGAAAAACTTGCAGAATTTAACTTTATAGATATTATAAAATTGGGAGATCATCCTATATCTGTTTAAGATTCCTCAATTTAGTGTGCCGAACAGGGCAATAAGGAAAACTAAACTAAAAAGAGGGATTCATGCTCATAACAAATCTGAATTATACATTGTGGGAATTACTTTTTTCCTGATCTACAACTGCAGTTACAGAGAAAGTCAAGCTCCTTCACCTCTTCACTTGTGAGGCATATCATCAGGGTGAGTTTACTACTGAGCAATGCCTCACCAAACATGAAACAAATGCTTCCCATTGACCATGATCAACATAACTAGGGATTTTATTTAGGATATACAAAGCTAATCTGGTAAAGATGGTTTAAAATTTAGTAGTGGATCCTCTATGGTATCACTCATGACAAGTCAGAGGATTTACTGTTTTATAACTTGAGCTACCTAAACCTCAACAACTATCACGAGCAGAGATGGAGATATCTATGCAACATGGTTTAACTTCTCTTCATCATTCCTCACACTGCCATTTAAGGTCTCTCGCCATCACTTTTCTTCTCCGTTGTTTCCTTCATTATTTTAAATACCTCAATTAGATTACCTCTTAACTTCCTCGTCTTCAAGGAATATAAAAATTTCTCTAATTTCTCATCATAGCTCAGTCTCATTCCAGATGTCACCTTCATGAATGGAGTTTCTCCAAAGCAAGTCTGTCCTATCCTTCCTAGGATGGAACATCTAAAGCTGAACACGATATACATATATCAGGTAATTCTAATCGCACTCGTATAACTATAGCAGTTGTTCCTTGCTTTTGTAATTTGTACCTCTTGTAATGAGGCCATGCATCCAATTAGCCATGTTGATTGCTTTTAAAATCTGCAAGCTGGCTTTTAATGAGTGACCCAATAATTCCTTCTTAATCTTCCCTTTCAATGCTTCCCCATTTAGATTTTATTCCCATCTGCCATTCTTACTCCTAAAGAGTATTAATTCAAACTTTGTTATGTTAACCTGCATCTCCCATCATTGCACTCACTCATTTAATATATCTATATTTGGCCTTTTTGTGTCTATATAGGCCTTTTATAGAGATAGATTAATTAAGAAATTACAGAGATTGGACATTGTGAAGCTTGGATCTTTTACACATCATCTTACTTTTTCAACAAGTGACCTTGATTTGGGAATAGAGGGGAATATATCCAAGTTTGCAGATGATATTAAGGAATGGGATATAGGCCCCAAAATGACATGGGACTGCTAGGGTAAATGTTGGACAGCACACTCTAGAAACTGTTGTTCCTGACTCCATTAAAATATCTAGGGTTCAGGGGATGTTCTCTCGTTGCCACAATACAAGTTGATGCCAATGGTACTTCCTGCACACCTTAAACACCCAAACAGAAGATGGAGCCAGGAATGGTTGTAACCCTAGATATTTTAATGGGGTCAGGAACAACAGTTTCTAGAGCGTGCTGTCTAACATTTACCCTAGCAGTCCCATGTCATTTTAGGGCCTATATCCCATTCCTTAATATCATCTGCAAACTTGGATATATTCCCCTCTATTCACAAATCAAGGTCACTTATTGAAAGAGTGAGATGATGTGTAAAAGATCCAACCTTCACAATCTGTCTCTATAAAAGACCTATATAGATACAGATTACTTACACACAAAGATACACACATTTTATATACACAAACACATATGAATTATGTACACACTGTGAAATGCACGCAGAGTCTACATACACATTTTACATTTATATAGCCACACCTAACTTGCACACATACTCTGGGGCTTTAATTCCATGGGTGTTCTCTAGCAGAAGACTGGTGGAGCCTTTGAGGAAGTAGTGAAAATGGCGAAAAGAAAGGTCAATTTGCCATTTCTCACTAATCTCCTACCAATGTCACAATGAGAGCCCAGGAGAACCCTGTTGAATTTCAGAACCACACAATTTACACACAGACCCGTAAAGCACATACACATCACACAAATGTATTACATGTCACATGCACACATGTATATTACATGCAGCTCTACTGGTTTCCATTTCTCTCAAACAATAAAGGAAATTTGACATTTTTCCAGTTACAGTGACCGATTCAGAGATGCTCCTTGCTGCATATAATATGAGATTTTGAAAACACGAACTTTGAATACTCAGATAAATGTGAAAAAATAACAGCATTTGACTGTAAAATTAGAACTCTCCATGTTACATACAGGCAGGTGGATAACAAGCCTTCCTTCCACATCCATCAGGTGCTAATATAGGTGGAGCTGTGAAAGGCAAAGAAATCAAAAAGAGCCTTGTTCTTTTTTTATAAAAACTCATCTTTATTTTCCAAAAATGACTCACACATGGATCAGTGGGTTTACAGCACTATCTGCTGTATTGGTCAACCATACCAACTAGGACAGTGCTAGGTTGAATCTTGTGTTTGTGTAGAACTAGTTGATTTCAGCTAGAAGGGGACTCAATGTCTTCAAGTTGGGGGGAATGAGAAAATCTGTGAGAATTCCCACATCAAAATCACCAATGACCCCTGCTAATAAGTCTGTTTGTTTGGACCTCTGCTGAGGACAGAATCAAGATCATCTGCGATGGCTTCCAATGTTAAATAGCCTGATAACAGAATCCACCTTCCATAGAGTCATAGGGCAGGATCTTCCTGTCGGCGAGCAGGGGTGGGTCCCACTCGCCGATGTGTAAAATGACGCAGGATGATGTCGGGTGGAATTCCTGACGTCACCCCGCGTCATTTCCATTTTCAGGTTGGCATGGGCACAGCTGAGTCAGCTGCGTGCCTACCGACCTGTCAACGGCCTATTGAGTCCATTGAAAAATTAATTAAAGTTGTTAATGGATCTGCCCATCCAACCTTAAGGTTGGCGGGCAGGCCAGGAGCCCTGGCAGGCTTCGGAGAAGTTTCATGAGGGTATTTAAATCTTTAAGAAAGCTTTCAATAAAACTTATGGACATGTCCCAACTCATGTTATAGTGTCACATGAGGGGACATGGCAGGGAAAATTTTTAAACATGTCTAATGAAAGTTTTAAATCGGAACTGATCTCCCTGAGGCAGCACTTAGCCTCAGGGAGATGAGTGAGGGAATCCTGCCCCTCCCCCACCTGCACAGGGAGCACATAGCATTTCCTGGCGGACGTCATGCTGGCTGGGCCTTAATTGGCACACCCATGTAAAATGGTGGTATGCTCCCGATCAGGGGTGCCAATCGGAGGCGCGCCCGCCCATGCCCAGTCCCGCACTTCCCCCTAATGGGAGAAGAATTTTTCCCAAAGAGTCATAGAGGTCTACAGCACAGAAAAAGGCCCTTTGGCCCATCGAGTCTGTGCCGGTCAAACAAGTACCTAACTATTCTAATCCCATTTTCCAGCACTAGGCTCATGGCCTTGTATGCCATGGCATCGCAAGTGCACATCCAAATACTTCTTAAATGTTATGAGGGTTTCTGCCTTGACCACCATTTCAGGCAGTGAGTTCCAGGTTCCCACCACCCTCTGGGTGAAACAATTCTTCCTCAGATCCCCTCTAAACCTCCTGCTCCTTACCTTAAATCTATGCCCCCTAGTTATTGATCCCTCCACCAAGGGGAAAAGTTCTTTCCTGTCTACCCTATCTATGCCCCTCATAATTTTATAAACCTCAATCATGTCCCCCCTCAATCTCCTCTGCTCCCAGGAAAATAACCCCAGTCTATCCAATCTCTCCTTGAAACTAAAACTCTCCAGCCCAGGTAACATCCTGGTAAATCTCCTCTGCACTCTCTCTAGGGCAATCACATCCTTCCTATAATGCAGATTCCAGAACTACACACAATACTCTAGCTGTGGCCCAACCAGCATTTTATACAGCTCCAGCATATCCTCCCAGCTCTTATATTCTATGCCTCAGCTAATAAAGGCAAATGTCCCACATGCCTTCTTAAACACCTTATTTACCTGTCCCGCTACCTTAAGGGGCCAGTGGACATGCACAGCAAGGTCCCTCTGATCTTCGGTACTTCCCAGGGTCCTACCATTCATTGTGTATTCCGTGCCTTGTTTGTCCTGCCCAAGTGCATCACCTCAAACTTACCCGGATTAAATTACATTTGCCACTGATCAGCCCATCTGACCAGCCCATCTATATCCTCCTGTAATCTAAGGCTATCCTCCTCACTATTTACCACCCCACTAATTTTTGTGTCATCCGCGAACTTACTGATCAACCCTCCTACATTCAAGTCTAAATCATTTATATATACCACGAACAGTATGGGACCGATCCCCGTGGAACCGTACTGGACACAGGCATCCAGTCACAAAAACACCCCTCGACCATCACCCTCTGCTTCTTGCCACTCAGCCAATTCTGGATCCAATTTGCCAAATTGCTTTGGATCCCATGGGCTCTTACCTTCATTATCAGTCTCCCATGCAGGACCTTATCAAAAGCCTTGCTGAAGTCTAAATAGACTACGTCAAATGCATTGCCCTCATCTACACACCTGGTCACCTCTTTGAAAAAATTATATCAAATTGGTCAGACATGACCTCCACTTAACAAAACCATGCTGACTGTCCTTGATTAATTCCTGCCTCTCCAAGAGTAGATTAATTCTGTCTCTCAGAATTGCTTCCAATAGTTTCCCCACCACTGAGGTTAGACTGACTGGCCTGTAGTTCCCTGGGTTATCCTATCCTCCCTGCTTGAATAACGGTACCACATTGGCTGTCCTCCAGTCCTCTGGCACCTCTCCTGTGGCCAGAGAGGTATTGAAAATTATTGCCAGCGCCACTGCTATCTCCTCCCTTGCCTCACTAAACAGCCTGGGATACATTTCATCAGGGCCTGGAGATTTATCTACTTTTAAGCCTGCCAGGTCACTTAGAACCCCCTCCCTTTCTATGCTAATTTCTTTAATTATATCACAGTCCTTCTGCCTGATTTCCATACCCACATCGTCCCTCTCACTTGTGAACACCGACACAAAGTATTCATTTAGAACTCTACCTACATCTTCCGGCTCCACACACAAATTACCACTATGGTCCTTAATGGGCCCTACTCTTTCCCCAGTCATCCTCTTACTCTTAATGTACTTGTAAAATAACTTTGGATTTTCCTTTATTTTACCTGCCAATATTTCTTCATGCCCCCTTTTTGCTCTCATAATTTCCTTTTTAAGTTCCCCCCTACACAATTCTATACTCCTCTAGGGTTTCCATTGTTTTGGGCCCTCGGTATCTGCCATAAGCCTCCCTTTTTCTCTTTATCCAATCCTGTATATCCCTCGACATCCAGAGTTCCCTGGATTTGTTGGTCCCACCCTATATCTTTATTGGGATATGTTGGGCCTGTACTCTCCCTATTACCTCTTTGAATGAGTCCCACTGCTCTGACGCAGATTTACCTAAATTAGCTGCTCCCAGTCCACTCTGGCCAAACCATATCTGATCTTATTAAAATCGGCCTTCCTCCAATTTAGAACTCTGATTTCTGGCCCATCCTTGTCCTTTTCTATAACAACCTTGAATCTCATGGAGTTATGATAACTTTCTGCAAAATGCTCCCCCACTGGTACCTCTACCACTTGACTGGCTTCATTCCCTAAAATTAAGTCCAGGACCGCCCCCTTTCTTGTAGGACATTCTACGTACTGGCTTAAAAAGCCCTCCTGGATGCCTTTTAAGAATTCCGCTCCCTCTAAACCTATCACACTATGACTAACCCAGTTAATGTTGGGGAAGTTGAAATCCCCCACTATTACTACCCTATTATTTTTACACTTCTCTGAAATTTGCCTACATATCTGCTCTTCTATTTCTCTCTGACTCTTTGGGGGCCTATAGTGCACTCCCAGCAATGTGATTGCTCCTTTTTTCTTTTTCAGTTCTACCCATATGGCTTCATTTGAGGAGCCTTCTAAGATGTCATCCCTCCTGACTGCTGTAATTGATTCCTTGATTCCTTGCTCGCTCTTCTAATTTTGGCTGTGCATCTCCCCCTGCTGAATCTCCTCTCAGGATCCCACCCCCTTGCCAAGTTAGTTTAAACCCTCCCCAACAGCACAAGCAAACCTCCCCGCAAGGATGTTGGTGCCATTCTGGTTCAGGTGCAACCCGTCCGCCTTGTACAGGTCCCACCGCCCCCAGAAATGGTCCCAATGTCCCAGAAACCTAAAGCTCTCCCTCCTGCACCATCTCTCCAGCCATGCATTCATCTGGATTAACCTCCTATTTCATACTCACTAGTGCGTGGCACCGGAAGTAATCCAGAGATTATTACCTTTGAGGTCCTGTTTTTTAATCTGCTTCCTAAATTCTGCTTGCAGGACATCATCCCTTTTTCTACCTATGTTGTTGGTACCAATATGTACCACGATCTCTGTCTGTTTGCCCTTCCCCTTTAAAATGGCCTGCAGCCGTTCAGTGACATCCTTGACCCTGGCAGCAGGGAGGCAACATACCATCCTGGAGTCACATCTACGGCCACAGATACGCCAGTCTGTTTCCCTTACTATCGAGTCTCCTACCACTATTGCTCTTTCTCTCTTTTTCCTCTCCCCCTGTGCAGCTGAGCCACTCTCAGTGCCATGAGCGTGGCTGTACTCCCCAGAACCGTCACTCTCACCGTTTTCCAACACAGAAAAATGGTTCTCGAGCGAGATGCCCCCTGGGGATTTCCTGACTACCTGCCTGACACCTGTCTTCTGACTGATGGTCACCAATTCCCTCTCTGTCTGCACTTCCATAAACTGTGGGGTGACCACGTCTAAGAACATGCTATCCATGAAACTCTCAGCCTCGTGGATGCACCTCAGTGCCTCCAGCTGCTGCTCAAGCTCCAAAACTCGGAGCTCAAGTAGCTGCAGCTGGTGGCACTTCCTGAACATGTGGTCGGTCAGATTGCAAGGAGCGTCTAGGACTTCCCACATGTTGCAGGCGGTACATAACATGGGACTGAGCTGCCATGCCATGCCTCTAGTTGGAAAAAAAACCCTTACTTTAAGTTAAATACAGTAAAAAAAAAGTTAAATTATTTATGTACTTTAAATGAAAACTAGAACTCTTACCTTTCCTTAGCTTAATCTATTTTAAACTGGAGAAAAACTGGAGAAAAACACTTACCCACTACTCACCAATCAGCTCTCACCTTTGTGCTGACGTCTCTTTTTGAAGCTTCCCCGCACCCGTGCTGGTTCTGATCTCTCCGCCGCTCTCTCACGCTGTCTTGTGATGTCACTCTTGTTATTTTCAACAAGAACTGACTGCAGGACACTCTTCCCAGACTGCTTCACCGCGATGCTGACTGCAGGACACTCTTCCCAGGACACTCTTATGTAAAGAATCACCACTTGAATGAGGTAGCAGAAAGGTGCTGGCATTGGCAGAATCACCGATTGGCATGATTTAGCATCTTTAGGAAGGGAGGATATGGAATTTGCAAAAAGATAAAAGAAAAGAAAGATGATACAAGAGTTTAGTTTAACTTATTCACCTCTTGAAATTTGAGCTGCATGACCATCCTACAGACATTGCCCATCTGGTGGAAACGCCAGTTGCTGATGGCACTTTGACAGAGTCCTGTGAAACTCAGGACATCGTTTATGTGATTAACTGTGCTGGTAGCTGGCTCTCTCACAACCAAAACACAGCACAGTTTGTTCGACCTTCCTACAGAAGGCTGCCACTTTAATATTGCAATGTGCAGTATATCTGAGTACTGATGGCGATCCTCTGTAGGGAGCCAAGAGGAATGCGATGCATTTCCCTTTGTGCACTCGCTGCCAGTCAGGCTCCAGTTTCTCCTCGTGACCTATTCCCACAGGAGTTTCTTGAGCAATCCAGTATTAGATAATTAACCAAATAAGGCAAAACATTAAAAGGCAGCTGGGAAGAATGAAATTAGCCAAGTTTGTTATGATATGAATGTACCTCTTATAAGTAAAAGTTAAATCTACCAAGAGGTGAGAGTAGCTGCCAATCCTATCAGAGGTGGAATTTACTCTGGAGAAACTTTCATCCTTCTGAATTTCAATGAGACAGGCTAACTCACAACTGCATGGAAGGAAAAGGGTCAAATTTGCACATCCTGTGGTGTGAATCATTAACCATGCCATGTAACTCAATGAAAGGTTTATAGAGAGTGATGGAAGTGTGTTAGTGGACTTTGCTAATTAATCATAAAGAACAGATTAAAATATTCTATTGCTTGAAAGTCAATGTACTAACCGTCTGGTTGTCAATCCTGTGCACATGCTTGATGTGACCATTCAGATTGCAGCCTAGAGAATATTATTATGTTGCACAGATTGTAAAATAATGGACCTGAGAATCAATGAAATATATGTTTTTAGTTATTTTTTTGTGTGTTGGGGTAGTGTGGCCAAGGGAGGAATAGAAAGGAGATAAATAGGAAGTCTAAAAATTGAGAGCTATTGTCATCTCCTATCCCAAAGCCAAAGTTGTCCATGCTGAATGTAAGCATGGCTACATCAACAAACAAAGCTCCTTCAAAGCTTCATGGATGAAGCACAACCTTCTGAGACAGAGCTCCTGGGAAATGTCTCAGTAAGTGTCCCGTAATATACATAACTAGCGCGGGCATGATCTGGCACTCCTCTGGTACTGCCTGATTGATCTGGCTTCCCTTACAGTCTCCAGCTGCTCCTCTTGGTCCAGCATATGGATCATGTAAACTGGAATTCTCATTGGAAAGCCCACTGTCAAATAAGAGCTCAGTAACTCTCTTTCATTCTCCTTCATTGTAACTGGGTCAAAATCTTTAAACCCCTTAACTAACAGCATTGTGGGAAAATCTTCAATACCCAGTCTGCAGTGGTACATGAAGATGGCTCATCACCAGCTTCTCAAGGCAATTTGGCTCAGGCATTAAATGCTGGCCTTGCCAACGACACCCATAACCAGAAAATACAATGTAAAAATACAGTGTTTCCCATGGGTAATGTAAGGAAGGCTTCCTCTGTATGAAATTTGGCCAAAATGCCCTCACCCTGCAACCTCCCACCTTGATCTACAGGGAGTCAAGGGTTTTGGGGGGCAGGCAGGACAGTGGAGATAAGGCCACAAGCAGATCAGTCATGATCTTAATGAATGGAGGAGCAGGCTCAATGGGCCAAATAGCCTACTCCAGCTCCTATTTTTTATGATCTTCTGATCTATAGCTCCTGGTACACTACCTTTCAAACAGCAGTGCAGATTCTTTAGAGTGATGGGGAAGGCAGAATTTAGGGAGGGTGATATAATTCCCTTCTATTATTTGCTTCATTATACTAGTCTAGTTACCTTCATTTGTGGGACTCATCAAGTTTGCTCAAAGCAATTTAGCATAGTCAGCCACTAGCATGCACTATGTCATAGAATGGTATATTCCCAAGATTAAATACTGACCTCAGCAAGTCATCTGTTGCAGGCACTGAGCAAAGATGGTGCTAACTTCAGCAAACCATGTGAAGAAAGTACTATGAGGAAGCAAAGCCTGTTTCCGAGTAAAAGAGGGGGCAGGGCCGGGGTAGAATCAGAGGAGGATTCAATCCAGGCTCCTTTTGACCGGTGACCCAAATGAGATTGACAGAGCTCTGGGAACATATTGGGCGATGAGGTGGCTGAATATGCCAATCAGAACCCCATTTGGATGGCAAAGATGTCCTCAACATGTTCAAGCTGCAGCTCATTTAAATTTGGCAGATGAGTAGTGGGGCTGCAAAACATCTGCCCCTGTGCAGCTTGCCAGATTGAGGCCTTAAGAATGGGCTGGATCAACACCAGCAAGGTAAGCTTGAGGGGGTTTGGTGGGGGGGGATTTCCCAGGGCAGCTGTAGCCCAAGCACAGATTACTTTTGTGAGCTCAACTGGGGCGCCAGAAGTAATTCAACATCTGCCTTCAGCTGGTCTCTTCCAAAGTCCATGAAACTGGTTGAAACCTGCACAGTGCAAGTTCTGACCAAAAATGTCAATCGTGCTTTTATTTACATCATAGGATTCTGATTTCCATGATGAACGGTGCCTACATCACCTGGAACAAATGGGTGCTTTGGACACCCATTGATAAATCCCATTCAAGATGGAGCATCACCAGCATCAACAGGACAGCGAGTCTATCACCCCCATTTTGTGGCAAAGGCAAGGGCAGTGAAAATTGACCTGTCGTCTGCCCAGACCTCGAAATGCCATAGAGACTCCTGCTTAAAATTTGTTGCAGAAATCCCATTCCCTCCCTAACTTCCAGCCCAGATTATTTTTCTCAGAAAATAAAAGTGCTCTAAGGAAGCAATGAGCTGCACCTGGTTCACCATGTGACATTTTTTTTAGTATAAGCTAAGTGGAACTAACTGTTGGGAATTTATGGAATTTATACTATTCCTTGACCCGGCATGCACTAATACAATGAAAGGATGTTTACTAAGAAAAGCAGCATCACAATTGCACTGTTTCATACATTTTTATGGCTGTGTTCAGTTTTTGGCAGTATGTAGGCAGCTGTTTAAGGTTATACAGGAATACTTTAAGTAAAGGAAAGACCAGGCAGGACCTGAACTACATACTGGTCCTCTCTTCCAGTCAGTGAAATGTGTGCACAGTATGGGGTCCCATGGAAACTGAAAAATTAGCCTTCAGAAAAAGAAGAGGAGTCTTTTTTTAAAGGCTTCAGTTGACGCAGCACAAATATGAACACCTTTTTTAAGATGAGGCTGCAGTCAGATAATTGACCAGTGTATCCCTTCTGCAAAGGTGGAAAGCTCCACCTGGTGGCCAGGCTAAGAACCAAGAAAACTCGAGCAATGACAGCAGGTAAATTTCGGTCTCTGATGATTCCAACCAGGGACCATCTGTTGATGAATCCAGTACAATTACCAACTTCCCAATGGCTCCAGACATTGACACTCCAAATGCAGCACAGTGGGATTAACAATTGCATCCTACAGCTCATTGATAGCGAGTTAACTATAGAAATAACCAGTGCTTAGACAAGAATAAAAAGTGTCACTCAGTATACCATTTAAGTATACTGAATTTTAGTTGGGAATGTACACCAAGGTCATATTCTGTAGCTAACTATATAGTTTTATCCTTGTTGTTTAAACAGTTACATTTAATATTAAAAAAAGTATACTTATATTTACTGAAGCTCTGTGAAGTTCAGCTGTTGTTGTAAGGTGAAATCTATCGCTTTTTTTTCTTAGTTCAGGGGATGTGGGCTAGGCAGCATTTATATTGCAATTCCCTAATTGCCCTTGAGAAGGTGGTGGTGAGCTGCCTTCTTGAACCACTGCAGTCCATGTGGTGTAGGTACACCCACAGTGCTGTTAGGGAGGGAGTTCCAGGATTTTAACCCAGTAACAGTGAAGGAATGGTGGTGAGTGGCCTGGTGGGAAATGTGCAGGTGGTGGTGTTCCCATGCATCTGCTGCCCTTATCCTTCTAGGTGGTAGAGGTCATGGGTTTGGAAGGTGCTGTTGAAGGAGCCTTGGTGAGTTGTTGTAATGCACCTTGTAGATGGTATACATTGCTGCCACTGTGGTGGAAGGAGTGCATGTTGAAGGTGTTGGATGGCATACCAATCAAGCAGAATGCTTTGTCCTGGATGGTGTCCAGCTTCTTGAGTGTTGTTGGAGCTGCACTCATCCAGGCAAGTGGAGAGCATCACACTCCTGACTTGTGCCTTGTAGATGGTGGACAGGCATTGGGGAGTCAGGAGATGAGTTACTCTGCACAGAATTCCTAGCGTCTGTCCTGCTCTTGTAGACGCAGTATTTATATGGCTGGTTCAGTTCAGTAGGGGATTCAGCAATGGTAATGCCATTGAAGGTCAAGGGGAAATGGTTAAATTCTCTCTTACTGAAGATGGTCATTGCTTGGTACTTGTGTGGCATGCATATTACTTGCCACTAATTGGCCCAAGCCTGGATGTGATCCAGGTCTTGGTGCAAATGGGCATGGACTGCTTCAGTATCCAAGGAGTCGCGAATGGTGCTGGATATTGTGTAATCATCAGCGAACATCCCCACTTCTGACCTTATGATGGAAGGAAGGTCATTGAGGCAGCTGAAGGGTTGGGCCTAGGACACTACCTTGAGGAATGCCTGTAGTGATGTCCTGAGACTGAGGTTGTTGACCTCCAACAACCACAAACATCTTCCTTTGCGCTAGATATAATTCTAACTAGTGGAGAATTTTCCCCCTGATTCCAATTGACTCCAGTTTTGCTAGGGCTCCTTGATGCCACACCCAGCCAAATGCGGCCTTGATGTCAAGGGCAGTCAATCTCACCTCACCTCGGGAGTTCAGCTCTTTTGTCTATGTTTGAACCAAAGCTGTAGTGAGGTCAGGAGCTCAGTGGCTCTGGCGGAACCCAAACTGGGCATCAGTGAGCATCAGTGAGGTTGTTATTAAGTGCTGCTTGATAGCATTGTCAATGACCCCTTCCACCACTTTGCTGATGATCAAGAATAGACTGATAGAGTAATTGGCCAAATTGGATTTGTCCTGCTTTTTGTGGACAGGACAAACCAGGGCAGTTTTCCACATTTCCCATTAGATGCCAGTATTGTAGCTGTACTGCAACAGCTTGGCTAAGGATGCAGCTAGTTCTGGAGCACAAGCCTTCAATAGTATTGCTGGACTGTTGTTAGGGCCCCTAGCTTTTGCAGTATCCAGTGCCTTCAGCTGTTGCTTTGATTGGCTGAAGACTGGCATCTGTGATGCCGGGGACCTCCGGAGGAGGCCGAGTTGGATCATCCACTTGGCACTTATGGCTGAAGATTGTTGCAAATGCTTCAGCCTTGATGTGCTGGGCTCTGTCACCATTGAAGATGGGGATATTTGTGGGGTCTCCTCTTCCAGTTAGTTTAATTGTCCACCACTATTCACAACTGGATGTGGCAGGACTGCAGAGCTTAGGTCTGCTCCACTGATCCATCTGATCTGACTGCTTAGCGATGAGGCCCTGAGATTGCACTGACATTAGTGAACCAGATGGGTTTTTATGACAATCAACATTGGTTTCATGGTTTCACTATTACTGAGACTAGCTTTTTAAAAAAATTCCAGCTGCTGTGGTGGGATTCGAACCTAAGTCCGCAGAGCATTAGCCTGCACCTCTGGATTACCAGTCTGGTGACATTTCCAGTATGCCATCACCTCCCCTGATAACACTAAGGACTATCTTTAGTAATTATCCCTGTACAGTATTTCAGTGTGGTTCTGTACATATTCTGTGATGCAGAGAGTGTCCTGCAAAGTTATCATGAAATGCAGAGAGGGTCTTGTACACTTATTCTCTTAAGGGCAGTCACATATTGATGTCCTGTAAGGGCAAAGGGTCCCATACTGTTATTAAAAATGTAGAGGTCATGTACAGTTATCCTGTGAGGCAGTGAGGATACTGGACAGTTATTCTGGAAGACAGAGTGCATCTTGTAGTTATCTCTATTGTAGAGAGAGTCTTTTACAGTTATCCGGTACTTTAAAGGGTGTTGTGCACAGTTATCCTCTAAGGCAGAAAGGATTCTGTACAGTTATCAAGCACTGCAGAAAGGGCTCTGTACAGTTATCAAGCACTGCAGAAAGGCTCCTGTACAGTTATCAAGCACTGCAGAGAGGGCTCTGTACAGTTATCCGGTACTGCAGAGAGGCTCCTGTACAGTTGTAATAAAAACAGGATGTGCTGGAAATACCCAGCTGGTCTGGCAGCATCTTTGGAGAGAGAAACTGAGTTAATAAATGTTGAGTGGAATATAACTCTTCTTTGGAAATGAAGGAGGGTAGAAATGTGACGGGTTTTATGCCATCAAAAGGGGTAGGGGGAGGGAGAAAAAAGGGAAGGTCCAGGATGCAGTAGAGGGTGGGAGAAATTAAGTGGCAAATATGTTCTGGAACAAAAGGCAAAAGAAGAGTAATGGTTGTAGTAAAGAGACAAAGCGTTTGTCCAGAGTGAGTGTAAAAGCCTGAATAATGACCAATTCTGTCTGAAAGCAAAAACATGAAAAAAATGATTCAAACTGATACGTGGCAAAAAAAACAGAATCAAAATGGGGGACAGAGTTCATGGTCTGAAACTGTTGAATTCAGTGTTGAGTCCAGAAGGCTGCAAAATGCATAATCGGAAGATGAGATGCTGTTCCTCAAGCTTGCGCTGAGTTTCACTGGAACATTGCAGCAGGCCGAGGACAGAAATATAAGTGTGAGAGCAAGGTGGTGAATTAAAATGGAAAGCAACTGGAAGCTAGGCGTCATGCTTGCGAACTGAGCGGAGATGTTCCGCAAAGTGGCCACCCAATTTGTGTTTGGTCTTCCCAAAGTAGAGGAGACCGCGTTGTGAGCAGCGAATACAGTACTTAAATTGAAAGAAGTACAAGTAAATCGCTACTTCATCTGGGAGGAGTGTTTGGGGCCTTGGATGGTGAGGAAGGAGAAGGTAAAAGGGCAGGTTAATGTTACATCTCCTGCGATTGCATGGGAAGGTGACATAGGAAGGAGGTGAGGTGTTGGGCATGATTGAGGAGTGGACCAGAGTGTCACAGAGGGTATGGGCCCTTCGGAATGCTGACAGGAGAGGGGAGGGGAAGATGTGTTTGTGGTGGCATCATGCTGGAGGTAGCGGAAACGGTGAAGGATGATCCTTTGCAAGTGCAGTCTCGTGGGGTGGAAAGTGAGGACAAGGAAGGGGAACCCTATCACATTTCTGGGAGGGAGGGGAAAGGGTGAGAGAAGAAGTGCAGGAAATGGGCTGGATGTGGTTGAGGGCGTGGTTGAATCAAAGGCATCTGATACATCTTCCTTTTTCCTCAGCTGAGGATCGCCCACCTCCCAGCCATGGGAAACAACCTCTCCACATCTACCCTGTGAAGTTTGCTCAGAATTTTATGTTTCAATGAGATCAACTCTCCTTCTAAACTCTCAAAGCAATCGATAAACACAACACACCCACTGTCCCTTCTGGCTGTGAACAGGGGAAGATAAAAAAAACAAATAGGCAAACAGCCAGGTTCAGAAAAGACTGCCAAGGCAGTCAAGTTTTATACAGCTTAATGATTCATATCTGGCTTTGTCTTACTAAGTGTTTCCTTCAACTGTTTTTGAATAGATTAAAAAAGTGTACAAGCAAAAGAAATTAATATACAGTTCATATTTTAAAGGAAATACCATTGTAATGCTCTTGCATTATCATATATGGTCTGACATTGGTTGAACCTTTGAGGAAAAGATGCTTATACCATTTATGGAACTGACCAGCAGCATTGTACCTGAGAGTATAACTAAGGCTAACCATCCTCATACAATATTTGAGGAGTATAAAGGCAGCTGGAATGTCCGCTCCAAGCACAGCATATTGTGCTCCCTGGTCACCTGTCCCTACACTTTGGGATCATTTCTAAAATTGCCCCCACAATTCTGGAGGAGGCATTCTTAATTTGTGAGTAATCACTTCCAAGTGCTGTATAATCATAATAAACATAAAACATCTGGTAAAACTTCAAATACAGCATAAACAGCTCAGGCAGGGGAAACGATTAGTTATCAAGCTGTAATATTTTAATGATTCATACATATTCTGGCAATCCTTTTCTTCTAACTTTACTAATCACTCATGTGTGCTTTCTCAGTACTGTACAGATTATATTGTATAGCACCGCTGTTTTTTTTTGCAGTATCATCCTTCAAGGGTGGATCCAAAAACATCCAAATGTGTCTCTCTTAATTCTATGGTCTCTAAAGACCATGATATGTGTGGAGCTATATACCTATCCAAGATCCTCATTGCTAACCCTGCCAAAGTCTTTAAGATCAGGAGGAGGTCCCTTCATCACCGGGCCAATGGGAATGTGTCTGTGCCACTAAGGACAGAGGAGAGATGTGGGATAGTTTCTTCTTTTTTCCCACCTCTTGACTGACTGCAGTAAAATGTATTTTTGAGAAGTAATCTTTTAACCCCTTGAGTGCTGTGACTTTTAAGAACAGACACAAAACAGGCTTTGTAAGTTTAAATCAAAAGAAAGGATAAATGAATTTGCACAATATAATCACAACAAACATTCAGTCCTTTCATTCAGTTTTTTAAAAAATTAGAGGGTCCATCTGTTTAGAAATCTGTGGTCATATTATGCAGGCATACCTCCCCGCAAAAAGGGGAAAAAATGAAATTTCCTAACTTTCCATTTTTTCTTTGATACATCACAGAAGGGAAAAAGTAAAACACAATAGTAAATATCCATACACATTCACTCCCATACACTCCTCAAAAATCATTGTCACTTGGTTTCCACAGCTTAATTGTAACATTTTCCCTCTTGGTTACAATTTAAGTTACACATCATCCTTTACGATGAAGCAAAATTTAGAATTTTCCTTTCTTTGGTCGTAATGTCTTGTAGTTAGGAAGGCTAGACACAAGGAAAAGAAACTTGGTGTCTGCTATGTTTTTCCTACCTTTAGGTGTTGTCAACAGGTGTTATATTTTTGTCAGCACCTTGTGGTAGTTCTTCTAATACTTTTACATAAAAGGAAACATGATTTCTGGTGAATATACTGCTTTGGGAAGCACCAAGGTTTACTGTTATAGAGTTGATTTTCCAGGCAACTTTTCTTGGTGGATACATTTAACTTTATTTACAAGTCATCAGCAGCAACTACATGTATGCATCAAACTCTATAACAAAAAATGGACTCTTTCCTAGAGGTTCCCCGTGCTGCTAACCCATTGGTTTACACAGACCAAGCGATCTGACAACAGACTTATTCTTAAAGCTACAGTCCTACGTTAATCAGAACCATAATTACTACCTTCCTCCCCCTTTAACTTTTCTGTACATTTTGTATTTACAAGGATATTTATCTCATGACATTACAATATTTACACGGGTCATGAAATTACAAGTTCAGTCTTTCAGGTAGTTTCCTGAGCCGTGCGGAACGTCATAGCTCCATGACTTCAGATTCTTTTGCAGGAACCACATTCTCTGGAACTGCATTAACATCAGGTACCTAATTAGGCACATGCAGTTCAGTGTCACCCACTCCGACAGAGGCATTGGGCACGTTTGTCGTTGGTTGAACAACTTCAACAGGAACCACAGGTTCCACAATGGTTACAGGTGAAACATTATTTTGTTGGGGTACCTCCCATTTTCTTAAATGATCCACATGCTTACGGGTGATCTGGCCCTCTACTTCCATGTGGTATGACAATGATCTGGTCACAGAACTTACTTCATCAGGTAACCACTTTGGTCCTCCACCGAAATTCCTTACATATACTGCTTCTCCAACAGTAAATTGTCGCTCACGATTATGCAAATCATGAGTCACTTTCTCGGTTCCCTTGACTTTTTTCCACCTTACCCTTCAAATTGGGAAGTATCAGGCTTAGTCTTAGTTGAAGACAGCGCCCCATCATTAATTATGCAGGTGTTGCTCCTGTCGTAGTGTGAGGAGTGGTTCTGTAGTGGAATAGGAAACGAGCAAGTCTAGTTTCCAATGATTCACCTGTTAACTTTTTCATTCCCACCTTTTTCTATAGTGGCACCTGACGTTGACGACTTTACCTCATAAACGTCGATCCACTTGGAATGAGCATCTATCATCAGCAGAAACATGACTCCAAGGAAAGGGCTGACATAATCTATGTGCAATCTCACCCAGGGTCTACCAGGCAACTCCCATAGGTATAATGGGGTTGCTACCAATGACTTCTGCAGCTGCTGACATTGCACGGTATTTTATCACCTTTTCGATATCGCCATCCATCCTTAGCCACCAAAGATAACTCTGCGCTATCGTCTTCATTGGTGAGATTCCTGGATGGGCACTGTGTAGCTCTACTAAGAGTGGTTCCCTTCCTTGTGAAGGAACTACTACTTGTGCACCCCATAATAGAATACCATCTTGACTGCTCATCTTGTGTCTTCAGTTGAAAAATGGCTTCAATTCATCAGAGACTGGTTCCTGGGACCAACCATGTAATACTTGGTCTCTCACTCAAGACAGAACTGCATCACAATTCATCCAGTTTCTTATCTTCCTGGCACAGACTGGTGAGGAATCCAGGAAATTCATCACAAATACGAGCTCTTGTGGAATTGGGACATGGTCATTGTTCTCTTGCAAAGGAAGGCAACTTAGGGCATCAGCATTTGCTATATGAATCCCTGGTCTATGTACAAAGGTGTATTCATATGCTGCCAAAATTAGGGACTATCTTTGTATTCGTGCAGAAGCTGTGGGAGGCATAGCCTTTGCCTCGCTAAACAGACCCAAAAGCGATTTGTGGTCTGATACTATAGTGAAATGTCACCCATGCACGTATTGGTGGAATTTATTTTGCACCAGAAATAAATTGTCAGACCTTCCATTTCGATCTGAGAGTATCCTTTTAAAGCTGTGGTAAGTGTCCTGGATACATAGCCTATTGGCCCCTCTGTACCATCGTCCATCTTGTGAGATAGTACCGCTCCCACTCCACAGGGGGACGCATTGTAGGTTAGCACCAATTCCTTTGTCAGTCATAATGCACTAACAAATTTGAAGAGTGCAAGAGCTGTTTTACTTTCGTGAAGGCTTCTTCTTGGGGTGACTTTCAAACCCAATGCTGGTTTTTCTTTAGCAGTGAATGTAGAGGGGCTGGAACCATTGATAAATTTAGTAGAAATCGGCCATAATAATTTACCATCCCTAAAAATGATTTAAGTTCAAAGTTGTTCTTGGGTGCAGGTGCCTCTCAGATTGCTTTAATATTCTCTTCAGCAGGGTGTAACCCTTGGGCATCTACCCAGTGGTCCAAATAAATGACTTCATTTGCCTGAAAAGTGCATTTTTCCTTCTTTAGGTGCACTCCTGTTTCTAAAAACTGTTTCAGGACTTCCTCTAGATTAGCCAAGTGTTCCTTCTCTGTGAATCCAGTTATCAGTACAACGTCCAGGTAGATCACAACTTGAGGTAGTCCTGTAGCAATCTCTCCATTGTCTTCTGAAGAATGGCACAGGCCGAGGAAACACCGAATGGCAGGCATGTATACTGATATAACCCTTTGTGGGTATTTATGGTCACACATCATCTGGAAGCATCATCCAGCCCCAGTTGTTGATATGCATGACTCATGTCAAGCTTTATATACATTGTCCCTCCTGCTAGTTTGGCACTGAGGTCTTCAATCTTGGGAATAGGATACCTGTCCAGTTTGGCTGCTTTGTTGACCATTAGTTTATAGTGCCCACACCTCTGGATGGTCTGTTCTGGTTTAAGGACAAGGACTGTGGGTGCTGCCCATTCGGAGAACTGAACTGCTTTTATGACACCCAGCCTCTGGCTGGTTCAACTCCCCATCAACCTTCTCTCTCAGGGCGTATGGCACCAGTCTTGGTTTCAAGAAGTGATTCCTGCTTCTGGGTCCACGTGAATCTTGGCCTGTAGGCCTTGGATTTTCCCAGTTCATCCTTGAGGACGGTGTCATTTTTTTTAGCTCTGGCAGTCCACCTGCTCGCAACTGGAAGATTTCGGAACAGTTTCATTTAATCTCTTCCAACCAATCATGACCTAGAAGGCTTGGTCCTTCACCTTCTACCATCATCTCTAGTAGCTGTGCTGATTGGTGTCTATAATGAATGGTTACTCCAGTGATACCTTTTACTTGGATTTCTTCACCTGTGTACATTTTCAATTTGGTAGATGTTTGTTCCATATTTAATTGTTGATCACCTTTATTTAAATATCTGAAAGTGTTTTCTCCTATTACAGTGGTAGAAGCACTAGTGCCTACTTCCATTTTTAATGGTTTACCATTCACTTGCACTATGACAATAATTGGCTCTGTCTTCCCAACTTTCATGTTGAATAATGAATAAATGTCAGAACTGGTTGTTTCTGGCTCTTCTACACTACATACTTCATTGGACTTCAATTGTCGTCTGGAGCCTGTTTAAATCTCATTTTGCACTGTCTCATTATGTGTTCACTTCTGTGATAAAAATAACACTTTACCTTTTTAAATTGCCAATCATTAGGAGTATGATTGTTTCCACATTGATAAAAATCAGTTTTCAACTTTGCTGCTAACTGTTTCCTCTAAGTTTTCGGTTATTGAGGGCTGTTTCCTGCTTCGTGGCAGAGTCTCGGCTTTTTGCGCCACTTCCGGCTCACTTTTCCCACCCAACTAGGAGAAGAGTGCCATTTTGTGCCCCTTGAATCGTTCGTGAATCCCTGACAGCGTTTCCATCGCAAGCGCTATTTCTAACACTTTCTTAAAATTAAGATTCACTTCAGCCAGCAATCTTCACTGAATAGCATTGTCCTGCACACCACATACCAAATGATCCCTGAGCATGTCATTCAGGGTTTCACCAAAATCACAATATTCCATTAGTTGTTCTAATTTTCCCACCTAGGTAGCAATGGTCTCCCCCGTGGCTCTATTCCGTGAATTGAACCTAAACCTCTGCATTGTGACGGAGGGCTTGCATTGAAACTGTCCCTTAACGAGGTCTACTAATTCACTGAAAGTCTTTGAATCTTGGGCACTGGGGGCAGTCAAGCTTCAAATTAAACTGTGGGTCTCACTCCCACAAATACTCAGGAGAATCGTTCTCCTCTTTTCCTTCCCCTGTGATTTTGTTGGCTTGAAAGAAGAATGCAAAATGTTCTATATATTGAGACCAGTCATCTGTGGCTGGTTCAAAGGGATTGATTCTGCCAAACTGTGGCATCTTGGATGAGTATATCTTCCTTTCTTTTCAATTATCTTAGATACTCACAATCGCTGGGTGAGGGACAATACTGGATCTGATTTATCCTTGTCACCAGTTTGTTATAGAGTTGATTTTCCAGGCAACTTTTCTTGGTAGACACATTTAACTTTATTTACAAGTCATCAGCAGCAACTACATGTGTGCATCAAACTCTATAACAAAAGGACTCTTTCCTAGAGGTTGCCTGCACTGCTAACTCATTGGTTTACACAGATCATGTGATCTTACAACACAGGATTATTCTTAAAGCTACAGTCCTAAATTTATCAGAACTATTACTACACTTACATAATGGCTTAAGGCTTGCTGCCCTTCTATCCTGTGCTTATGCAAATTTTCATTACTGCAGGCTGTTGATGCTTTTGCTGCTTGCAGCCTTGCCTGAAAAGACTTTAACTCTTTGACTGCTATCTCCACAACCCATGGTTCAATTTCAAGCAACATGATTTCAAGGGTAACATTAGGTGGTAAACAGTCCTTACAAACATACGAATTAAGAGCCTGCTCTGCATTCAGTAAGATCATTGCTGATCTGATTGTAACCTCCCGCCTAACCCCATTAACCTCTTCACTCCCTTGTTTATCAAGAATCTATCTATCTCTGCCTTAAAACTGTTCAAAGAGTGTTTTTCTGCTGCCTTTTGAGGAAGGAAGTGCCAAAGACTCATTACCCTCAAGAAAAAACATTTCTCCTCATCTCTGTCTTAAGTGGGTGACCCCTTCTTTTTAAAAAGTGACCCCTAGATTCTCCCACAAGAGGAAACATTGTCTCCACATCCACCCTGTCAAGATCCCTCAGGATCTTAAAGGTTTCAGTCAAGCCACCTCTTACTTTTCTAAAGTCCAGTGGATACAAGCCTAGTCTGTCCAACCTTTCCTCAAAAGACAGCCTACCCATTCCTGGTATTAGTCTAATAAACCTTCTCTGAACTGCTTATGATGCATTTACATCCTTCCTTAAATAAGGAGACCAGTACTGTACACAGTACTCTAGATATGGTCTCACCAGTGCCTTGTGCAACTGAAACATAACCTCCCTACTTTTATATTTAATCCTCCTTGCAATAAATGATGACATTCTATTAGCCTTTCTAATTACCTGCTGTACCTGCTGTACCTTTTGTGATTCATGCATTAGGACATCCAGATCCCTCTGAATCTCAGAACTTGCAAACTCTCACCATTTAGATAATATGCTTTTTTATTCTTCCTGCCAAAATGGACAATTTCACATTTTCCCACATTATACTCCATTTTCCAGATCTTTGCCCACTTGCTTAACCTATCTATGTCCCTTTGAAGCCTCCTTATGTCCTCTTCACAACTTACTTTCCTACCTATCTTTGTGTCATCAACAAATTTAGCAACCATTCCTTCAGTCCGTTCATCCAAGTCATTGATATAAATTGCAAATAGTTGAGGCTCCAGCACTCATCCCTGTGGCACACCAGTCATTATATCCCACCAACCAGAAAACCCATCTATTCCTGCCCTCTGTTAACTGTTAGCTAGCCAATCTTCTATCCATGCCAATATGTTAACCCATACACCATGACCTTTTATTTTCCACAATAACCTTTGATGTGGTACCTTATCAAATGCCTTCTGGAAATCTAAATGCAGTACACCCACTGGTTTCCTTTTATCCACAACATATGTTATTTCTTCAAAGAACTCCAATAAATTGGTTAAACATGATTTCCCTTTTACAAAACCATGTTAACTCTGCCTGATTGCCTTGAATTTTTCTAAATGCCCTACTATAACATCTTTCCCTATGACAAGTGTTAAGCTAACTTGCCTATAGTTTCCTGCTTTCTGTCTCCCTCCCTTCATGAATAAAGGAGTTACATATGCTATTTTCCAATCTAATGGAACCTTCTCAGAATCTGGGGAATTTTGGAAAATTAAAACCAACACATTAACTATCTCACTAGCCACTTCTTTTAAGACCCTAGGATGAAGTCCATCAGGACGTGAAGATTTGTCAGCCTGCAGCTCCAATAATTTTCTAAGTACCACTTCCCTGGTGACTGTAATTTTCCTGGGTTCCTTCCTCCCTTCCAATTCCTGTTTTACAGCTATTTCTGGAATGTTACTTGTATCCTCTAGAGGGAAGATCAATGCAAAATCCCTGGTCAATTCATCTGCCATCTCGTTATTTTCCAATTTCCCAGACTCACTTTCTATAGGACCAATGCTCACTTTGTTCACTTTTTTCTTATTTAAATATCCATAGAAACTCTTAATATCTGTTTTTATATGTCTAGCTAGCTTTCTCTTGTACTGTAACTTTTCCTTCCTTATTAATCTTTTAGTCTTCCTTTGCTGATCTTTATATTCTGTCCAGGCTACTGCCCTGCCATCTATCCTTGCGCAATTATATGCTTTCACTTTAAGTTTGGTACTATCTTTAACTTTTTTAGTTAACCATGGATGGTAGATCCGCCCCTTGGAATTTTTCTTTCTCTTTGGTATGTATCTATCCCTTTAAATGTCTGCCACTGCATCCCTATTGATCAATCCCTTAACCTCATCTGCTAGTTCATTTTAGGCAGCTCTGCTTTTATACCCTCATAATTACCCTTAATTAAGTTTAAAATACTGGTCTTGGATCCACTCTTCTCTCCCTCAAGCTGAATGTATATTCAATCCTATTATGATTGCTGCTACCAAAGGCCACCTTCACGATGAGATCATTAATTAATCTTGTCTATTGCACAATACCAGGTCTAGTATAGCTTGTTCTCTGGTTGGCTCCAGAACATGCTGTTCTAAGAAACTATCCCTAAAGCACTATGAACACCTCATCTAGGCTACCTTTCCCCATCTGATTTTTCCAGTTTATATGTAGATTAAAATCCCCCATGAGTGTTGCCGTACCTTTCTGACAAGCTTCCATTATTTCTTCCTTTATACTCTGCCCCACCATGTGGTTACTGTTAGGAAGCCTGTACACCACTCTGACAAGTGACTCCTTGCCTTTATCATCCCTCATCTCTACCCAACCCATTTCTATATCCTGGTTTCCTGAATTTAGGTCATTTCTCTCTATTGTGTTAATACCATCATTAATTAACAGAGCCACCCCTCCACCTTTTCCTAGCTTCCTGTCCTTCCTAAATGTCATGTGCCCTTCAATATTCAGGTCCCAGTCTATGTCATCCTCTGTCATCCCATGTCTCTGTAATGGCTATCAGATCATACTTATTTATTTCTATTTGTGCTCTAAGTTCATCTGTTTTGTTATGAATGCTATGTGCATTCATATACAGAGCCTTTAGTTTAGTCCCTTTATTATTTTTGTAACATCCCTGCTGATGTACTTTTATCTTTGTACTCTCTAACCCTTTCGGTCACAGTCTATTTATTATTTACCATATTAATACCTTTCTCTCTTGCCTTGTCTCTACTCTTTGATTTACCACATCTTCCCAAATTTGATCCCTTAACTCTACTGTTTAGTTTAAAACCCTCTCTATTTCCCTAGTTATGCTAGAACATCAGTCCCAGCACAGTTCAGGTATAAACCGACCCAACATTACAGATCCCACCCTTACCAATACTGGTGCCAGTGCCCCATGAACCAGAACCACTGCTCCCACACATATTTTTTTGAGCCACACATTAATTCCTCAAATCTTATTTGTCCTAAGCCAGTTTGCACGTGGCTCAGGTAATAATCTCTGGATTATTACCTTGGAGGTTCTGCTTCTTAATTTGGTGCCTAGCTCCTCATACTGACTATGCAGAGCGTCTTTCCTAATTGTACTTATGTCGTTGGTACCTACATGGACCGAGGTGACTGGATCCTTTCCCTCCCACTGCAAGTTCCTTTCTAGCCCTGAGCAGATGTCTCGAACCCTGGTACATGGCAGGCAGCACCACCTTCTGGATTCCCACTCTTCGCTACAGAGAACTGTGTCAATCCCCCTCACTATACTGTCCCCTACTACCACTACATTTCTTTTTGCTTTCCCCCGCAAATGACTCCCTGTACAATGGTGCCATGGTCGGTCAGCTTATCCATCCTGCAGCCCCCACTCTGAACCAAACAAGCTGAAAGAACCTCAAACCTGTTGGACAAAAGCAAAGGCTGAGACTCCTGCGCTCCTGCCCTCTGGGTCCCCTTACCTGCTTTACTTGCAGTCACACTCTCTTGTCCCTGACTGCTGACCAAATCAAAAGATCCTATCCTAAGAGGTGTGACTGCCTTCCGGTAATGTTCACCCTCCCTGATGTGTCGCAGTGTTTGCAGCTTGACCTCCAGCTCAATGACTGAAAGCTGAAGCTCCTTGAGCTGCAAACACTTACTGCAAACATGTTTGCCCTGGATCACACTGGCATTCAGGAGCTCCCCACACTGCAGCTGTGACACACCAGCCGTCCTGCCATCCTTAATGTGTCTTTGTTAACTACTTAAATTATTTTATTCAATTAATCTTTTCCTTTCTTTATATATTTTAACCTTACCACCAATTTATATTCTTATTAAACCTTAGGAATAGAATAGACCATGACCACTTACCAGATACTCACCAAACAGCTGGCTTCTACCCCTGTAGTAGAACAAGAACTGGGCAAAAAAGTTAGAAAAGGCAAAAGCAAAGAAGCACCTGTTTCCCCACTTCACCTAACTCCCTTAATCACTCAACTCCAGCAGTCTGTTCAAAGTCACACACCATGCTAAGTCACACTGAAATGTCTGTTTATATATGCTTCTCAAACTAAGGAGCTAGCTGACCCCAGTTACAGAAAAACTGGTTTAAGCTGCTTTCCTTAATTAGCTAACCACAGCTGCTCTTCCAGTAGAGCCTGAAACCCTGTTTAAGGCTGGGAAATTTAGAATTTAGACAGTAAATTTCAGTTAAATGCTAAATACAAACAAAATTAGATTTTACAAAGAGATTAACACTCTCTTACCCAAACTGTCAGAAATCACTGAAATGCCTGTTTATATATCTTTCTCAAACTAAGGAGCCAGCTGACCAGAGAGCTCTCTCCTTCCTCCTGCACTTCGTTCTTATTGAGTTTTAAGTTGAGGTTGCTAGGTTCAAATGGCCTTGCGTCTGGAACTAGCAAAAGTCTGGGTGTTTGACTCTTCAGTAAACAAATCTGCACTGACTTCATTTTCAAACCTCCTGTGGTATTCACTGCAGTCTTTTAATTCTTTGCATACTACCTTTCTTCTTTCCTGTATTTCTGGGATGGGTTTTTCCCCAATCTTCTGGAACTTTACTACCTCCAGGTGACTGTTTGGATCCTGCATTCACCTCAGGCACTTCAACTACTTAAGGCATACTTCTCACTCCCCATTTACCAGCTTGGGAATTTTGCTTGTCCCTACTTAAATTTTTAAAGGAAGTATCTACTATGCACACTTCCGGTACATTTCTTGCAATGACTGCTGTTTTAATTTCAACACTCTTCCTTGCTTTTGGCTCTATCTCTGCCAGCATAACCTCTGGTGGCTTTATCTCCACCTGTTGAATTTTTGCAAAAGTTTCTTCAACTCTCTGAGTCTTTTCAGAATTCTGCTTTTTAGCCTTTCTGGTGTCTAAGTCTCTGTAGACTGTTCCAGAACCTTTGGGGATTATACCTTATATTCTGCTAGATCATTAATGAATAATAAATCTACACCCTTGCATTGGTAGGCCTAGAATCACTCCAACCGTAACCAGTCCTGTAACTAGCTTACTCTGCAGGTATATCTTAAATAAGAGAACCTCCAAACATTCACTGGTAAGTGCCTTTACCAGCACTCTGGCATCCACTATGTTTTTGGGTGGAAAATCTCCATCTGCTGTCACAAGCAAAGTCTGTGTGCAACCACTGTCTCTGAGAATGCTCATCTCCTTTCCTGGTTTCACAGAAAAGCTTTTTAAAAAATGCTCTTATAACTATCCTGGGTTTTTTCTGTTACATTGGAGCATAAACTTACAACTTTCATGGCCTCAGCCACTGGGTTTAACTGCATAGTCCCATTGTTGGTTTACCCTTGCAATGCCAATGGTCTACCTTTATATGTCCAGACTTGCCACAGTGGAAGCAAGTTAAGCGAGTCCTTTCTCCTTTCCCCTCCTGACTTCATTTTAAAGTTGCAGGCTGGTCTTTCTTTTCTGCCCTGTTCTCCTCTTTTGAGCCTATTTCTCTTTCACCTTCTGCTCTTTCATTACTTTTCCATCTTCTATTATTCTCCCACTTTCTGACCTTCCTGGACCTCTATTACTAGGGAAAGGTTTCCCTGGATTAAAAGGTTTGTGTGTGAGCTCATAGTGGCCTGCCATTATAGCAGTGTCATGCACCCTCGTAGCTCTTTGTTCCCCAAAATGATACCTAATGTTCATTGGGATATGGTTTTTAAATTCTTCCAATAGAATTATCACACTTAAGTTTTCATAAGAGGGATCATTTTAGAGATCTTACCCAGCAATCAAAAGCCATGGCCAGGGTTTTCTGGTCCTTCCTGTGGCGGGAGTCATCACAGGTGGGACAGAAAACCTGATGGACCAGCCAAGGGCTGTTTTCAGGAATTTCTGATTTTCTGACAGCATTGTATGCAGATTTTGTCTATTCATAGCCCAGAGACCTCTCCTCTGGCAACATGGAGAAATTGTCACAAGCTCTCCCAGCTAATTCACTCTGCAGAATGACTCTTTTGGCCATTTTGATTTCTTAGCAAATTTTTCAAATGAAATAAAGTAGGATTCAACTTCCTCTTCATTAAATTTGGGCATTAACCGTAAGTGTTTCAGAAAATCAAAGCTTTGCTCTGAATCCGAATTAACATTGGAACTGTTATTGGCACCTGCAGTACCCAATTTCAGTTTTTCCTTTTCCAACACAAACTGCGTGATCTTTTTCTCTCCTGCTACATTTCTCTCCTCTTTTCGTGCTTTTCTTTTCCTTTCTCTTTCTCTTCTCTTTTCCTTTCTCTTTCTTCCTAATTGAGAGGGTGTAACAGGAGCAGTAGTATGTGAGGGACAAAATGACATTGGACATGTGCTGGGTGATGTGAGCTTTGGAACAAGTAATGAACCGGGTGATTGAGAACCTGTAGAAGAGGGTGGACAGAGTGACTGTAGTGAGTAATGGGCAGAGTGATTCAGAATCTGTAGCAGGTAACGGGTAGAGTGACTCATAAACTAGCTGGTGATGGACAGGGTGATTCAGGAACTATAATGGGTGATAGACAGGATGACCGAGAACCTGTAGTGGCTTATTGCCAGGATGACTCAGAACCTGTAATGGGTGATGGATAGGGTGATTCAGAGCCTGTAGAGGGTGATGGATCAGGTGATTCAGGAACTGTAAGGGTAGAAACCTGCAAATGAATGCAAAGAAGATGCTAATATTTTTATGTGCGTCTGAAGGATTAGACCAAAAGTATAACAAATATTGAGCCGTGGACTTTATTTAAATTACACTAGCATGCAGCGGACACCCACTTGGGTTATTGCACCTTGTTTAAGGGGAAAAAGAAGGCGAATGGCAAAGGGGGCGGACTGAGAAGAAGTGGTAGTGGCAATTGTTGGTGAATGTGTGGTGTATCGAGGTTGCAATCGGGGTTGAGGTTATGATCAGGCGGGGGGTTGTGACTGGGGATGGGGGAGTAGAGGCAGAGATCCGGGAGGGTGAGGTGAGAACAGTGTCCAACAACGGCCCGTGGTTTGAATGTGGAGTCAGGAAGAGCACTGCCACACCTTACAGCTCCATATTCAATAAGCACTTTTAAAAATGTACCTTTTTGATGGCGGCCCACAGTGGTTCCTTAAAGATCTCAGTTAGGTCACACATAAGGCAGAATTTTCTGTGCCCACTGGCGTCAGGTGTATTTGGTGGCTTGAGCGGACAGTATGGCTAGAAGGCCAAATATCGGTTTCACAATGTCGTGAAACCAGTTTACGATCGTCCGCTCTGCCCGTCAATGGCGGGCCATGTTTCTTGTCGTTGGACATCAGGGACCTCACTGTAATACATCTGCATATCATTATAAGACCACCCAGCCAGAATCACCTCCCATGCTGGCTCATCTGAGTATGTCGTCGGGAAAACACACTAGTGCAGAACACTTCTTAATAAGTATAATGTGCAGAAGTTGGAACTTACTGCCAGGGCCTTGCTCACATCAAGGACACCCGAAGAGCAGAAGATGCTGGAGGCAGACAACCTGGAGCCACGCCCATCACATGCTGGATGGATTCTCAAGGACATGGCACTACTATGAAGCAGCTCATGGAGGTGGAAAGTCACCATTGAGGGTCTGCTCACAATGGATGATCGTCAAGGGGTTGGAGAGGAAGGTCCAGCTGTGTTTGGGAGAGGAAGATGCACTGGAAGGTGGGAGAGGGAGGTCTAGGTTCGATCTGGAGAGGAAAGTGTGTTGGGGTTGGGGGGGGTGGCACAAGGTTGTGAGGGGGAATAAAGGTGCTGCTGGGGGATGAGATTGTGGGGGGGAAGGAGTATGGGTGGAGGAAGGGGTAACAGGAGTGGAGGGGATAACTGGGGAAGTATGCGTAAGTGGGGGACGAAGGTGTAAGGGATGGAGTTTGGAGGGGGGAAGGAGTCCAGAGAGGGCAAGGAGTCCAGGGGGAGGAAGGAGTCTGGAGAGGGGAAGGAGTCCGGGGGCAAGAAGGAGTAAGGTTGGAGGAAGGAGCCAAGAATGGGGAAGGAGTAAGGTTGGAGGAAGGAGCTAGGAATGGGGAAGGAGTAAGGCTGGAGGAAGGAGCTAGGAATGGGGAAGGAGTAAGGTTGGAGGAAGGAGCTAGGAATGGGGAAGGAGTAAGGCTGGAGGAAGAAGTAAGGGTCAGGGAAGGGGTCTGGAGAGGGGAAGGAGGAAAGATGGTGGAAAAAGTAAGGGTGGGGGATGGGGGAAGGACCCAATGGCAGCGGAGGGAATTGGAGTGGCGGGAAGTCCAGGGTGGGTAGGGGGCGTGGGGGGAGGAGTTCCAAGGGAGGTGGGGGGGTCTGGGGTGGGGGGGTGGGGGGAAGGAGTTCCAAGGGTGGAAATGCCTGGAGGAGGGATGTCCAGGTAAACATGCAAGGGAGGGCTCTGTTGAGTCCATGGCTGCCTCCTGGCGAGTGATCTGAGGGTGGGCACGATAGGAGGGAATGATCGAGGGCAGAGTGAGACGGTAGGGTGGGAGGGTGAGGGTGCGATGGTATCAATAGAAGGGACGGCGAGTGTGGTTGGTGCAGACTCGGAGGCAGGCACAGGCAAAGGACGAGGTCGGGGAGGTTAATGTGGATGGGAGTGCGATTTTTGGGAAGGAAGGGAACATGCATGTTCACCTGGACATCCCCGAAAGAAAAGGGTTGTGGCAGGTAAGTGACAGTGGGGGGTGGGTGGAAGGTGATGCCAGGAGGGGTCAACAGTGATGGGGAAAGGAAATAGGTGACTGGGGGAGGGGAATGGATAGGGGACCTGAAGAAAAACGTTAGACACACCATGTTTGCTAAATCAAAAGTGAAACAAGAATCGTGGCAGGCGAGAACAGGTGCTGCATGGGAGTGTGATCAGTGGGTGGGCGGAGACACAGGTCAGCTCAGATGGACAACTGAAAGCGAACTCCGGCAGGCAGCATTGAAAATGCTCAGGACATTGAGATGAGTGTGAAGAAGGAAGGCTCTGCGTGCATGGGAGAGTGCTTGCACGAGGCTCCAAAAGCCCCTGCCACATGCACACTTCTCCCTCCAGAATCGCTCGTGGGCTGGCTGTGTGCAGCTGAACTGCTAGTGCTGTGAGGTAGGGGTGGCGGATGCAGTGGGAGGATTCACAAAGCCTGTCAATGAAGCTGAAAGACACCATTGCACATCATCCAATGAAACTGAATATATTTCCAGGTTGTAAAGTGACAAAATGTGTTCACCAGTGCAACCAACTGTGATCAGAATTTCTTAACTTTTGAATGCCTTAGACTTATAGGTGTTGCCCTGAGACCCGCAGCAGGGGTGGAGACAACATGTGCAATGGTTGGCCTGTTGCCTCTGATGACTTCGGCATGGGTCCTCTGAAGAGCCAAGGCCTTGGGGGCCCCGGCTTGCTTTGGCTGTCCTCCTGTGGGCCAGCTGCTCCCTCTAAGGTGACAGAGGATGAGGTTGAGGGGACCGCAGACAAAGGGAACTCAGAGAGCTGACAGCCTCTGAGATTCCTAAGTAGATGGCCCAGGGGTGTCCAGCTGCTGCTCCCCCTCCCTTCAGATGCCCTAGGGCCCTGGCCAGATTCCTTGAGGGGAAGAAGCACCTGGAGGGACATCGAGGTGCCCTGTTCCCCTTTGCATTGTCATTGCAGGAACTCACCCATGGCGACCGCGATGGAGTGCAGGTCTGTGCGCATGTCCACGTTCTGCTGGACTAGGGTCTCCATGGTGTCCGCCATCTTCCCATGGAGACCTCCATATGCGCACAAGTGGGCACCACTTCATCAGAGAGCAGGCGGAACACTCCTCCGACTCACATGCCATTCTGTTGAGGGTTTCCAATAGCTCTGCGTGATGTTCCTCCGCCCTCTGCTGACTCTCCAGGATGAGTTTGAAGGCCAAATCCAGAGGCTCATCATCTGACTCAAACCTTACAGATGCCTCTTCCCCAGCAGTCCTCTAAGTGCCATGGAGCTCAGCTGAGCCTGCCTCCTCCTGCTGCAGACACATGTCCGTGCAGTGACCACCAGATTTTGAACCTGAGCTTGCTCTAGATCTAGGTCCCACCAAGGTGTGTGTCTCTGCGCTGGTGGAGGGTGTGGGTAAGCACTGTGATGGGTCTCTCAGGCTACTTATTTCCAGCTCTTCAATGGAGGAGGAGTTCTCTTGGCTCGAGGTGAGGATGTGGATCGAGCTGAGGGACTGGCTGGCTGAGGGAGTCGGTCACTTGGCAGAGTTCCATGAGAACCAAAGTAGAGATAATTAGTGCATGGCAGTAGAGTCAAAAGCAGGAGAGAGAGCTCTCACATTTGCATTGAGAGAGGGATAATGTGGTGCAGGGTCCTTCTGAGGGTGATCACTGCTGACCTCACCGTCGCAGCAGGCAGGGTCCACATCCTCACCAGTCAGCGCGATGGCACACTCCTCAAAGTAAGTGAGGGGCCTAATGTGGGCCACTCCAACCCTGGTCTGGGACCTCTCCCTGCTATTGTGAGCCAGCTTCTCCTTCATGGAAACAGATGGATAGTGTCTTTTTTTATTCATTCATGGGATGTGGGCTTTGTTGGCTGTGCCAGCATTTATTGCCCATCCCTAGTTGCTCTTGAGAAAGTGGTGGTGAGCTGCCTTCTTGAACCGCTGCAGTCCAAGTGGTGTAGGTACACCCACAGTGCTGTTAGGGAGGGAGTTCCAGGATTTTGACCCAGCAACAGTGAAGGAACGGTGATATATTTCCAAGTCAGGATGGTGAGTGACTTGGAGGGGAACTTCCAGGTGGTGGTATTCCAGGACACATGACACTGCATGGAAAGTTTGTGTGGTGAGCGGAGCCATGGAAGGGATGAGGCCACAAGCTCGAGAGGATATGAGCCTGATGGAGATGTGAGGGTGTGTGTGAGAGTTAGTGGTGTTGTCCCTTGAGGTGTGAGATCTCCGTGAGTGTGTACTGGGTTTGTGAGTGTGAGAGTTAAGAGTGTTGAGAAGAATGACTTAACCTGGTGGAACGGATGGGACTGTTCATCCTGTTGCGGCACTGGGTGGCTGTCATCTTTTGCAGGGCATTGGTGCTGACCACCACTGCCACTGCCTGGCATGCTGGATTGGTGACCTTGCTTACTGGTCTTCACCCAGAGCAGGGGTAGAGGGCATCACAGCAAGCCTCCACTGCGTCCAAAAGGTGCTCGAGGGGCGCGGCGCAGGCTTTTTGCCTTTCGGGGCCATGTTTTCCATGCAGCAATCCTGGTCTTGAAGCACTGAGAGGTACGTGCATGGCTGCACTTTAAATACGACACCCGGTGTGATGAAGTGACAAGTGATGACGTGGCAGGTGAATGACAACCTGACTGCCCCAGCGAAGTGACGTGTTTCCTGGGAATGCATAATCAATGAGGCGGGATTGGGACGAAATGGCGTGAAAAGCCACCATTGCGGCTGGCGGGTAAAACGTCCCTTTTCCTGCCTGCTACCACACTTACTGCAAATCTGGGATGGTTCCGTCCATTGACATAATTTTCCTGAAAGTAGCTGGCCCAGTCCAAGATAAAAGCAAAATACTGCGGATTCTGGAAATCTGAAACAAAAACAAAAATTGCTGGAAAAACTCAGCAGGTCTGACAGCATCTGTGGAGAAAAAGACAGAGTTAATGTTTTGAGTCTGCATGACTTCTTCAGAACTGGAAGAACTGTGTTCTGAAGAAGAGTCATACAGTTAACTCTGTCTTTTTCTCCACAGATGCTGTCAGACCTGCTGAGTTTTTCCAGCATTTTTTGTTTCTGGTCCAGTCCAACCTGTTTTGTGAGTTCTTGGTCACCAACAGCTGGAAAGGTTGACTGAAATTTTTAGGCTATGTTTAGTGTGTCCACAAGGCGGCACCAGAAATGCATGAAGTTACTCTCATAAACTTATTCCTATGTGTCATATTGTAGGGGTGTTGTTAAGGCGTTTTCATCATCAGCAAAGCAAACATCTGAACTAACGTCTTACCCCAAACCCCCAATCCTTCCCTGTCCTGCGCCTGTGGTACCTCCCAGCTCCAAGACTGGTTTTTGGGCCCTTCATGGTGAAATGCATGTGTAAGTACAAAAACAACAGCTGGGCTTTTTTGGAGGTGACAGGTTTCCCGCCACTGGCACTGGATGTGAATGTGGCCCCTTCCCCCTTTAGCAGATGGGGTGTGGGTGTGGGGGGGGGGGGGGATTTGGGGCCGCATTTTACAGGTGGCAGCCAACTAAATGGCTCAAATGGGCTCTGGTCTACCACCCTCCCGCTGCTAGCAGTGAGAAGACATCAGGCACTCTGCCCGACACCTTCCGACATCATTTTGCCAGCTTTCCCACCTCCTCAAAGGACCCGGCAAATCTAGACAAATGTTTTTTTTTAATTATAATTCTTGGTTTCCAACCTGTTTTCTTTCTAGGTCTCTTTACTGCTCACACCTTACCTGGGCTCCTTAATTGTTCTGTTCAACGCTGTCAGGAAGCAGCCGGCCTCCATTCATCACTTTGCCAAAGAATTACACCTGCAATTAGGAACTTGCAAATGTAATTAACCCAGATGCTCTTACAACATAATCCAGCTTGTTGAAATATAACCATGCTGGTCTAAATTTTACAAATATTGGGGTCCAATGGTGAAGCACAGACTGTGCAACAATTTGCACTTTTGTTGCACCTTTAAGTTGTAACATGTGCCAACCTGCCACACTGAGGGTGCCAGATGGGAGCTAGGAGAATGGAAGGTATGATCAAAGAGGTAAGTTTGAGGAGACTTTTAAGGATGAGGAAATATATGACAAAAGAGTTGGAGACTCTTTTCAGAGTTTTTGAGTGGAAATGGGTTCTAAGAATGGAAAGTTTCACCACGGATGGTAGGTCAATGGATGGGACAAGGGTTGTAGGCAAGTATCAGAAGAGGCACTTTCGGGAGTGTGAATCATAGCTGAGTTTTTAAAAATTCTCTTTCAATCTTGGTTACTGAACCCAATTTCAAAAAATTATATTTGGTATCAGGAGTTGGGTGGCTTTGGCAAGACCACATTCCCAATTTCCCTGAGAAATCATGCTGAGCCTTCTCCGTGAACCGCAGCCAAGGCCCATACAGACACATGTAATTTTTAGCTATGGCTGCCAGCTAATGAGCAACCACGGGAGCCTTGATTTATTTTTCCCTTCTCTATTCCCAAAACACTTGGGCTAATTACAGGGTCTGAAGTGTCACTTTGACTGAGATCAGCTAACTCAGCATAAGCAAGGGATCAAAGCTGGGTCTTCCAATGTGTACAACTCAACAGCAGACAGGGAATTTACTAATTGAGCCATCAAGACAGCTAAAATCTTGAGTTATGACTTATAAAGTTTCAGTACATGTTTTACTCCCCAATATTACCAGCGAATCTAATGTGACTTGTAGGCCTGTTACTTGCCAGAGCTAATCATTGGCAAATGCCACAACCCAGGCTTAATTTTTCAAAATCAGTGGAATCCCATAAAATATGGCCTCACTTGACTGTGTGATCCAGAGCTTCCCATATTACTATCCTCCCTTTGGATGAAGCAAAATGATGGAGCTCCAAAGCCACCCTAAGTGCAATTGGAGATGCTTCTAAGTATAGGGGTGGATGGGGGAAAGAGGGAGATGGAGATGGAGAGGGAGAATGAACAACTTCCTGCAGTAATGTCCTTGCACACTTGTTCTTGCACACTTCATTGTACACAGCTCAAGAATTATTGCTACAAGCATAAATGGGCTTGATTTTAACTCCTGGATGAGAACTTGGTAAAGCGAGCAGTGTGCCCTTCTGGGAGTGGCAGAGGTAGGCTCAATCAATTTTAATGAATAGGCCTCATTCACATGCCACTTACTATCTTCCCTGTCAGAATGGTCAGGAGGTCAATGGGGAGCAATCGCCTGGTCATTAAAGTCAGATATCAGGATACTTCCACCATTGACCAGTGCAATAGTCCAATATATGACATAATGGCAGTGGGAAAGGAACCCCTGTTGAATAGAGGGTGGTGAGGGGAGTCCAGGGCAGTGGAGGCCTAAAGTTTGTTCGTGGGATCTGAAGAAACACTCCCACTCCTCCTGACCCAGAAGGAATCAAAAAATACTACTTACCTTGCTGGGTCTCTTCAGGCTCCTCTTCCCTTCAGATTTGGCCTGGCCTGGAAACCATCGCTGGTTCCTGACCTAGGCCTCTGGTTAAAATAATAAATTAGGCCCCAATTACATCATTGAAGTCCAATCTGCATATTTAAAGAGGAGCTGCTGTCTTGAAGTGGCTGTCCTTGCCACTGCAAGTTAAAATTGCAGTCAGCCAGATCAGAGCTAGAAAGGGATGGGAGAATCCTTTGTTTCATATGAACATACCTACAAACATACAAATTAGGAGCAGGAGTAGGCCATTTAGCCTCTCAAGCCTGCTCCACCATTCAATAAGATCATCGCTGATTTGAATGTGGCCTCAACTCCACTTTCCTTCTTACCCCTTATATCCTTTGACTCCCTTGTCAATCAAGAATCTAAAAATTCAAAAGGTCTCAAAAATATTCAATGGCCCTGCCTCCACTGATGTCTGGGGAGGAGAGTTCCATAGACCCACAACCTTTTAGAGAAAAAAAGTTCTCCTCATCTCTGTCTTAAATGGGAGACCCCTTATTTTTAAACGGTGTCCCCTAGTTCTAGTCTCTCCCACAAGGGGAAACATCCTTTCAGCAGCCACCCTATCAAGCCCCCTCAGGATCTTATACATGTTTCAATAAGATCGCCTCTCATTCTTATTAACTGCACTCCTGCTTAACTGGGGGCCACAACTGCACCCAGGTTAGCAAGTGGAAATAAAATGAACCAGAGATTGCAAACCAGTGACTATGTTGACATGTGTGGACATTGGGCGAGTATCTGATCAGATTTGTTTTTAATTCCGCTATGGCCAAATAGCATCTTGTGACTCAGCTGTCTTGATTTGTAAGTGAAAAATGCTGCTTGAATGAGGTACTCTAAAACTGCAGACTGATTAAAGTTTTCAGAAGAGAAATGGAAAAAAAATGGAACCTACTGTGATTGGGAAAACTGAAACGCTTGAATAGCTGTTTGTAACTACTACTTGTTTTGTTCAAATTCAGGGACCTTGCAATCTTTTAAACCCTGCTTTTTATGTTTTATCTCCTAGAATCCAAAATAAATGAGTGGTCATATAAAACCATTATTCCAGAATTTCAATAAATAATTTCTAGGCAGTGGGAGAGGAAAACTATCTAAGTGTAAAGAAGGACCAACAAAGGCTTTCATCTAGTGAGCATAATTTCTAGGGGTTGAGCAGGGAAACATGTGGGAAATTTAGTAACTTAAAGTTGGAATGAAACATTCTTCCAACCCATTCTCAAAAACTGAGTCAACATCTGAAACTAAAACACCATACGTTTCAAATTGATCAACATTTTCTGTTTTAGTACAAAAAAAAAATTCAGAATAAAGTTTCCATCCTGGTGGTTCAGCAATACTATCAGAAGGTCAGCATTTGGCAGCCTTGATGCTTAGCCAACACTGAATGTTTTTAATATTTCCTTACATTTGCCAATTACTAAGCAAATACAGACTAAGCTAACACAACTGTGGAATTCCATCAATGAATAGCAATGTTCAAAGCAGAATCAAAACAAAATATTATAAAAACATCTCTGTGAATGCGTCTCATAACTGCAATGTTAATCCAGTTAGTTCATCTCCCAGGCTAAGAGTATATTCCATTTAAAAAACATTGACCCTAATATTTCTGGAAGCAGCGAGGACAGAAAACAAAATTTTGTCCCTGAAAGACCAGGAGTTGAGAGTTTCTCCAGGATTTCATCCCAATTGCACGTTTCCTAATTTGGCTGGGGTGCCATAAGAGCATGACAAATAGGAACAGGATAAAGCCAAACAGCCCCTTGAGCATGCTCCGCCATCCAATCAGATCATGGACGGTACTTGTACCTTCTTTGCCCATGTCAAGGGACCTGGAAAGTTACTGTGCTTTCCTGGGAAATGTGTCATTACATCCTTCATAGGTTCCAGCAGAACTCTTACTAGCAGAGGAGGGTCCAGGAACACCTCAAATGGTCATGCAACTGATTCAATACATGGGATTTGAAACAGATTCTCCAGATTTGGACTAGGGCAGATGGCAATCATTTACGTTAACAGACATTTTCTCCAAGATTTTTGGAGCCATTCTGGGGAAAAGTATCTTAAACTTATTTCCCATAACATTCTCTCAGAAGTCATTCAGCCACCATTACACACAACGCCCAATTTTACTTTCCATTTAAGCCACCTGTGAGGTAGGAAAGCTGGGTCAGAATTTAATTTTCGCACTCTTATAGTCATCCTACAGAATGGACATTTCTCAAGGCTGATCATGTATGAAAACCTCAAGGGAGCAGACATCTGTTTTATTTTTCTCCCAAAACTTCATGGAGAAATTCCTATTCTATGGAATGGATTTTCTAACAATCATCCCAGATATATTGTTTTCTGGAGAAAATGCACCATAATGAAATGGTGGACATCTACAGTGTGTATAAGGAGCAGTCTTATGATGCCAAAGCTGAAATCTAGTTAATCACGTAATATTCTGATTACTGAAGCAGATCTCTTCTCTCAGTGTGGTAGGATTAATGAATTGAGCTACTGAACTTTGGCTCCTCACTTTTTCATGAAAGGGTAATTTAGCTGTATCCCTGATCCTCCAACCCATGGGCCCTTCAAGCATGGCTCCCAATAGGAGCACTGAATCACATTGTAAACCATTATATCATGTTTCTTTGTAATGTACAAAGTTGTTGCCTATGAGGGGACTCTATTTGTAGAGAAATTGTAATTGTGTGTAAAAACAAACAGCAACAGAAAAATTCCATCCTTTACTGGTTTCATGGAGAATCACGCAATAATGGGGCAGAGACCTGACATGAGTGTAATTGGTTGCCCAATGAAGTCTCCGCAGGGAATATTGGGCAGGGCATGTGATTGCTAGACTATGCAACTACCCATTTTGTTCTACCTCCTAAGACAAATTTCTACCTCACGATGTCCCTATTCACTTTATTAAAAAAATACATGTTGGGCAATATGTACATTTCTTATAGATAGGCTTTGATAAGATCTTTTATTGTGTAACCTGGACCGAATAATCCATAATGAGGTTTTGTTAAAAGCAATTCTATGGAGTGACTCAGTAAGATTAGAAATAAAGGATTAGTAAAAGACCAATTGAGTAAAATTGCTCCTTCCAATGTATCATATATAACTTGCAACATTGTGACTTGGCTAATATAACCACAGGGTAAAGATCTGTGAAGACTCTTCTGTGAAGGAATTACTCGAGTCCTGAGGGCAACTAAATAAACTCTCCACACATCAGGCTAATGTTACACTTTATGTCCCCACCCTATTGAGTAACCCGATCTAACATGTCCCTTTCAGACTTTCTTTCCTTTGAATCCTGATCACTGCTTTTCTCCTACTGCTTGCACTTCACCTATGATTGCAATTGTGCCCCTGTCTTCCGGAAAAAAAAATCACTTTGCCTTGCCAGCTCCACCTCTTTCAACAGTTTCTTGAAAATCTATTACTTTGGTGTCTTTGATCACTCCATCATCCCCCATCCCATTTCCCACATACTCCATTCCTCCATTTCTCCATACCTCACCTCTTCATCCTTCCCCTCCACCACCTAATCAGCCTCCACCTACCCCATCTTGTCTTGTGATTTACAACAGGAGTATTTACAACACTAAATAATTGATTTACAGATTGGGTAATTCAATCGCAATCGACATTCATATTTGGAAGCCTGGTTGAGGATAACCTTGCCCAAATCACCTGGGACAACTTTGGAGTAGAAAAAAAACTTGATTTGATATGGATGTCCTTCATAATCTGACAGAAATATACTTTTCAAAAAATTATGAGACATTCATTAAAATAGGTTCTAAGATTGAGGCAATGAACTAGTTAAATGTCAAAGGAACTGACATTTGGAACTGAAGAACAAAATTATGTTGCAAATAATTCAGACTAGCTCTAGTCAATTTGTTTTCCTTTAATCAAGAAATATACATAACCCATCACCTCAATTTGACTTGGAATGCAAAGCGGAGATAAGGTTTGTTAACATTTTCTGTTGAATTGCATTTTTCCCATTACGTTGAGAAGATTTGTAATTTCCAGCTCTGCATTTGTGATAAAACCATCCCTGGAGATGTGCCTATGAGTATCTGTCCCTAGGCCAATGCAATTTTCAAAATCATTGCATGAAGTCAAATGGGTCTAAAAAAAATTCTCTGAAATAGGAGCCATCTGCTTATACTGAGCATTTCAACAATCAATCTGAACAAAATGGCAACGATTCAGACTCACCATTAGGGACAGTTTATATTGTTTTGCACACATGTAACCATTATGAGAGAGGGAAAGTATTTTTCTGAAGAAGAGTTAGAATTGGGGCCGACATTTGCAATGCTGATGAAATACTACATTGAAAGAGATGTTGTCCTTCAAATGAAATGTGTAACTAAGGCCCCATCTGCCTGCACTAGTGGGCTCAGGTGAACATTGAGGTTCCCAAGGCATTATTTGCACGAGAGCAGGGAATGCTCCAAGTATTTGGCCAACATTTTCCCATCAATTAGTATCACAAAAAATTGACTAGCTGAACATTCATCTCATTGCTGTTTGTGGAGAGAAGGTGGAATCGTCCCAGATTTGCACTGTACGGTAGCTGGCAGAAAAAAGAACATTTTACCTGCTGGGGGCAATGGCAGCTTTTCACGCCGTATCATCCCAATCCAGCCTTTTTAATCATGCATTCCCGGGAAATACATAGTTTCACTGGTGTGTGGCCTCCGATTTGCCTGCCACGCCATCACCTTGCCACTTCCTCGCAGCGAGCGCCACATTTAAATTGCAGCCGCACGCACACCTCTCAGTTCTTCCAGCCCACGACTGCTGCACAGAAGACAAGGCCCCAAAAGGCAAGAAGACCTCAGCCCTCCGATTCAGTTACGCATCCCTGGAACTCCCTTTGGATGCCATGGAGACCCGTCGTGACATCCTCTACCCCCACTCTGCCAATGCCCTGCAAAAGAGGACAAGTCACCCAGTGCCGAAAGAGGATGAATAATCTCCACCGTGCTAGGGTAAGTCACTCTTCTCATCACTCTCAACTCACACTCATAAACCCATCACACATCCACAGGATGCGCATTCACTCGCTGTCAGTTCAAGGGACATCACCATTCACTCTCTCACACATCTTGATCATCCTCATCCCATTCATGGCAACACTCACCACCCACACATACCAGGCATACTTACCATCTGGCCTGGCAGGCATCCTGCTTACACTCTCTCCATCTGTAATCATGCAGGACAAGCTGGCACACAACAAAAGGGAGAGGTTGCAGACTGGTGGAGGAATGCCTGAAATCAAGGTTCTCAGTCATCTAGCCAGCCAGTGACGATCTGGACCATTCCTGTGCTGACGGTGAGTTCGGCGGTGCTCAACTAAGTGAGGATCCAACAGTGCAACATCCATCAGTCAACCATGCTGTGACTGATGTGTCCTGTTTCACAGGCCACTGCCATGCACTATTTTTCCCTCCTTACTTTCACAGGCACATCTGGGAAACAGCCGATGGAGTCTACGACACAGGTGCTTGACTCAAGTCCCGAAGGCACCTCAGAAGAGGAATCTGCTGAAATCCCCATTGAAGACCCATCACAGTGCTCACCCAAACCCTCCACCAGTGCGGAGCATACACCTTGGTGGGGCCAAGCTTTAGAGTAGCCTTGGGATCACAATCTGGTGAACACATCGCACTGTCTGATCCACAGCAGGCGGAGGCAGGGACTTCCTAGGTTTCCACACTCTGAGGACTGCTGGAGACCAGAAATCTGCGAGCCTGAATCAGATCGTGAGACTCTGGACTCATGTCATGTCACAGTTTCTGGAGCCGCAAAGGCAAGCTCGGGAACATCAGGAAGGGATGTCCGCTGCACTCTCATATTGCAAGGCATGATGGAGAAGTCCATCCGCCTTCAGTCTGAGCTGATAGCACCAGTATGCCAATGCACCAAGGTCAACATTGGTAGGATGGCGGCCACCATGAAGACCTTGGTCCAGGACATCGGTCCTGCATTGCTGCGCAGGCTGACCTCTATCACTGACTCCATAGTTGGCCTCCAACAGTGTCAATGCGAGAGATGCAGGGCAGCTCAATCTCACTCTAGCTTTCCCTTCTCAAGGAATCAGTCAGGGGCCTCAGGCACCCATAGGGAGGAGGGTCAGCAGGTGCACACTCTGGGGCCATCAGCCAGATAGGAGTCAAACATTCACTGATGCAATGTGAGGATCTATGGCGTCTCCACACTGTATGTTGTCATCACCCTCCACAAATCCAGCAGTTATGAGGGCCTCCCAAGTGTGCCTGTCTCGTCTGGCCAGTGCGATGGTCTCATTGACATCATCCTCACCTTCGAGGACCTCCTCCCCCTCATCTCCATCAACATCCTCCTTATTGAGGGAACGACAAGTGTCGGCTATATACCCTGGGTCTAGCTAAGTTCCGGCAGCGACAGCTCATTGTAGGTCTTTAGTGAGTGGAAGCATCAGCTGAAGAGCCACAATGAGCCGTCACTGCCAGCACCTAGCTTCTTCCTGAGGGTGCTGCTCCTCCCTCTGCCCAGCTAGGTGCCTCCGTCATTTTCTTCTCCTTCGTCCCCATTCTCTATAAGCCATGAGGCATATAGCTAGGTCATCAGGCTCCATGCTCCTGATGTACTCCTCCTGCAGGATGAAAGAAAGAGACATGTGGGTTAGCTTGGGTGTACTAAGAACCTCTCTTGGTTAAGTCTGAAGGCCCATTAACAAATCCCAGAGAGTGCTGGCCACCACTTGGATGGCCAGAGTTTAATGCGCTGCTTGGCTGCCTGAAACTCCATCCACCTCCTCCCTACTCCACCTGACCTCGGCGGCAGCTTTGCCCACTGGACTGCATGTTGTGCTTTTAGCTCAGGCGTAGGCATTCTCCTAACCCGCGCTGCAAAGCTGCACTGTAAGCTTTAACCATGGGGAGACTGGTCCAAACACGAGTGATGACATTGCAAGGGGCTGTGAGCATCTCCACCTGTGATTGCTCCATGGCCAGCTTTCGTGAGGAGATTATACTTTGTGCCCAGTTGTCCAATTGTCCTGCAGTCCATTAAAATGCTCATTAGTTGCAGTCTGTGATTGAGGAATGAAAAGCTCTGGAGCATTTGGTGGTACTTCCAGGCCTCTGCATTGCTTGAGTGGGCAGATAAGTTGGAGGCTCGACTCCAAGCTTATCAACGTGGCTGCGCCTGAACTGTTTCAGCTGCTGAGGGATGGTCACTTTATACAAGGTTTCCCTAGTGTGCAGGTAGAAGACATCATGGTGGGCCTCCACAGCATCCAAAAGGCGTTTCAGGAACTTATCAAGATATCATAATGGGGTTGCAGTCTTCTTGCATTTTGGAGTCATGTCTTCCATGTAGCAGCCCTGGTCTGGAAGCACTGAGGAGTGTGCGTGTGTCTGCACTTTAAATACAGTGCCCAGTATGAGGAAGCGGTGAGGTGACGGTGTGGCGGATGAATCGGAGGCCGCCTGCCAGCGAAACGGTGCCTCCCAGGAATGCATGATTAATGAGCTGGGATCGGGACGATGCAGCGTGAAAAGCCACCATTGCAGCCAGCAGGTGAAACGTTCTTTTTCCCACCGCTACCATACTTTGTGCAAATCTGGGATGATTCTGCCCTATGTTACACCTAACAAGAGCTACACTCAATGCGTATAATGGTTCATCAATCTACTGCGTGGTTGTTTTGACATTAAAGTGCAGATACGGAAGTTCTGCATGGTCGCCACAAGTCTTCTACATTGTTGACACCAATGGACCAACGGTAGCAGGACTGCCAGCATGCAGTGAGCTGTGGGTCATGACCATTCACGAGATCAGTAAAACACCAATGCTAGATAGCCAAGGCAAGCCTCATCCTGTTGAGTCTGTTCAAGATCTGCAACAGAAATACCTGGATAAGTTTTATAGGAGATGCTGTTCTTCACCTGAAAGATGATGTAGTTCCTTCGTAGATTCACCACAGAAGTGTAGTGTCCTTATAAAGGGCAAGTTAAAGGCTAAGCCTGGTGCAGTGGAATGACAAGCAATTATTTGCTGTGTTCAGCAACACACAGATTGGTCTAGATCTATAACCTATCTATATGTGATTAAGAAAGATGGTACCATTAGAGTATGCTTAGATCCAAGAAGGTTAAATTGAGCACCCACAGGTGTCCTGATAAGATGCCAATGCTGGAGGAGCTCAACCCAAGGTTTGTTAGAGCCAAGTTCCTGTTGAAGTTGGATGGGAAGCATGGATATTGGTCAGTGCACCTGTCTGAGGATTCACAGGAATGAATGATATCCAGAACACTTTCAGAGGTATTGCTTTCTACGGTTACCATTCAGTCTATCAGAGTCACAGCCTGTTTCAACAACATATGGATCGCATTACCATGAGTGTTCCTGGTGTGTTTGTATCGTAGATGATACAGCAGTGATGGGGAGTACCAAGAAGGACCACGACAAGAATCTTCACATTTAATGGAGATGGCTAGAAGAGATGGTCACATCTTTAATATGAAAAATGTACCATTAATGTGAGCCATATTAATTTCTTTGGTTCAGTTTACTCTGATACTGGAATATGACCAGATTGCAATAAGGTCGAGTATGTGCAATCAATACCTACTCCTCAAGTTAAAGTAGATTTAGAGAGGTGTTTAGGTCTGTTTAACTTCTTAGCACCATATATCTTGATTATTCTGAGAAAGCTTCATCACTGCGTGAACTTCTCAATAAAGATACGCCATTCTTATGGCATGGAGATCATCAACATGCATTTGATTCTTTAAAATAGTCACTTTCTGCTGAAGCATGCCTACACTATTAGGATTCAAGGAAAAAAAACTACACTGGAAGTAGACACTTCACAAAAGTGTCTCAGGGCATGTCAATTGCAGGAATGCAGACCAGTTGCATTTGGTGCTAGAGTTTATCACCCACTCAGGTGAGCTATTCAAACATTGAATGAGAAACATTGGCCTTGGTGTTGGGCATCACCAGGTTCCATACATATCTATTTGGCAAATATTTTGTTTTCAAGACTGATCACAAGTGGCTGGAGATGATTTGGAGAAAGCCACCCACCAGCACCCCACCTCAAAGCCAAAGATTGTTAATCAGTGTACAGGGGCACGATTGCAAGGTCAAGACAAACATGAGAAGCTCTGGACAGAGACTTCCAGAGATCTTGTCCTCAGGGCATTATGGCAAATCATCATCAGTGGATGGCCAGATATAGTATAAGGGGCTCCCAAAGACCTCAGAACATTTTGGCCGGATCATAATGAAATTGGCATTTCAAGGGGAGTAGTCTTAACTTCCACTGCTATAAGGAGAACAACCCCAGCTTCTCCAGTCCATCAACATAACTAATCCTTCATTCCTGGAACCATGCTAGTAAATCTTTTCTGTACCCCCTCCAAAGCCTTCAAGTCCTTCCAAAGTGTGGCGCCCGAATTGGACATGATACTCCAGCTGGCACTGAACTAATGTTTTGTAACGGTTTAGCTTAACCACTTGGCTTTTATACTCTATGTCTCTGTTTATAAAGAGCAGGATTCCATTTGATTAATTGACTGGTTTGTTAATCTTTTAATCTTGTTACCTTCAAAGTATTATGACACAGCCGATGGTAAGGGCTGAGTTGTTCAAATCCCAGAGAGGAACTCGAAACAAATATCATAATCCATTTTTGCAATTTGTATGTTTCGAGATGCAGGCTTTGAATTCAGTAGTAATAAGACCACCGAGCTTCAAGGGGTTATTTTTATAAAACTAGGTTAAACATTTATTAATACAAGAAAATTTGTAAGCACATTACTACTATAATAACTACAAAAATCCCCTAATTTATCTGACTCTCAGTTACACCCCTGTTAAAACTCATAGATTTAAAAAGATCAAAGCACATTACACCTTACAAATTCAAAATGAGGTTCCTTGCAGACACAATTGCAGGCATATAGGCTGGTTAGATCTTAAATGCCTCAGCCTTACACACACAAATTCCTTTCTGTTTATACCTAGCTTTTCCTTTGAATGTAAATTTCCCATTGTATTACTAGACTTTTAATGTCACATCTTCTAACAATAACATTTTCATCCCACTAATTTTATTAGTGTAATATAAACACATTGCTTTGTGCCTCCCAGTTAGGTGCAAGATTTTACTCCCGCTCTTGAATGCTTTATTGAACAAATGCAAATGTACCCCCTTAACACCTATGTTTCTAAACGTCCTCATGTTTATCTAATTATCATTTCAAACCTACTTCTTTCTATGCATCAAAATACACAAGCTAGCTGGCTTTAATCCAATTAAGAGACACAGACATACACACAAATAGACACCACTAAACTCTGTTTTAAAAAAAAATAATTTCCAATAACATTATAGACATTAATATCTTCATGACATCCCCCTCCTTATCGAAAAATGAACTGTCATAATTCTAAAAGATGGCTTTTTTTTATTAGCCCATCTTACACTATCTCCTATACTTAACTAAATACTTACGCCATTACATTACCATAACAATATATATACTAATCCTTGGTATCAACAGAAATCATTCCAGTTCAGTGTTTAGGCTTTAAACTGCCCAATTTTTCCTTTAAGCTTCAAACCCTTGATAATGCATCTGTAAGCAGATTCTCTCCTCTAATGACATGTATTATCTGTAGATTAAATGGTTGCAGTAATAAACTCCACCTGAATAGCCTTGCAGCTTTGTCTCAAAATTTGTCCAGAAACTTTAAAGGCTTGTGGTCTGTATAAATAATTTTTTATGGTGAATTGTTTGCCACCTAGATTTCAAAATGCAGCAATGCTAACACCAAGCCCAACATCTCCTTTTCAATCATTGAATATCTTCTCTGTTGTGCATTCAACTTCCATAAAAAATATTCTCTCAGTTTTTCAATTCCAGCGTCATCTTCTTGTAACAGTACAGCCCCAATGTCTATGTCGCTTGTGTCAACGGCCAACTTAAATTGCTTGGCATACTTGGGAACTGCCAAACTGGTGTCATAGTTAATTCAGTTTTCAAACTAACAAATGCTTCCTGACACTCCAGTATCCCTTGAAACTGTTTGTTCTTTTTTAATAATTCAGTCAGTGGAGCAACCACGCTGCTGAAATTTGGTACAAATTTCCGGTAAAACCCACTCATGCTCAGAAATCTCAAAACTTTTCATTTTATTGTAGGCACTGGGAAATTCATGATAGCTTTGACTTTCGTATCTCTCGGAGCCACCTTACCATATCCAATGGTATGGCCTATATATGTAAATTGCACTTTTGCAAATTCATTTTTAGCCAAGTTCATCACCAAATTAGCTTCTTGTAATTGAGAAAATGATTCTACCAGATGCTGTAACTGCTCATCCTACATCTGACTGAAACCTATTAAGTCATCAATATAAACAGCACAATTAGTTAGACCTGCAATTATTTTGTTTGTCAGTCTTTGAAATGTCACAGGTGCATTCTTCGTACCACATGGCATGACTTTAAACTGATATAGTCCACTTGGCATCAGAAAAGCTGATATCCCCTTTGCTCTCTCCGATAACGGTACTTGCCAATATCCTTTTAGCAAGTAAATCTTTGTGATAAATTTTGATTGTCCCACTTTCTCAATATAATCCTCCAACCATAGTATAGGATATGAATCTGCTTTTGTCCGTCCACTTTCAATAGTCCACACACAGTCCTTGTGTTCCATCCGGCTTTGGTACCAGTGCAATAGACGAACTCCAGTTACTGCAACTAGACTTAATGATATCATTTTGAAGCATGAAATCAATTTCTTTCTGTACTTGTGATAACTTTGCCAGATTTAAACTATAAGGATGTTGCCTTATCGAAGATGAAACTGTTACAGAGGCATCATGTATAGCTAAATCTGTCCTCCCCAACTTATTCCCACAAATGGGTTTGTGTGACTGCAATAGCTTTTCCAAACCACTTTGACACTTGTCTGGAAGGTAACTCAATATTACATTTAAGTTTTCAAGTACCCCCTCATTATCCAATTTGCTTAAAGGAAAATCAATTTCAGAGTCCTGCACTTCTACCTCTTTCTCATTATCTACCACCACTAACACCTCCTTTTGGTCCCCTTCCCCATTAAAGTACTTTTTAAGCAAATTTGCATGACACACCCTCTGCTGCTTTCTTCTACCTGGAGTATTTATTAAACAATTTGCTTCACTCAATTCCTTTTCAATCCTGTAAGGCCCTCTAAATCTTGCATCTAATGAATCACCTAGTACTAGTGACAGAACTAGCACTTTCTCTCCAGCAATAAATATGTGAGCTTTAGCTTTCTTATCTACTTTCACTTTCATAATTTGCTGTGATATCTTTAAACGTTCCCTAGCCAACTCACATGCTCTGTCCAATCTCTCTCTGAAGTATAATACATAATCCAGGAGAGTAGTTTCTTAATTTTGACCCACCAATTTCTCATAAATCAATTTCAGTGGTCCCCTTACCTCATGACCATAAGCTAATTCAAAAGGGCTAAAACCAGTCGATTCATTAGGGGCATCCCTAATAGCAAATAACAAGAATGGAATTCCCCCATCCCAATCCTGTGGATAATCCTGACAGGAAGCTGTCATCATAGTTTTTAAAGTTTGATGCCGCCTTTCCAAAGCCCCTTGTGACTCCAGATGATAAGCTGTTGACTCAAACTGTTTTATCCCCAAACTGTCCATTACTTCCTTAAACAGTTTTGGCATAAAATTTGAACCCTAATCTGATTGTATTTAGTTAACTCCTCCACAATCTTCTTGATTGTAATATTTATTAAAGGTATCACTTCAGGAAACCTGTTAGACACATCCATTATTGTCAGTAAGCATTGATTTCCACTTTTAATTTTAGGGAGGGATCCTACACAGTCAATCATGACCCTAGTAAAAGGTTCTTCAAATGCTGGTGTTGGGATTAAAGGTGCTGGCTTAATCACTGCTTGTGGTTTCCCTGTTACCTGATATGTGTAACATGTTCTACAGAATTTGATTACATCCCTATTCAATCCTGGCCAATAAAAATGTTTCTGTACTTTTGCCTGTGTCTTTCTAATTCTCAAATGTCTCCCCATTGGAATGTCATGAGCAACCCTCAGAATCTCATTTCTATACCCTAATGGAATAACAATCTGATGTACCTCCCTCCAGCTTTCATTTGCCGAGACATGACCTTGCCTCCATTTTCTCGTTAAAATATCACTCTTAAGGTAATAACATTCTGGTATACATTTCGCTCCTGTTTCCAAGTAAGCTGCCTGATATAACTGTTTTAATTGCAAATCATTTTTCTGTAACTCCACTGACCTCCTTGAGTTAAACACTTCAGCTGAATTGTCCTCTAGTCTTTTTTCCTAAACAATGTTATCAAACACAGTGCCAGCTAATTGGATTTTGACATCTTCTTCTTTCCTTTGGACTGCCTGTCCTTCTTGTTTTTCTTGTTTCAACCAGTGTGCCTGTGATCTCATTATCACATGATCCGGAAACAATCCAGGATGCTCCTTCTGTAACACCTCTGTTGAAAACACTTCTACACGCTGCTCAACTATCATAAGCATCATCCACATTTGTGATCCAGCTATATCATTACCCAGAATAAATTGAACCCCTGCAATGGGCAATTTTTGCACTACTCCAACAATTACTTCACCTGACTTCCATTTACTCTTTAAATTTATCTTCCACAAGGGGATTAGCATCTCCACTTATTATCACCTGTTCCTTCAATGCTCCTTCTGAACAACAAATATCACTATCCCACGGCATTAAGGATTGACTAGTCCCTGTGTCTCTTAAAATTTTAACATCTTTACCTGACTCCATCGTGTACACGTGGAAAGACTTTCCCTTCACACACAAAATCTTTAAGCATTTCTGCAACTTGCTCCTCAGAATTCTCTTGGGTAAACTGTGAACACATTCCCACTTCTTTACCTATCACTAATTCTCCCTTTTTTACTTATATACAAACCGTTGTTTTTTCCTGTGCCTGAACCTCAGAACCCACAGTACATTTATTTCCAGAACTTTCCTGCACCCCTATAATTCCAACAGATTTTCCCAGTAATTTCCAACACACTGACTTCCTATGCCCCACTTTATTACAATGAAAACACCTCTATTTTTGAATGTCACTCTTACGCTCAGCACCTTTCTTTTTATTCTGAACAAAAACTTCCTGGGAATTTCCAGCTACTCCTCTTCCCTGACTACCTACCTTCCTTTCACCTTACCACTTTCTTTCCTTTTCCGATTTAAAAGGATGATGATAAAAGGTCTATGCATTAACTCATAATCATCAGCTATCTCTGCTGCTTGTCTTATAGAGTCAACCATCTGTTCCTCCACATGAGTTCTCACTACCGAAGGGATTAAATCTTTAAATTCTTCCAAAAGAATTATTTCTCTTAGAGCTGCATATGTTGCCTCTATTTTTAATGCCCATACTGAGCGGTCAAAATTACTTTGTTTTACTGTCTCAAACTCAATATACATTTGCCCAGGCTGTTTTCTCATATTCCTAATTTCTGCCTGTACGCTTCAGCAACCAAATCATACGCACTCAAAATAGCCTTTTTCACCACATCATAATTCACCAATACCTCTTCAGGTAGTGAAGCATATACTTCATGCGCTCTACCCACCAATCTGGATTGCAACAACAATGTCCACTACACCTGTGTCCATTTCATCTGTTTAGCTATCTTCTTAAATGAAATAAAGAATGCTCCGATATCTTTTCCCTCAAACTTTGGAAGAGCTTGTACAAATTTAAACATCTCCCCTCTGGGTTCTACTCTGGAGATAGGTCCTTCCTCACCTCCTAGCATCTCTTTTTTAACTGCCTACATTTTCAATTGGAATTCTTTCTGTCTCTCTTTTTCTCTTTCCTCCGTCTCTGTCTTCACAATTTCTAGCTCCCTTTCCTGTTTTCTTTCTCTCTCCTGCCTTTCTGCCTGTTCCCTTTGGAATGCCCTGTCTCTTTCCTTTTCTTCCAATTCAGTTGTTTTCATTTGCAATTGAATTTGAGCCCATTCCAATGACCACCCCTTGGACAATTGTGTCTCTCAGGTATTCCTTCCAATTTCAACTGCTGTGCAATCACTTCAATTATGTCTGATTTCCTAGCCCCTGCAGGTAACCCCAATACTTACTCTTGGTTACCTTTTGTAACCCAATCAGAGTTATATCCAAGAATTCAAAGTGCTTCTCATACTCGTAGTCTTAAGATTCACCAATTCCAAAAAAAATCAAGGAATTTCAAATATGTCATGCCAAGAACCCTCAGTTATTATGACACAGTTGATGGTAAGGGCTGAGTTATTCAAATCCCTGGGGGGAAAATGAAACAACTGTCATAATCCATTTTTTCAATTTGTATGTTTCGAGGTGCAGGCTTTGAATTCAGTAGTAATAAGACCACCGAGCCTCAAGAGGATTTTTATAAAATTAAATTAAACATTTAATAATACAAGGAAAAGTGTAAGCACATACATATGTCTACAAAATTACTACTATAATAACTACAAAAATCCCCTAATTTATCTGACTCTCAGTTACACCCCCGTTAAGGCAACAGTAAAACTCATAGGTTTAAAAAGACCCCAGTCAAAGCACATTTGACCTTATAAATTTAAAATGAGGTTCTTTACAGACACATTTGGAGGCATACAGGCTGGTTAGATCTTAAATGCCTCTGCCTTACACACACAAACTCCTTTCTGTTGATACCTAGCTTTTCCTTTGAATGTAAATTCCCATTGTATTACTAGATTTTTAATGTCTTCTAACAATAACGTTTTCATCCCACTAATTTTATTAGTAATATAAACACATTGCATGGCATCTCCTAGCTAGGTGCAAGATTTTACTTCCACTCTTGGGGCAGAATTTTGCCCTCGGATGGCATGCGGGCCCCACCGGCTCGGCGGTGGGTGGACAGCCGACCCCCGCCACCAAAACGGGGCCCGCCGCCATTTTGAGTGCGTGGGCCAATTAAGGCCCACCCAGCGGCCTGCCCAACAGGAAGTGCCATGCGCTTCCTGTGTGGGGGGGATTCCCATCTGTCAAAGTGCGCTCTTTCACGCATGCGCGCGAAAGAGCACACTGCTCCCTGAGGCAAAGTCCAGTCTCAGGGAGACTCGTGAGGGGTAAGTAAAGTCTAAAAATAGTTAAATATTAAAATTATTAACATGTCCCCCTCATGTGACAATGTCATACGAGATGGGATATGTTAATATTAAACACATAAAATTTATTAAATTTATTAAAAACGGACATGAAACTTCATCCCGCCAATGGATGAAGTTTCATGAATAATCAGAAGCCCACTGGGGCTCCTAGCCTGCCCGCCAGCCTTAAGCTTGGTTGGGCAGATCTTTAATTATCTCAATGAGCCTGTCAATGACCTCAATTGGCCATTGACAGGTCGGCGGGCTGATTTCGCTGTCCGCCCGCCTTCCTAAAAATTTAAAGGGACTGGGATGACGTCAGGGATTCCTCCCGACGTTGTCCTGCGTCATTTTCCCCTCGGCAAGCGGGCCCCACCCCCAAATCACCGAGGGGAAAATCCTGGCCTTGAATGCTTTATTGAACAAATGCAAATGTACCCCCTTAACAATTATGTTTCTAAACTTCCCCATGTTTATCTAATTACCATTTCAAACTTACTTCTTTCTATACATCAAAGCACCCAAACTAACTGACTTTAATCCAATTAAGACACAAACACATACACACAAATAGACACCACTAAACTCTGTTTTAAAAGAAAAATAATTTCCAATAACATTATAGACATTAATCTCTTCATGACAAAAGGTTTGTACACAAGTACACTAGGACAGAATTTTACACTCCCCCACTACCGGTTTGCAAGAAGGTAGTTGTAAAATTCCTCTGGCAGCCTTTCCACTACCCTCCTGTCCTCTCCTGACCTGTCCACAATTTTACATGGGCCGGTTGAGACCTAGGGTAGCCTGCTCACCCTCGCCCCCAATTTTAGCTCTTAAGTGGCAAATTGTTGGCTACTTAAGGAACGATTCCTCAATTTTGAGGCTGCAGAGAGAAGTTTGGAGCTGGCGGAAGTCTGACAGATCACTCTGCTCAGGCCTCAGTTGGGAAAGAGGGGAATCTCTCAAGGGCCCCCTTTCCATATCAGTCGCCTCCCCCCCCGAGGTCTGCCACCCACGGGTGCTCCTTCCCCACCTCTCCATCAAGATCCCAGCACCCCTGGGCCTCACCTTTCCTCCCTGACATGAGGTCCTCTTCACTTATCTGGTCCTGGGCTCTGAGACTTAGAATTTGATAACTGCTTGTGGTCCCAGTCCTGGCCACTGTTGCCGCAGGTGATGCTGGGACTAATCAGATTGGCCAGCAGCTCTCTGAGGTAGGATTTCTATCTGTGTGAACAGTGAAATTCCCCAATTAGTGCTCCTCAAAGTGTTAAATGGCTGTGGCATTGCTGTTATTGGCAGGCTCTGTTTCCTGCCACCTCTACCTGAAAACCTCTGCCCAGGTCTTTCCCTTTTCGCTCCCTCTTTATAATTACACCATTTAAACTTGTATCATTTCTTCTTAATCTTTCTACTAAAATGTATCACCTCACACTTTTCTGCATTGAATTTCATCTACATGTGTGCGCCCACTGGAGCAGCCAGTCTATGTCTTCTTGAAATTTATTGCTATCTTACTCAGTGTTTACTTTTATACCAATCAGATTACAACAGGCTTAATTAACAAACCGGAGCCAATACAAAGAGCAACACTTTTAACACTACTGGAAGGACTGCTACAAATTATATTCCACCATAAATCTATCCAAAGTCAGAAAAAATAGACTGCAGAAATTTTGAAAGCCTTGAAGGCATGCTTTGAACCCCAAGTGAACGTAACTTACAATGGTATGTTGTCAGCATTAGGGTTCAAGGCGAAGAAGAGACCATTGATCAGTATGTGACTGCACTGGCACAGCTCACAGGATCCTGTGAATTCGGACAACTAAAAGATGATCTCATTAAAGATAGAATTGTATTAGGCATAAGAGATCCGACAGTGAGAGTAAGTCTACTGAGAGAAGAGAAGCTTACTCTTAAGAAAGCAACGGACATGGAGGTTGTAAAACATCAGTTAGAGCACACGTATGGCAGAACAGACCAGGAGATTCATTATGCTGAGAGACATTCCAGGCCGAAAGAGCAGAACAATCACGGACAAAAGGCAGGATGCAAGTAGCGTGGTGGACGTCACACAATGGAAAAGAAGGATTGGCCAGCATGGGGAAAGCAGCATTTTAACTGCAAGAAGCCGAGTCATTTCATACACAAGTGTTTAGAAGCAAAACAAGACTATACAGATGGCTACTGGAGAGGTATCAGCAGAAGAGTCTGATGAAGCACTACACACAACGCAACAGGATGGTTCCATCTAGTCTATAGGTGATAAATGGCTTGTGACTATTAAAGAAGTAGAGCGAACAAGAAGTCCTCTGGTTGACACTAGTGTATCATGCAACATCATGATCTTCACAGACCTGTGTGAATTAGCTCAACATGGCAATCCAAAAATGAAGCCCTTGAAAGTAATGTTGAGGCTATATGATGGCATGATACTCATACCGAGGGGACAAATTAGTCTGAGAGCCCAGTGCAATGGCAAGAATGAAGATCTGGAGTTCCAGACCAAAGGCAGTACGCAACAGCCACTCATTTCAGCTGGAGCAAGTCTAAGGCTTGGACTGGTAACCCTAAATGCGCCAACAGAGATTTGCAACTTATCACAGCACATAAAGCCATTGACTGCTGAACAGATCCTAGAGGAGCATAAAGATGTGTTTACAGAGTTGGGATGTCTACCTGGAGAATATCATTACAAAATAAATGAGAGTGTAAGACCAATTCAGCATCTGCCAAGAAAAGTACCAGCTGCCCTCAAGTCAAATCTAAAAAACGAGATAGAAAACCTGGAAAAGAAGGGAGTAATCAAGAAAGTGACAACTCCTACAGGCTGGATTAGCACCATGATAGCAGCATGGCAACCTGTAAAGCTGCGAGTATGCTTAGACTCAAAGGATCTAAATAAAGCAATGAAGCGATCTCACTACCCCATGCCAACCATCAAAGTTGGTTGGTTTACCACAACTTGCCAAGGCAAAATCTCTGCTACCCTAGATGTGAAGGATGGCAAGTGAAGCTGGATGAAAGCAATGGCTTTCTAACTACATTCTGGACGCCGTTCAGGAGATATAGATGGCTGCACATGCCGTTTGGTATTTCCACAGCTCCAAAAGAGTAACAATGCAGACAGCATGAGATAGTCAGTGATCTTCCTGGAGTGGAAGCCATAGTGGATGATCAGCTAGTCTATTGATGTGGAGGCACAATGGAAGACATCATAGCGGACCATGATCAGATTCAAAAGTGACTGCTAGAGAGAGCTCGCCAGATGAACCTGAAGCTGAACAAGCAAAAATTATAACTGAAGTTGCTTGAAGTCAAGTATATAGGTCATGTACTGATGGCAAAACGCCTTTGCCCGGATCCTGACAAGGTGAGGGCTGTAGCAGCAATGCAGCGTCCAACAGGTGTGAAAGCAGTGCAACAATTTGTTGGATTTGTGAACTATTAAGCAAATTTTTTGTATAATTTGTCGTTGGAGTGTGAACCATTATGCAAGCTCACTGCCAAGGATGTGCAGTTGTATTGGGGCACAGGTTAAGAAGCAGCATTCACTAAAATCAAACAACTAGTGATGACAACACCAGTGCTGAAGTACTATGGCATCTTTGATGAAGTCACCTTGCAGTGTGACACCAGTGAAATGGGTCTTGGAGCATCCCTAATGCAGCAAGGATAACCAGTCGCATTTGCATCCAGGGCATTAACACAAACTGAATGATGCCACGCTCAGATCAAGAAAGAGTGCCTGGCTATTGTTTTTGCCTGTGAGCATTTTCATCAATACCTGCTTGGGAGAGACAAAATAACAGTGGAGTCCTACCACAAGCCTCTTCAAAGCATTTTTCTCAAACTGCTACCATCTGCTTCAGAGTGTTTGCAAAGAATGTTACTTCATTTAAAGAGATATCATCTGGTCATGACATATAAGCAAAGGAAACAGATGTATATCACTGACATGCTGTCTAGAGCAGCAATTCCTATGAAGAAAGCCGAGGATGCTGCAACAGAATGTGAAATCTTCCGGATTCAATGTGAGGCAGCAGCTGAACATACTCTGGAAGTCATCAACCCAGCAGAGACTTGACTAGAATTTGCACACCATTGGCGTCGGGTGTCATTGCGGGTGGGGACAATATGGCAAGACAATCAAAAATCAGTTTCATGCCATCGTGAAACCAGTTTGCGATCATTGGCTCCACGCATCAATGGCATGCTGCGTTTCTTGCTACCGCAAGAAACCTAATTTCAATACTTTAGCATCTCATTACAAGTCCTTTTCGCCAGAATCATCGCCTTACGTTGGATCATCTGGGCATGCTGGTGTGATTGCGTGCCAATGTGTTTCACAACTGTACATAAGCGACGTGCACCTGGTGGGCTGAACTTTGCTTGGGACTTTGAGGTTTGTTTGCCTACCTTGCATTCGGCAGCATTTGCAGTCATTAGCGCCAGGCTTCAGAGGCAGCACCACATCACTTTTAGAGGGGCTCACGGGCAGGTCTCTACCTACTAGAGCAGTCATAAGGTGGGGGTGGTGGGACTGGCTTTTCAATGGCTGCAGGGCTAGGGCTTGCTTGGGGAATGGGGAGAAGTGGCCTCAGGCAAGGGAAGAGGCTGCAGGGCGAGGGCTGGGGAAAGGGGGAATCCTAGGGTGTGTGTGGGGGCATATGTTGATCTGTACAGATGGGGATGTGAGGGTGTGTGGAAGAGACTGAGTGGTGTTGTCCCTTGAACTGGCAGTGAGTGAGATGCCAGTGAATGTGTGATGGCCTTGTGAGTGCATGAGTTTAGAGTGATAAGATGGTTGCCTTACCCTGGCAGGATGGATAAGATCATTCATCCGTTTTCTGCAATGGATGGCCAACCTCTTATGTGTGGCATTGGCACTGACCACCTCTGACTCTGCCACCCAAGCCGGAATAGTGAGACTGATGGGTCTCCTGCGGCCAGAGCGAGGGTACAGTACTTTGGGATGGCCTCCACAGCATCCAGCAGTCATCCCAGGGATGCAACACTGAATTAGGGGCTGCACTCCTCTTGGCTTTTGGGGCCAGAGCAGTCCTGGGCTGCAAGCACTGAGAAGTGTGTGTGCGGCTGCAGTTTAAATCTGATACCCTGCATGAGGAAGTAGTGAGATAACAGCGTGGCAGGCAAATTGGAGGCCACCCGCCAGCGAGACAGCATATTTCCTGTGGCTGCATAATTAATGAGGTGGGAATGGAATGGAATGAAACAGCACGAAAACTCGCCATTGTGGCCAGCGGGTAAAACAACTTTTTCCCCGCACACTACTGCACTTTGTGCAAATTTGGGATGATTCTGACCATTGAATCTGACAGACAAGCACCTTGCTCAAATCAAGCATACTACCCAACAAGATGCAACTCTCCAAGTGCTGCAAGAAGTAGTGATGAAAGGATGGCTTGAGAGCATCATAGATACACCTGTGGGCACATATCGTACTGAGCATACCGAGATGAAGTGACAGTCCAAGATGGCATCTTGTACAAAGAAAATAGAGTCATCATCCCTAAGGAGATGAGAGGAAAGATGCTGAAGTACATCCATGCAAGCCATTAAGGAATTGAATCGAGCCTGAAGAAGGCAAGAGAAGTACTCTACTGGCCAAATGTGAGCAATTAAACTAAAGACCACATTGGCCAGTGTGGTGCTTGTAACAGGTATCAAGCTAAACAAGCTTGAGAGCTGTTGATGACGCTTGACATCCCAGACAGACCATGGATGAAGCTGGGAGTAGACCTCTTCACTATTGCAGGAACTGATTATCTTGTCACTGTAGACTACTATTTTGACCACTGGGAGGTAGACCAGCTGACTTCAATGACGATGGGAGATAGCAGAATGCTTGAAAGCTCACTTCAGTTGTTACAGCATTCCAGACATAGTGATGGGTGACAATGGCCCTCCGTTCATGAGTGAAGCTGCTTCACAAAGGATTGGAAAATTCAACTCTACACATCCTCTCCACACTATCTCCAGTTGAATAGAAAGGCTGAGGCGCAAGTGAAAATTGGCCAAGGAATCAGCAAGAAATCGAACAAATCTAGCATGGATGTATACAATGCAATCCTCGAGTGGAGAAACACACTGACTGAAGGCATGGAAAGTGGTCCAGTCCAAAGACTACTGTTACATCACACCCAAATTACTCTCCCAATAGCAAAAAGCCACTAAAACCAGAAGTAGCAACAGGCGTGAGTGGGAAAATCAAGGTGAAACAGCAGAAAGCCAAATTTCATTTTGACAAGGCTGCCAAATCATTACCAGAGTTGAGCATTGGAGACCCAGTCAGGGTACAATCCTCCAGTGCTTTCAACAAGAGTCAGCCCACATGGTAACTTGGGACATGCGTGGAGCAGTTGTCAACTCGATCGTATGTGGTGGAAGGGAACGATCAAAGATACCGGCGCAACCGCACGCATATCCGAACAACTTGAGAAGCTGTTCCTTTACTGCAGGCGGCTGATCAGGAAGATGGGATTTTACCAGCTGCACAGAGTACAGAACATCACTCCCAGAGGTCCACTGGTCCCCAACAATGGAACTGGAATAACAGTAACAATTACCATGGCAACAACAAGTGCACAAGAATGACACTCCCCAGAGAGGGAACATCACCCAGATGAACAGCGAATGACAATATGGAGGCGTACTATTAAGAGACCTGCACGATTTAACAACTATGTATGCGATGCATGTGCAGACTGACTAGAATAATGATGAACAGCTTGTTAATGCAGGAAGACAGTTGTGGCATAATGAGTAACTCGCGTAACTCACAGTTACACGTGATGCAAACTTGTCTTAAGTTCATTAAGTAATGGGGGATGTTTATGTCTTCTATTCGTTATGAAAAGGGGGATGTTTGGGTTTTGAAATGTAATCATTATTACATGTCCTATCTGGCTTGCCATTGTCATGTGACCTCTGCCATGAGGGACTTCTTGCAGGCAGCCATCCTACATTCAGTTCAATAAAGACACTACACCAGAAAGACTGTAGTCTTTGAGCTCATAGCAATCTGCAAGGCTTGGTTCCACACTGGATAGTTACAAGTTAAGCCATTGAGGGAGAAAGCAAAAATGTCACAATTTTCTGAATTTCCTTCATTTGCATGTGGATGCACTTATCACATGGCAGTAGGGAAGTTGAAGAGGAATAGACATGTTCTGAAAAGAGATTTTGTACTAAAATGTTAGTTTTCCCAAATGGATAAAAGATCATTCAGTTAGCCTATTTCCATATTTCTTGATGTGTTCTAACATATGTATACAGGGCACATTTTGATCAAAGGTTATACTGGAACATTGAGATCTTATGTTTGCACTCATGTTCTTTTTTCTCAGACTCTTTGCTGTTTTTCTTTCACTTTATTTTTACTTTTGTAGTTGGGGTGTTTCTATATTTTTTCTCACTCTGCTTCTCTTATTTTCCCTTCATTCCATTCCCTGATTTTGGTTAGCTTGTTTCAGGTCCCATGCTGCCCGCCCTTAGATAAGCAGAGTGTGAACCCACATGGAAAGGAAAAAATTATATTTAGTTTCATGCATGAATAATTCCATGAAAATCACCTTTTGTAAAAAACCCTGACTGTACCCATCGTCTGGCTGTGGTTCCTCAAATCTGTTATGCCAGCAGACATGTGAACAATGCACTATTCAAAGAACTATTTCATGTATGTATAAGAGCAAACACTCCATAGCAACATTCAGCTTGGGAAGTAGTTGAGCCTAGTGGTATAGTGCTGCCGGAGCTCACAGGAGCACCCCTCTGGCACCTTTTATTTAAAGCAGACTTGACAACGCAATGCAGCCTGCCAAACTTGTTAGTCATTCAAGTGACTTATATTTGAAAAACACCGTATAGCTGCACACCCAATCACAGGCTGGTTCCTCCCAGCATTTGCTGCTATTAGGCTCATTAGTGAGCCTATCAGCAGCAAATGCAAAGAGAAACCAACCTGTGATTAGATGAGCAGCATAGAGTGGGAAGGTAAGTTTTGATCGTAAATTCCGGGGCCCGGGACACGAGGCAGCCGGAGCGGTGGGGGCCCAGGCGAGGCAGCCGGAGCGGTGGGGGCCCAGGCGAGGCAGCCGGAGCGGTGGGGGCCCAGGCGAGGCAGCCGGAGCGGTGGGGGCCCAGGCGAGGCAGCCGGAGCGGTGGGGGCCCAGGCGAGGCAGCCGGAGCGGTGGCGGCCCAGGCGAGGCAGCCGGAGCGGGTGGCGGCCCAGGCGAGGCAGCCGGAGCGGTGGGGGCCCAGGCGAGGCAGCCGGAGCGGTGGGGGCCCAGGCGAGGCAGCCGGAGCGGTGGGGGCCCAGGCGAGGCAGCCGGAGCGGTGGGGGCCCAGGCGAGGCAGCCGGAGCGGTGGGGGCCCAGGCGAGGCAGCCGGAGCGGTGGGGGCCCAGGCGAGGCAGCCGGACCAGGGCTCATTGGCATCTGAGTAATTGAGTGACTGGAAACTGTGTGATGGAGAGAGTGTGTGAAGGGTCAGGGGTGAGACTGTGTGAGGGGGTGGGGGAGAGAGACTGTGGGGGGAGATAGTGTATGAGGGGGTTAGGGAGAGAGTGTGTGAGGGGTCAGGGGAGAGAGTGTGTAAGGGGCCGGAGGAGAGAGTGTGTGAGGGGGTGGGGGAGAGAGTGTGTGAGGGGGTGGGGGAGAGAGTGTGTGAGGGATCGGGGGAGTGAGTGTGTAAGGGGTCGGGGGAGAGAGTGTGTGAGGGATCGGGGAGTGAGTGTGTGAGGGATCGGGGAGTGAGTGTGTAAGGGGTCGGGGAGAGAGTGTGTGAGGGGTCGGGGGAGAGAGTGTGTGAGGGGTTAGGGAGAGAGAGTGTGTAAGGGGTCGGGGGAGAGAGTGTGTGAGGGGTCGGGGGAGAGAGTGTGTGAGGGGGTTAGGGAGAGAGAGAGAGAGTGTGTGAGGGGCCGGGGGAGAGAGTGTGTGAGGGGTCGGGGGAGAGAGTGTGTAAGGGGTCGGGGGAGAGAGTGTGTGAGGGGACGGGGGAGAGAGTGTGTGAGGGATCAGGGGAGAGAGTGTGTGAGGGGGTGGGGGAGAGAGTGTGTGAGGGGACGGGGGAGAGAGTGTGTGAGGGATCAGGGGAGAGAGTGTGTGAGGGGGTGGGGGAGAGAGTGTGTAAGGGGTCGGGGAGAGAGTGTGTGAAGGATCAGGGGAGAGAGTGTGTGAGGGGTTGGGGGAGAGAGTGTGTGAGGGGGTGGGGGAGAAAGTGTGTGAGGGATCGGGGAGTGAGTGTGTAAGGGGTCGGGGAGAGAGTGTGTGAGGGGTTGGGGGAGAGAGTGTGTGAGGGGGTGGGGGAGAGAGTGTGTGAGGGATCGGGGAGTGAGTGTGTAAGGGGTCGGGGAGAGAGTGTGTGAGGGGTCGGGGGAGAGAGTATGTGAGGGATCAGGGGAGAGAGTGTGCGTGGGGGTTGGGGAGAGAGTGTGTGAGGGGTCGGGGGAGAGAGTGTGTGAGGGGTCGGGGGAGAGAGTGTGTGTGGGAGTTGGGGAGAGAGTGTGTAAGGGGTCGGGGAGAGAGTGTGTGAGGGGTCGGGGGAAAGAGTGTGTGAGGGGGTTAGGGAGAGAGAAAGTGTGTGTGGGGGTGGGGGAGAGAGCGTGTGAGGGGTCGGGGGAGAGAGCGTGTGAGGGGTCGGGAGAGAGAGTGTGTGAGGGGTCGGGAGAGAGAGTGTGTGAGGGGTCGGGGGAAAGAGTGTGTGAGGGGTCGGGGGAAAGAGTGTGTGAGGGGTCGGGGGAGAGAGTGTGTGAGGGGTCGGGGGAGAGAGTGTGTGAGGGGTCGGGGGAGAGAGTGTGTGAGGGGTCGGGGGAGAGAGTGTGTGAGGGGGTGGGGGAGAGAGTGTGTGAGGGGGTGGGGGAGAGAGTGTGTGAGGGGGTGGGGGAGAGAGTGTGTGAGGGGGTGGGGGAGAGAGTGTGTGAGGGGTCGGGGGAAAGAGTGTGTGAGGGGTCGGGGGAGAGAGTGTGTGAGGGGGTGGGGGAGAGAGTGTGTGAGGGGTTGGGGGAGAGAGTGTGTGAGGGATCGGGGGAGAGAGTGTGTGAGGGATCGGGGGAGAGAGTGTGTGAGGGATCGGGGGAGAGAGTGTGTGAGGGGTTGGGGGAGAGAGTGTGTGAGGGGGTTAGGGAGAGAGAGAGTGTGTGAGGGGCCGGGGGAGAGAGTGTGTGAGGGGTTGGGGGAGAGAGTGTGTGAGGGGGTTAGGGAGAGAGAGAGTGTGTGAGGGGCCGGGGGAGAGAGTGTGTGAGGGGTTGGGGAAGAGAGTGTGTGAGGGGTTGGGGGAGAGAGTGTGTGAGGGGGTTAGGGAGAGAGAGAGAGAGTGTGTGAGGGGGTTGGGGAGAGAGTGTGTGAGGGGTTGGGGAAGAGAGTGTGTGAGGGGTTGGGGGAGAGAGTGTGTGAGGGGGTTAGGGAGAGAGAGAGAGAGTGTGTGAGGGGCCGGGGGAGAGAGTGTGTGAGGGGTTGGGGAAGAGAGTGTGTGAGGGGTTGGGGGAGAGAGTGTGTGAGGGGGTTAGGGAGAGAGAGAGTGTGTGAGGGGGTTGGGGAGAGAGTGTGTGAAGGGTCAGGGAGAGTGAGTGGCAGGGGTGAGAGAGCGGAGGCAATGACGCAGTGGTATTGTCACTGGGCTAGTAATCCAGAGACCCAGGGTAATGCTTGGAGGACCCAGGTTCAAATCCCACCACGGCTGTTGGTGGAATTTGAATTCAATAAAAGAATCTGGAATTAAAAGCCTAATGATGACCATGAAATCATTGTCGACTGTTGTAAAAACCCATTTGGTTCACCAATGCCCTTTAGGGAAGTTAATCTGCCATCCTTACCTGGTTTGGCCTACATGTGAGTCCAGACCCACAGCAATGTGGTTGACTCTTAAATGCCCTTTGAAATGGCCTAGCAAGCCACTCAGCTATGTCAAACCATTACAAAGTCTCAAGGGAGGAATGAAACCGGATGGATCACCCGGCATGAACCTAGGCACCTGAAACAACAACGGCAAACTCAACCCTGTTGACCCTGCAAAGTCCTCCTTACTAACATCTGGGGGCTAGTGCCAATATTGGAAGAGCTGTCTCACAGACTAGTCAAGCAACAGCCTGACACAGTCCTCCTCACGGAATCATATCTTACAGATAATGTCCCAGACACCACTATCACCATCCCTGGGTTTGTCCTGTCCCACTAGCAGAACAGACCCAGCAGACGTGGCAGCACAGGTATACAGTGGTATACAGTCGGCAGGGAGTTGCCCTGGGAATCCTCAACATTGACTCCGGGTCCTATGTAGTCTCATGGCATCAGGTCAAACATGGGCAAGGAAATCTCCTGCTGATTACCAAGTACCGTCCACCCTCAGCTGATGAATCAGTGCTCCTGCATGTTGAACACCACTTGGAGAAAGCACTGAGGGTGGCAAGGGCGCAGAATGTATTCTGGGTGGGGGACTTCAATCTCCATCACCAAGAGTAGCTCAGTAGCACAACTATTGACCGAGCTGGTCGAGCCCTAAAGGACATGCTACGGCAGGTGGGGAGGGAACCAAAAAGAGGGAAAAACATACTTGACCTCATCCTCACCAACTTAGCTGCCGCAGATGCATCTGTCCATGACAGTATCGGTAGGAGGGACACCACACAGTCGTTGTGGAGACAAAGTCCCCCCTTTACATTGAGGATACCCTTCATCGTGTTGTGTGGCACTACCACCGTGCTAAATGGGATTGATTTCAAACAGATCTAACAACTCAAGACTCCATGAGGCACTGTGGGCCATCAGCAGCAGCAGAATTGTACTCACACACAATTTGTAACCTCTTGTCCTGGCATATCCCCCACTCTATCATTACATCAAGCCAAGGGATCAACCTTGGTTCAATGAAGAGTGCAGTAGGGCATGCCAGGAGCAGCAACAGGCATACCTAAAAATGAGGTGTCAACCTGGTGAAGCCACAACACAGGACTACTTGCATGCCAAACAGCATAAGCAGGAAGTGATAGACAGAGCTAAGTAATCCCACAACCAACAAATCAGACCTAAGCTCTGCACTCCTGCCACGTCCAGTTGTGAATGATGGTGGGCAATTAAACAACTCACTGGAGAAAGAGGCTCCACAAATATCCCCATCCTCAATGTTGGGGGAGCCCAGCACTTCAGTGCAAAAGACAAGGCCGAAGCATTTTACAATCTTCAGCCAGAAGTGCCGAGTGGATGATCCATCTCGGCCTCATCCGGAGGTCCCCAGCATCACAGATGCCAGTCTTCAGCCAATTTGATTCACTCCACATGACATCAAGAAACAGCTGAAGGCACTGGATACTGCCAAGGCTAGGGGCCCTGACAATGTTCTGGCAATAGTACTGAAGGTTTGTTCTCCAGAACTTGCTGCGCCCCTAGCCAAACTGTTCCAGTACAGCTACAACACTGGCATTTACCCGGCTATGTGGAAAATTGCCCAGGTATGTACACAAAAAGCAGGACAAATCCAACCCAGCCAATTACCATCCCATTAGTCTCTCTCGATCATCTGTAAAGTAGTGGACGGGGTCATCTACAGCGCTATCAAGCGGCACGTGTGCTTAGCAATAATCTGCTCACTGATGCCCAGTTTGGGTTCCACCAGCATCACTCCTGACCTCATTACAGCCTTGGTTCAAACATGGACAAAAGAGCTGAACTCCCCAGGTGAGGTGAGAGTGACTGCCCTTGACATCAGGGCTGCATTTGACTGAGTATGGCATCAAGGAGCCCTAGCAAATCTGGAGTATATGGGAATTGGGGGAAAACTCTCCACTGGTTGGAGTCATACCTAGCACAAAGGAAGATGGTTGTGGTTGCTGGAGGTCAAATATCTCAGCTCCACTGTAGGAGCTCCTCAGGGTAGTATCCTAGGCTCAACCATCTTCAGCTGCTTCATCAATAACCTTCCTTCCATCATAAAGTCAGAAGTGGGGATGTTCGCTGATGATTGCACAATATTCAGCACCAATTGCGACTCCTTGGATACTGAAGCAGTCCATGTTCAAATGCAGCAAGACCTGGACAATATCCAGGCTTGGGCTGACATGTGGCAAGTAACATTCATGTCACACAAGTGCCAGGCAATGACCGTTTACAACAAGAGAGAATCTAACTATTACCCCTTGACATTCAATGGCATTACCATCATTGAATCCCCCACTATCAACATCCTGGGGGGTTACCATTGACCAGAAACTGAACTGGACTAGCCATATATTATTGTGGCTACAAGAGCAGGTCAGAGACTTGGAATCCTGCGATGAGTAACTCACCTCCTAACTCCTCAAAGCCTGTCCACCATCCACAAGGCACAAGCCAGGAATACTCCCAACTTGCCTGGATGAGTGCAGCTCCCACAACATTCAAGAAGCTTGACACCGTCCAAGACAAAGCAGCCCACTTGATTTGGCACCACATCCACAAACATTCACTCCCTCCATTACTGACACCTAGTAGCAGCAGTGTGTACCATCTACAAGATGCACTGCAGGAATTCCCCAAGGCTCCTTAGACACCACCTTCCAAAGCCATGACCACTACCATCTAGAAGGACAAGGGCAGATGGGATCATCACCACCTGGAAGTTCTCCTCCAAGTCACTCACCATCCGGACTTGGAAATACATCGCCATTCCTTCACTGTTGCTGGGTCAAAATCTTGGAATTCCCTTCGTAACAGCACTGTGGGTGTACCTACACTACATGGTCTGCAGCAGTTCAAGAAGGCAGCTCACCACCACCTTCTCAAGGGCAACTAGGGATGGGCAATAAATGTTGTCCCAGCCAATGAAGCCCACACCCTGTAAATGAATAAAATAATGTTCTCTGCAACAGCAACTCAGCTAGTCCCACAACTCCACCTTTTCCCTGTAGTCCTGTAAAATCTTTTCTCTTCAGGTAATTATTCAGTTCCCTTTTGAAAACCACAATTGTATCTGTCTCCACCACACACTCAGGCAGTGCATTCCAGGTCCAAACCACTTGTTGCATAATAAGTCTGTCCTGATGTGGCCCCTGGTTCTTTTTGTTAACCATCTTAGGGTTTTTGACCTTCTGCCGATGGGAACAGTTCTTCCCCATTTATGCTATCCAGATCCCTGATACGACCGGTCTTCAGGTACGTTTTCCCTATTTGTTAATGTCCTGGATAAGATACCCCAAATTGTTATGCTCCCGGGTAAGGAGGAATGAACTGGCTCCCCTTCTTTATTCAAGGCACCGCTCAGTTGGTCTCAACAAGGTTAATTTAAAAATGATCCCTTCCCTCATGGATACCTCTTACCAGTCCAAATGTATTTACGTTTTAAATGCAGCCAATTTGAGCAGGCTTTCTTGAATTAAAGAAAGAGTGAGTTTATTAGTTACTAAAACGCGAGAAAAAAATAATAAAAATGCAACACACAGATTAGAAATGAGAAGTGAGTCCAGAAATAAGAGATAAAAAGATATACAAATCTGTCTTTGGCTGGTCCATGAGGAGTAGATGATAAAACGTTATGGCCATTAAGTTGGATAATTCCTGTAGAGCTGACTTTGGGTTGTTGAGCAGTTGGTTTGGAAATTTTTGGTTCTGAAGGTTAGCTGAAAGGAGTTGTCCTGTTTCCTTTTCGACTGTGGCTTTGCTGTAACTTGCTTCCAGCAATCAGAGATTTTTTTTTTACCTGCAAGCACAGGGATGCCTATTGATGTCCTTCAGCTATGACCTTCACAGCACATCCCCGCACACCAGGCCTGGAACACCAAAAATAGCACACAGAACTAGGCTTGCAGTTGGCTTTTTAACCCCTTTTCTTGTGTATTCCCGGAAGGGAAAAAACAAATATGTCTTTCACCCAGATCTGCTTTCTTTTCAACTCACATCATGTTCACAGTCTGGGATATAACTCACATTTTGATTAGATTAGACATTAGATGGTTTCTACTGAGATGGTAATCAGCCTTCATTATCTCCACAACCATAGGAGATTCATCATTTCCTTTGAAGTGTCTCTGTATGAAATAGGCCTTGGCACATTTTTAGGTGCGACATTCCGTACCCTTGGCTATTTGGTCAAATGTAATCCACATAGGAATTTTCCAACAAGTGGTTACTTTACAGTCACAGCCAGCTTTTGCTTGTAAGTGCTTTTTAAATAAAAATACATATCTTACTTAAAAGTTCAATATGTCAGTCAGTAATTCAGGCTATGACCTGCTGTCAAGACACCCCTCATGATTTTGAACACGTCTAACAAGTCACCTCTCAACCTTCTCTTCTCCAAGGAGAACAGCCCCGAGCTTCACCAGTCTACCGCATAAGTGAAGTCTCTCATTCTAGGAACCCTTCTCATAAATCTTTTCTGCACCTTATCTAAAACCTTCACATCCTTTCCATTGAGGCTGGATTAATTTTTTTTGAATGTTCATAACTTACTTGCTTTTGTACTCTGAACCCCTGTTTATAAATCCAGGGTTCAGTATAATTTATTAACTGCTTTCTCAACCTGCCCTGCTACCGTCAATGATTTATTCACATATACACCTAGGTCCCTCTGCATTTCCTTTAGAATTGTACCCTTTATTTTATATCACCTCTCCTCGTTCTTCTAACCAAAATGTATCACTTCACACTTCTCTACATTAAATTCCATCTGCCACGGGTGTGCCCATTTCACCAGCCTGTCTATATCCTCTTGAAGTTTATCACTATCCTCCTCACAGTTCACAATACTTCCAAGTCTTACATCAAATTCAAATTTCGAGATTGTGCCCTGTACACCCAGGTCCAGGTTATAAATATAAATCAAGGAAATCAGTGGCCCCTCTATGTACCACCCTCAGTCAGAAGTAAAAAAGGTTTTCTGCAATTCATGTTTTTAATAGGTTTGAATTAAATAATTAAACTGTTGCATAATGAAATTCTAGCTATACTAAAGACTAGTGATTCAAAATACTACATAGTGAAATAAAATGCCTGCTGGCATATTTTTCAGCTAAAAAGCACAGCTTTGCTGATGTTTGGGGACTCAAATGCTAAATGCATAGGAAAACAATGTGATAGTAGATTTAGAAATGATATGGTCAACACATTTTCTTAGATCTCCTGCACCTCAAAATTTAGCACAACACCACTGGTTGAGTCACTAGTCAATGGTGAAACTGAAGGAAGCAGAGGAGATTTTCCCTATGTATGTAGGAATGTCAAAGCATTTTTGTCTTTGGGAGCTGCTTGACTACATACTGTAGAATCTCATGGTCACATATACATTTAAATCTATCTTTCCATTAATTTGCATGCATCTCCAGTTGCTAATAGAGCAGATCCTGGTTTTCTGATTTGGGATTTATCCACCACTGAGACAAGAGCATTAAAACAGCCCCTGCCAAACTTCCACATAATTTAGATAGGACAAATCAGCGAGTAAGAACTGTAAACAAGAACAGAGATGCCTGTGCTTTGTTAACTGAATAACTACATCCCAGACATTTTTCCATTTATAATGCTTATTTTCACTTGTTATCAATGGTGACAGCTCTATGGACCAGATCCAAATGTAGCTAGTGTACAGTCTGTAAATTGGCAGGATATGGAGCCAGAAATGGTCAGTGAAGTTGAACATGCAGTTAAGAAGCTAAAGAATAGCAAACCGGCAGGCCTAGATGAAATTCTTGCTGAAGTTCTGAAGGTTGGAGGAGTGACAGCAGTCAAGTCCATGAAAGAAAGCATTGACCAGATTTGGAGAAGTGGGATTTGGCCAGATGATTAGTTAGTTTCAGAGCTGGTGACAGTGTCAAAAATTCACAACACCCAATATTGCTCAAAGCATAGAACAATTAGCCTGATAAGTCATGCCTCAAAAGTGCTCCTAGAAATTACCAAGCAGAGGCTCTCATATTTTATCACACCAGAAATAGGTGAGGAACAGCTCTGTTTCACCACAGACAGAGGGACATCAGATGCCATTATAGCGCTGCTCAACATAATTGAGACATATGTCAAAAAGCAAAATGACAAGGAATTGTGGATACATTTTGTAGACTATGCAAAGGCTCAGTCCACCATGCAGAGATACAGAAAACATTGAATGGGTCTGGAGTACCTCGTCACTCGACCTTACAAGCAGGCAAAAGGTATGGTGCATGTACTTAGAGACAACAGAGCTTTTCAGTTTTGGCAAAGGAGTCAGACAAGGATGCCTGCTTTCACCACTACTTTTCAATACCATAGGAGAAAAGATCATGAGAGAAGTCAGCTCTGTTCTCCCAGAACATCTTTGGGCCAGTATTGGTGGTTACAACATCTGGAACATCAGATATGCTGATGACACCACCTTAACAGCTGAAGATGAGCAAGAACTATCTATGATGGATGAAGAGCTGAGAAAGTCAAATCTGAAGTTAAGGTTGAGCATCAACAGCAACAAGACATATTTGATGACAATTCATGGTGAGAGCAGTATGATAATTTAGTCTGCAACTACTGCGAATGTAGATCAATTTCAATTACTGGGATTAAAAGTGACGACAAATGGGGATAGCAGCACTGAAATCAAGAAAGGCTAGCAATTTCCCGCTCTACAACACATCAGCTAAATGAAGCATGGAGGGCATCCAACATTGGCCTGCACTTGCAAAAGCCCTGGTTCGGAGCATTGTGCTGTATGGGTGCGAGAGCTGGACCCTCAATAAGGCTGATGAGAAGACGATTATGGCTTTTCAAATGTCATTCATTTGGACAAAACAAAGAACCAATTAAATTGTCCAGAGGAAAATGTGAGTCCCAGCATCTCATGGGCTTTTGGCTGAAGTGAAGAAGCAGAAATTGAGAAAGTAAGAGTACTGGAAAAGGTGGAATGAGAGGCTGGTGCTGGCGACACTAGAAGGTGAAACATCAGGAAAGAACAAGTCAAGTCAGAGAGGGGCTGGGTGGGTGGACAACATCAGAAACTAAACTGAAGAAGGAATGATAGTGGCATGCAGAATTGCAGAGAACAGAGTGAGATGCCTATGGTCCCTCAAGGACTATGGTTAATTATGGATTGATTATCACTAAGTGGCTTTACAATTCAAGAAACCCACATTGATTGAACCTAACTATTTTGTGCAAAAGTTAAATCTTGAATTAAATCTCTGAGGTGAATAACTGCTGATTGTGAGAATGCATCATGCACCACATTAATTACACAGGTGAATGTTTTTCAAAACAAGCAAGTACAATTAATCTGAATCAGCAAAACGAATACAAAGCTGTAGTTGTGTGACATTTCCAAGACAATGATGGTAGTTTTCAATATAGAATGATTGCAAATGTGCAGGCAGTATTTTTCATTGAAACTGTCAATTCCTCTATGGAAATCCTTGGGCTTTATTAGTCTAGTGCTCAGTTAATTCATAGCTCCACTGGATCAGTTGGGAATTTTTATTCGTCTTCATGCATGCCTACCTGATGGACAATCTAAAATTATCAGGCACCTCATACCTCTGTACCACTGTATTGAGTCTCCAAGAAGCACCTAGATTCTATCCACAAAAATGGGTGATGCTATTAACTAAGCCCTGCAAAAAAGAAATGGATGCATATAATCTTATTGGGAATTCAATTAAATATACAGATATTAGGGATAGGCATGGACTAATATAGTAGTGTACGCTGAGAAGCTCAGAACTGCCGGGTGGGGGCAGGAGGAGGCCGAGAGCTGAAGTCAGCGCGGGCGCAGGTGAGCGGGGAATGAAAGCTCCCTGAAGGCAGAGAGCTGCCTCAGGGAGCTGAAGAATTTAAATGCAATAAAAAAATCTTAAGATCCGGAAAAAAATGCCCATTCATCAGAATCAGTCACCTGAACATACGCAAGGTGAAAATTCTGTCCATACATTTTTTTAAATTTAATAACGGAAACCTCATCCTGCCCTTGGGTGAGGTTTCCTGAAAATGCAAAGGCCGCCTGACAGATTCGCCCACCCGCCAACCATAACATTGGATGGGCAATGAAAAATCTCCATTAATTGCGCTGTTAATGGGCTTAATTGCCCTCTTAATTGTCGGCGGGCACCTTTCCGAGTTTAGCACGCATCCACCGATCGAAATATCGCACAAGTGTGCATGACGTCGGTACGCTTGCCCGATGTCATCACGTGCTATTTCACGCTCTAGCATGTCGGGCATATCGAGCAAAAAATTTTGCCCCTTATTACTAGGTTACTGACATATAGCTGATCCTCAAGTTTGTTCCTGATAATAAATTCCAATATTTTATATAGAGTAGAAGACTAATGGGTCTGTAGTTGTCTGCAATGCTGGAAATACTCAACAGATCAGGCAGCGTCTGTGGAGAGGAACAGGGTTAACATTTCAGATTGATGACCATTGTTTCTGTCTGTTTTGTCACTCTTTTAGAACATAAGTACCATGTTAGCCTACTTTCTATCTTCTTGTACTTCTCCATTGTAAGTTGACACCCTGAAACTGATGGCTGGTGCCTCACAAATTTACTCAAAGTATTAGCTATCTTGTTGTTTCAGACAGGAGGGGAGGGTTTAATTTAAACAGCCCTGATTTCTCCTCTCACCACCTGTCTGTAAACAGAAAGGTGTTTTGATTTTGATTTCCCCTTTTATATGTGGTGGCATATTTTCCCCAACCCCTCAGTTTTGGTGTGATCCAATTTCAATTAACAACTCCACAGCAAACTGGAGATAGGGTAAAATTAGATGGTTAGCTTATTTTACTCATGCTCTAAACATGGGAGGAGAGTGTTGCTACTTAGCAACAAGTACATTCATACAATAAAATAGATTTAAGGAAAAGAAAGAGGTATAGCACAAAGACCACAGAGAAGATAAGAATTATTGTTTTACATGAGCCCAGAGTCCAGAATCAAAGTCAAATGGTGTATTTTTTCAGGGTCAGCAGGTTCAAGACTGATGCTGGATAATTCGCTTTCCCAGTAGAGATGACTTCCACAATGAGATAGGCACGTGGAAATGAAATAGTCTTGTAGGCGCTGGTACTGAAATTCAGAAGCTCCAGTAGAAACAGCGTAGATGGGGGCCATGCATTCACCTGGGCTGAGATCTTGTTCTGAGCTGCTGCTTCATTGATGGTAAATGGCAGTCTGAGTTTTGCAACTCCACAAGGCAATATTACAGGCTCCAGAAGCTTGTATGGGCTGGGGGGTGCTGTGGTGGGGGGTTGTCACCTGATATGACTCCCACTTCTCTACTTTGGTTTGGACAAAGGATGTTTATTCCTTTGTACCTATACCACATGGACTGTAGTGGTTCAAGGAGATAGCTCACCACCACCTTGTCAAGGCCAATTAGGGATTGGCTATAAATGCTCCCCTAGCCAGCGATGCTCACATCCCATAATGAATTTAAAAAATCTTGAGATGTTAATATATCAATCATTAATTTTCAAAAGAGATTTCAAGGTCCTTTAACCTTGCAGACTGGTCATCTCTGTTGGCCAAGCCTAGCCTTAAAAATTTATAAATGGCTTTTATACAATTCTCTTGGATTTGATCTCTGCAGTCACAGGGGTCAATAGCGCCTCTTTAGAGATAACAAGATGGCAGCTGTTCTGAATGCCAGAAAGTCCCTTTTGTTCGAGTCATGGCCAGCAATTTGTTTCAGTGCTATTTGCAACTTTAATAGTCTTCACCAGTGTTCTGACTGCTTTTTATTGTTATGGCACCAAAACAATGTTTTACTAAAATAATGTTTTAGCATTACTCACAGCCTCTGTTTTTGTTAGTAATACTTTGGTCTTGTTGTGACTTTGTATCCATGAACTTTCTGAAAATATCCTGAATACACTAGCAAAAAGTAACTCACACAGACAAGGTCAATGGAGTTGTGGATTGTCACAAAAACTGGCCTCAGACCCCCTGGGGAGACTGTTGGGTATGACTGAAGTCCTGAGAGAAATCTTACCTCTTAGCAATGTCAATTTGGAGAAGAGTGCCTCAACAACTTTTTTGGAAGAGGAAAGGCCTGTCACAACTTGCTATTGGATCCAGTGTTACTAAAGGATAAGACAGCCTGTTGACAAGTCAGGGGTGAGTTTTGCTTAGTCACTATTGTTGAGGGGATAGTGGGAGGATCCCCTACATCATGGTTCCTAGTGAAATTGCTGATATACTCTCCCTAAATGCATGTACTAATGATGTGTTACAAGTTATGTTGAGTTTACTATCCACACAAAATAATTTCAAAACTGCAAAGTGATTTTTAAAATGTGAAAATTATTGAAGCATCAATGCTGACATTGTAAGACAGAGCTTAAATAGACTTGAGTGGCATAAACTATGCAACAGGCTGTATTTAACTACAGACTAATTCTATTACATGATATAGAGCCACACCTAGTTAAACAAAATTTTGTATCTGTTCGAACCTGCATTTTGCAATTAGATTTGAATGTTGGCAATGGCCGTATCTGTCTGTTCACTATAGTAGTATAAACTTCCACGTTTTTTTTTATCCAAGCCTGGCTCTTGCCTATTCTAACATTTGAATAAAAACTGCTGAAAGAAAGTTTACGAAAAAATATTGAATGATCAATTACATAAGATAGTCGCTTGATAGGGCAGAACTTGAGTATTGCTGAAAGAAGAGACATGCTATCAAAGCTTTTCACCTTGCACTCATCAAGACAGATGCAAGAATGCTAAATTTCAAGGGGAGCATGAGAAAATGGTGCTGACTGGTTGGCGAGTAGACTCTGGCCAAGACCCTGCCATGGAGAATGCACGGGGTACTATTGTTCCCCAGGCTTTTGTTTAATTCAAAAAGAATGCAATGCCTGGACATATTCCTTTTGCCTGCAGAGGGCAAGACCCTGCGTATGAATATATGTGCTCATGAATGGCCCTAAGGCCGCCACCTTTGGACATAAATAGTGCCCAGTCAACCTGAAATTACCCTGTAAGGGTAAAGTATCTAAAAACATCATTTGAGCATCAGGTGAAGCTGGTGGTTTCATGCTGCTACTATGCATTAGCAACAGGATTGGTATTTTCCACTAATAGGATGTTGCTGTCAAGCCAAAAAGATATTTTACCTACTGCACAAATGAGTCCCTTCAGCTGTTCACAGTAGGTGGCCGTATTCAACCAGCCCATGCTTGCAAAACTCAGAACATAGTGTCTGACATTCGATGTGATTCCACACTTACTGCAAAATCCCTGCTAAAAATTACACTAACAACCAATTAATTTATGATTATCAGTTGGGCTTGCAATGTGGTTCACTTACACTTGCTAGAAGCTACATATATTCATATGCAGGGTCCTGTCCTCTGCAGGCAAAAGGAACATGTCCAGGAATTGCGTTTTATTTGAATTTAACAAAAGCCTTGAGCGATAATAGTTTCCTGGTGCATTCTCCATGCCAACATCATGACCAATTGGTGGCAATTTGCCAACTAATCAGACCCCTTTTCTCATGCAGTATAAATTGTTGCTCCCTTTGTAATTTGGCATTCTTGCATCTGTTCTGATGAGTGCAAGATGAAAAGCTTCAATAGCATGTCTCTTTTTTCGGCAATGCTCAAATTACATAAGACTACCATAATTTTAACTTGTGGCAAAGACATAAAATGGGCAATATTGAATTGGTCACTCGTTATACACATTTCCTGATTATCCTTCCCTTTGAAGCCATGTCAGACTATCTTCCCACCAATCCAACTGAATTTCTTAAGAACCAAAGCATTCTGGTCGAGTGTTTCAATCAAGAGCTATACATTCATCTAGTAACATGTAATTCCCCATTATGTTATTAAATAAATTCAGTTTTAATGCCATAGAGCTCAGAATAACATTTACTATTCATGTTGAAGATTGTATTATAATGCCCAGTTAGGCAAAGACATGATGGTTGGCTCAGCTGGTGAAATATCCCTGGTGTGATATTGAGCCTAACAATAACTTGCATTTATGGAACATCTTTAACAGTGCAATTTCCTACAAAGCTTTACAAAGAGGAAACCAGATGCCAACCAAAAGCTTGGGAGCTGGGTTATAGGAAGTATGCTTGAACAGATGGATTTCCAGGAAGCTTTCCAAAGTATTGAAATGCGTCAAGGTTTGGTGAAATTAGTTTCATGGGGTGTGATAACTGAAGGCTGTGCCTCCCATACTGGAGTGAAGAGTGAAAGGGAAAGGGAGTGCACAGTAGATCGGAGCTGATGAGTATTGGAGGAGGTTGTCAATGTTGAGAATGGAAAAATTTATAGACAAGGACAAGAATTTTGGCCTGATTGCAATTTATCATTTAAGGGATAAAGTTAGTGATTTTGTTAAAATAACAACCCAAGGAATTCACATAAATTAGTTGAAACAAAATAGAAATGCATTTTCCTTCCTATCTCATAATTTAAACAAAAACTGTACGGAAAAAAAATTGATAAAGCTGCCTCAAACAGCAGCTACCTTACTTCCAAAAATAATCCAGACTTTAAAAACAGCCTCCAAATGAAACAAATTCACTGACTTGGACTGTGCTGTACTTGTTTACCTTGAATTGTCAGTCAACCACGTGGGTATGACAATAACCACAGACTCCAGATTTACTGCAGCCTGTAGCCACCAACACATCTGACTAATGGGTAGCTTAAAGGTTATAATGTATACTATACTTATATATATATATATATATATATATATATGGAGTCTTATTTTCCCAAAATATGTAACTAACTTCATGTAATAAATTACTTTTTGAAGTGCAGAGGCTGTTGTTATACAGGGTATACATTTAAAGAAATATAACATTGTTCATATCACTGCAATCTCAGAAACTGCAAACAATCTGAAATCTTTGTTTTTATGTTGTGAAAGATAGTAGGGGAAATAAAACTGTAAGGCTATGCAACTCTATGACCAGTCACACACGCAATAAAGAAAACATCTTGAATGATGATTCTTTTGAACATTTCTTTGAACTGAGTTCCCCTTTAGGCCATATTACACAATTGTTGTGCTGTTAAATTGTTAAAGGTTGTGATTTGAATACATCTGAGTACGGCATCATTTACACAATATGTTGTTAAGATGAAATATTTAAATCAGATAATAACAGAATGGGGAATGCTTTATACAGATTAAACTTTATACAGATCAATCAGCCTGCTACAATTAGCCCAGCAATTGTTCATTAGGGTTCCAGTATTATCAAAGTGGTTCATTTATAATGGAGATATAGAAACAATACCCTTATGGGGCAGTCCAGAAAATTAAAACCCAGGAATCATTCTAATGGAGGAGAAGTAACCAGCTGGTCAGAGGTTGGAACTGTGTCCCATGAGCATTCTAATGCATGAAACAGTTTAGCGCTGGTCCAGAAGGGCAGGAATTTAAACTGCAGCATCTCTTGTCATCCTGATCTGCTTGTCTCAACTACAGGTTCTTCTTTTCTCCTGTCATGGAGGCACTGACTGAAGTTCCATGAATGCTGGGCTCTATCCAATATCTCACCTTAAGTGACCATTATTCATCTTTGACCTTAGATGGTGAGGTTGATGACTGGCTATGACAACAAAGTTTTACTTTTTTCCTTCATCAAATGTGCAGAGGCGGAGTTAGGTCGATAGGTTGGGGGTTATAAATCCAGGCTTGTCTGATTTGGCACAATACAGCCATGAAAACATCTTCCAATGCTGTGTAGCCATTTTTTTTATTCATTCATGGGATGTGGGTGTTGCTGGCTAGGTCCAGGTCCATCTTTAATTGCCCTTGTTCAGGGAGCATTTAAGAGTCAACCACATTGCTGTGGGTCTGGAGTCACACGTAGGCCAGACCAGGTAAGGACAGCAGACTGCCTTCCCTAAAGGGCATTAGTGAACCAGATGGGTTTTTACAACAATCTACAATGGTTTCATGGTCATCATTAGGCTTTTCAAATTCAAATTCCACCATCTGCTGTGGCGGGATTCAAACCCCTGTCCCCAGAGCATTGGGTCTCTGGATTACTAGTCCAGCAACAATACCACTACGCCATTCACATCAGACACAAAGCAGCAACATAATTGTGATTGGGAATTCAAATTTAAGCAAGTAAATTATTTTCAGTCAGCTTTGCACAAGCTCTGATGTGCAAAATTTGCAGACTTCACAGTGTTTGGGAAGGTTATGCCCACAAATACCCCTCACCACCCAATGGCTCTGCCAATGTCCATTCTGATGCATTTTCTAGCAGTAATCATTGGATATTGATCAGAATGGAAATTGTCTGATTCTTCTCCCTGTCCAATGTCAAATGCAGCCTCAACTCAGTTGAAACTATTGTTAGCTCTAAACTTCCATTGATTGAAATCAGTGGCAATTGCGCAGACTGGAGAACAAACTTTTTGTGTATTGCTCAATTCTACATCAAGTAGTGCATTTATTCACTAAGCCACTAATTCAATCAATTCTGAGCTGGAGTTTCAATGAGAGCTGAAGGAGATAGTCAGGGGGAGACTAGAGCTGACGATAGCCTGGTTCACCCCACCTGATTTGTAACTACTCAGCCACTGATCGGCCTGCACTTGCAGATGTCATGGAAATATCCATAGCGACAGCACAAACCACAGTCTCTGAAACAGAAGCAGTTTCTAGTTTTTTTCCACAAATAAAACTTACTTAAGAACTGTTCCGAACTACTCCAATGTCTTGTTATATTTTGGATTTTTAGGTATTCTACTTGGATTCATCACCACCAGGTGTACCCGTAAGCAGACCTTTCCGATAAGTTAACAGATTTAAAAGTGCTGCAGCCTCTTTAATTTATAAACAGCTGTTTCTCTGTCCACGTTAACCACAGTACTATGCTTCAAATTTAAGGTTGCCAAGCTATTACTTACATTACTTAGTAAAGCCAGTGGCAGCTTGCAACAAGCCTAGCAGGAAGTTGGTTGGGTGTGGAAGTACCTAGCAATGATCATGGATTCTGTTGAGGTGTTGCGCTTGTCTATGTGTCAGTATTAACTTTGTGCTCTGAATTAACGTAACAGAATTAAATAACAGAATGAATCATTTTTGGCGACTCTGTACTGCGCTCCCTCCAAGGTCAGCATATCCTTCCTAAAGTTTGGTGCCAAAAACTGAACATAGTACTCCTCTTTCTGAATTATCTTGCCTATTCCTGCTTAATGTTCAATCTTTTCAGGCTTTGAGATTTCTTTTTGGCAAAGGGTGGACACTCAAAACGTCAACTCTGTCCTCCCCACAAACTTGACCTGCCTGAGGGTTTCCAGCATTTTCAGTTTTTCTTTTGCCTTTTGACAATGTGTTCAAAAGCCTGAGCCAACCAACATAGGGATGTAACATCATTTCTACCCGGCAGAACCAGTGTACAAGATCCTTTAAGATAACAGGATTCCTTTAAATAAGCACCATCACAAAGTTCAGAGGTCAAGTATAAAAAGCTATGTCATTATCAGATCTTCTACAGCGACTAGCGTCCTTCTAGTTATAGCATATTCTCAGGGATTTATTAAATAAATTAGACTTTTTTTTTCAGCCTGAAAATCCTTCAGCCCTGAAAAAGTTATTTTATTTATTTTTTATTTTGGGGTGGGCTCTAAATTCCTACTGGCCAGATATTGCTGAGCTTTGTGGAGACCTCCATTCCCCTCAGTAGGACAGTGTCGATATTTCAGAGCCTACCTGGCAGTGCCATTCCTTGGCAAACAGCTGCGCTGGCTGTATAATTAGGAGTGGGAGGCTGGAGCGTGAGGACTGTCAGCGAGAGAGAGAGATATCCCTGTGTGCGCGCGCGCCCCTCTCTGATCAGCCGCTCTGACAGCTGCACACACACACACACACACACACAGTATATTATCGTGTCCCTTCCCAGGGACAAGCCATGCATTCTCATCTCAACCTCCACCTAAGGTACGGGATGGATTAACGCACCTCCACTCTCTGGATGTCGCCAGAAACCATTCCACGCAGGCAGCCCGGGGAATGGATTGGGGTTGGAAAAAGGATGAAACTTGGAAATGCAGCGCAGGAAGGTAAGCACATTCCATTGAAATAGAGCGACGGGGCAGTCGGAATATTTGTTAGGAATTGCCTTTATCTTTGCTGGGATTGGACGCTGTCTCCATCCAGCGCCTGGTGACCGATGGCCACTGGAATGATGACCATGTTCGTGGTGGTTCGGATTTCCAAATTGTGCTTTCGGCAGCGGTTCAAGGGTTTTGCTGCAGCCCTTGGCTATTTGTTCCTATGCAGGATTTTTTTTCCTCTCTAGGAGGTTACATGCGGCAGCTTGTCTCCAAAAAGTCTTGTCTTCGACTGAAAGATTACCTCTGGGTCCTAACGCCCCCGGTCACAATTTTCGTTTTAATAAATAAATGTGCATAACACACAACTGCCTACTAATGAAAGGTATCTGTACTAAACTGATCATCACTCAGGTCACTTGTCATCACGCAAGACCGTATCTGCCTCCCAGTCATTAGAATATGATGGAAGTGCCAGAGGGAATCTTAATTGATTTATAATAAAATGTTATTTATTATAAAGAAATGTCTTTAATATGTCGTACAATTTCCCTTCATAGGCTAATATTCACAGGTCTTAGAAGGGAGATGTGTCACCCTGCAGAGGGGTTTGAATGGTTTGTTATTTCTGGAAGAAAACCTGAAGGTACTCTTCCTGTAGAGCTTTTTTCTTCAATTTATCCAATTTATTGTAAAGAGCTATAAAACAGGGCAAAAAATATGTTTTGTCTTATAAAGCAATTTGATAGGATGTATTAAAAGTTAAACTTTTTAAAGGCAATAAGCACAGAAGAGTCACACACAAAAACAAAAAATGCTGGAAAAACTCAGCAGGTCTGACAGCATCTGTGGAGAGAAAGACAGAGCTAACGTTTCGAGTCCGTATGACTCTTCTTCAGAGCTAAAGGGAAGTAGAAATGTGGTGAAATATATACTGTTGAAGAGGGGTGGAACAGGTGAAGCTGGATAGAAGGCCAGCGATAGTTGGAGGCAAAGGAGAGATTACAAAAGATGTCATAAACAAAAGGTCAAAGGGCTGTTAATAGTGGTTGTGATACTAGCTAAAGGAGGTGCTAATGGTGACATAAAGAGTGGAAAGCAGAATGTGATAATGGACAGACCAGAGTAAGCACTCTAGAAAGTGACAGATGGTCCTAGTGGGGGTGGGGTGGGGGGAGGGAATGGTGGTGGGAAAAAAGATCGAAAATAGGCCAAAAGCTGGGGATAAAACAATGAATAAAAATGGAAATACATTTAAAAAATAATAATAATGAAAATAAGTGGAAAAATAGATAAAAATTAAAAAATAAAAATGAATATAGAAAAAAGGGGGATCAAAAAGGGGTGGAGATAGAGGAGAAAGTTCATGGTCTGAAGTTGTTGAACTCAACTTTAAGGCCGGAAGGCTGTAAAGTGCCTAATTGGAAGATGAGGTGCTGTTCCTCCAGTTTGCATTGAGCTTCATTGGCACATTGCAGCAGGCCAAGGACGGACACGTGGACAAGAGCGCAAGATGGTGTGTTGAAATGGCAAGTGACAGGAAGTCTTGGTCATGCTTGCGGACAGACCAAAGGTATTCTGCAGGAGTCACCCAGTCTGGGTTTGATCGCTCCAATGTAGAGCAGACTGCACTGGGAGCAGCGAAAGCAGTAGACCAAATTGAAGGAGGTGCAAATGAAGTAGAAAGGAGTGTTTGGGCCCTTAGACGGTGAGGAGAGGGGGGAGTAAAGGGGCAATTGCATGGGAAGGTGCCATGGGAGGGGGTTGAGGGTGATGGAGGAGTGGACCAGGGTGTCCCAGAGGGAATGGTCACTGTGGAATGCTGACCAGGGGGTGGGGTGGGGTGTGAAGGGAAGATGTGTTTGGTGGTGGCATCATGCTGGAGTTGGCAGAAATGGCGGAGGATGATCCTTTGAATGCGGAGGCTGGTGGGATGAAAAGTGAGGACAAGGCGGACCCTATTATGATTCTGGGAGGGAGAGGAAGGTGTGAGGGAAGAGGCGCTGGAGGTGGGAGATATCCCATTCTCTCAGTTCCTTTGCCTCCGTCGCATCTGTTCCGATGATGTCACTTTCCAAAACAGTGTTTCTGACAGGTCTTCCTTCTTCCTTAATCGAGGTTTCCCACCCACGATGGTTGACAGGGCCCTCAACCGTGTCCAACCATTCTCTCATGCCTCTGCCCTCATACCTTCCTCTCCCTCCCAGAACCATGATAGGGTCCTTCTTTTCACCTGACTTTTCACCCTACCAGCCTCCGCATTCAAAGGATCATCCTCCGCCATTTCCGCCAACTCCAGCATGATGCCACCACCAAACACATCTTCCCTTCATCCCCCCTGTTGGCATTCCATAGGGACTGTTCCCTCTGGGACACCCTGGTCCACTCCTCCATCATCCCCAACACCTCAACCCGCTCCATGGCACCTTCCCATGCAATCACAGAAGGTACAACACCTGCCCATTTATTTCCCCCCTCCTCACCGTCCAAGAGCCCAAACACTCCTTTCAAGCGAAGCAGCGCTTCACTTGCACTTCCCTCAATTTGGCCAACTGCATTCGCTGCTCCCAATGTGGTCTCCTCTACATTGGAGAGACCAAACGCAGACTGGGTGACTGCTTTGCGGAACACCTTCAGTCTGTTCTCAAGCATGACCCAGGCCTTCCTGTCGCCATTTCAACACACCACCCTGCTCTCATGCCCACATGTCTGTCCTTGGTCTGCTGCAATGTTACAGTGAAGTCAATGCAAACTGGAGGAACAGCACCTCGTCTTCCGATTAGGCACTTTACAGCCTTCCGGACTTAACATTAAGTTCGACAACTTCAGACCATGAGCTCTCTCTTCCATCCCCACCCTCTTTTGATCCCCCTTTTTTCTATATTCATTTTTATTTCTTTTCCACTTATTTTCATTATTATTATTTTTTAAATGTATTTCCACTTTTACTCATTGTTTTACCCCCAGCTTTTAGCCTATTTTCGATCTTTTTTTCCCACCACTATCCCCTCCTCCCACCCCACTCCCACTAGGGCCATTGGTCACTTTCTAGAGCGCTTACCCTGGTCCGGCCATTATCACATTCTGCTTTCCACTCTTAATGTCACCATTAGCTCCTCCTTTAGCCAGTATCACCACCACTGTTAACAATCCTTCGACCTATTGTTTATGACATCTAGTGCAATCTTTTCTTTGCCTCCGCCTATCGCTGGCCTTCTATCCAGCTTCACCTGTTCCACCCCCCTTCAACAGTATATATTTCACCACATTTCTATTTCCCTTTAGCTCTGAAGAAGAGTCATACGGACTCAAAACATTAGCTCTGTCTTTCTCTCCACAGATGCTGTCAGACCTGCTGAGTTTTTCCAGTATTTTTTGTTTTTGTTTCAGATTTCCAGCATCCGCAGTATTTGGCTTTATTTAAGCACATAAGAGTGATAAGTAGTGTGCCTTTAAATCTAGTTTGAATGCATGAGCATATTTTATTGACAAACCCAGGTAAAGAGCCAATACCCATGGGGCAGGAGATGACCAAGTTTAAAAGAGTAAAAGAGAAGACAGTGTAAATCAGTGATAAAATATTGCCAAGCCTGAAGATTGTAGGGAGGAAAATTGATAAAGGGAGTCATACAATTTTGATGACATGGGAAGAATATGCTACAAAAGGAGATTGCAGGATGAGGTTTGATTTCAACACTTTAGAAATGACCAGTATTACATTTAGCTGTTCCAGGCAAACCATGTGCTCAACTCAACACTTGCTTCTAAGAGGAAGCTGTGTGACACCAAAGAAAAGCATGTGCACCATGGTGCTATACTCTCTGGTGTTTAGAAGAATGAGAGACAATCTCCATGAAACATACAAGATTCTGAAGGAGCTTGATAGGGTGGACACTGGGAGATTGTTTCTGCCTGGTGGGGAATCTAAAACATGGGGGCAAAGTCTCAGGATAAGAGGTGCTAAGGTGAGGAGAGATTATTTCACTTAAAGGGTTATGAACCTTTGGAATTGGTTACCTTAGAGGATCATGGATACCCCATCGTTAAATGCATTTAAGGCTGGCTTAGACAGATTTTTGGTCTCTCAGGGAATCAAGGGATATGGGGAGTGGGCGGAAAAGTGGAGTTGAAGCCCAAGGTCAGCCAAGATTGCATTGACTGATGGAGCAGGATCAACAGGCATGTGGTCTACTCCTGCTCATATTTTTTGTGTTCTTGTACTCTTGATTTTGTACTTGGTATAGGTTGTTTGGTGCTGAATAGTGTAATGACTTCATTGTTTTGTTTTTGTGCAGTTTGGCAGTGGTGAGGATATGGCAGAAAAAACCAGAGCCCCCTTTTATTTGAAGATCTAGATTATTATGGAAGAAGAAGAGCATATCTTTTTAAAATGCCTCCCATTGCAAAAAAGAGCCCTTTGTTTTCAATAGCAGTTTGGTGGTCTGAGTGTTTCAATCAAGATGGTACTATACCCTGGCACCCTCAAGTTGGGCTTGAGGTTGGCCACTTGGCTGAGTCGTTTCCTCTAATCAATTACTAAGGTGCTTGACATTACCATAAGAATTCTTACCATTTAATTGGTCCTAATCCTTTATGATGTATCCAGGTAGAATATGGCAGGAACACCATAGATAACATAAGTTGAAGTTTTATGCCACCTGCCCCATCCCCAGAATTGGGTTGGAAGGCAAGAGGAGCATAAAATAGAGTGGAATTGGAGTGGTTGCTGTGATATTTTACCAGCAGCGGGGTAGGTGGCAGGTGAACTGTTCACCCTTAGATCAATTGAGACCCTTAAGTGGCCACTTAATGGTCACTTAAGGGCTTCTTCCCACTGCCACTGGTATTCTACCACTGGTGGATAGGCACCTTCCAGTGAAACCTGGTGGCCTTCCTGTAGGCTCAAGGGAATTCCCTCCTGATTGGGCACCATGTGACCCACAGAGGGCCCCCAGTGTGTTGATTAGAGGAAACAACTCAGCCAAGTGGCCAACCTCGAGCCCAACTTGAGAGTACCATGGTATAGTGCCATCTTGATTGAAACACTCAGACCACCAAACTGCTCTCTTTTGCAGTGGGATACATTTTATATTCTTCCATAATAATCTAGATCTTCAAATAAAAGGGGGCGCTGATTTTTTTGCCATATCCTTACCACTGCCAAACCGCACAAAAACAAAATGATGGGGCAAGGGCCACCCCTGCTGATTGGGTATATCAATCAAGCAGGTCTGCCTGATTGGCCCCAGCGATCCCTAACCCCTTGATTTACCTTTACTCCAGGCTTACCCGATGGTCACTGGTCCAGGTGCTGCTGTAATCCCAGCAGTAGCCATTGCTCCTGGTGGCACTGCTGGGACTGAAGGCCAGCAGTTCTTGGAGGACGAACATCCTGCTTCACAGGGACGAGGCCATGACTTCAGGCAACTAATTGCCTAAACAATGTAAAGTTTAGTCATGGATTCAAGGGCTGGCGGAGGCAGGCTTGTCCTCAACTTTACAGCTGCTAGGCGGGCCACCTTCTCCATGCAAAATCCTGGCCAAGGTAGCAGAAATACGTGATGCATTGCCCAATAAAATTTTGTGCTGTCACCAGTAAAAAGAAGGCTGACTGCTTTAACTGAAACATATCTAGCCAGGGTTGATTAACGCCAATATTTATTTTTTTGTTTTTCTCAGTAAGGGAGCCATCCTACTTAACCAAATAATTTAACCCTGTAATTGACATGAATTTACTGATTCAATATATTAAAGCAATATTCCATCATAGGGTTAACAACTGGCCCATCCTCAAATAGTCACTGGAAATATCCTATCTATTTTCCGCTTTTAAATCAAAAGCATATTTATAATAAGTTTTAACTTTTTGAATTCACTTCCTTGAGAATCTCAGAATTTCCAGTGTTCGTATTTCCAGGTAAGGAAACTTAATGGGGTAGATTCTCAATTTTCTGCATAAAACTGGCATTGTGGATTGGGTGCCAGTCTGATTTTCATTGCTATTGAAATCAATAAAATTACATAGCAGTTACAACCTAGAAACAAGTCATTCAGCCCAACCAGTCTGTGTTGGTTGGTGTTGCGCTCTACATGAATATATTTCATTAACGTTATCTATTTTCAGTTCTGCTTTTAATGTTGTGTGAACCTGAACCCCCAAATCCCTCTGCTCTTTCATATTATCCAATCTTCTTTTTCCTTTCTTTTGTTTTACCAAACTGTGTAATCTCACATTTACTAATATTGATTTTGATTTGTAATTTTTATACCATTCCACCATCTTATTGATATCTTTTTGTAACCCCCTTTGGTCCTCAGAACTATTTGCTCTGTCTCCTATTTGAGTATCATCAGCGAATTGGACATGATTCTCTCTAGCTCTTTATCCAACTGATTGATAGGCACAGTGAATAAGGACAGCCACGGAACAGAACCTGGGGGGCGTTGCTACTCAAATTCAACGACTCTGAGAAACTACCTATATCTTCCCTCCAAACAGGTTTTTAAGTGTATTTGCTTCCCCTCCATCTAATTCCATACAGTTCAATTTTCTCCAAGTAGTGCCTTGTCAAGGGCTTTCTGAAAGTCCATGTATACTATATTCAATGTGTTTCCCCGTCTACCATATCTGTTACCACCTCAAAAAACAGGATTTTGTTAAACACAATTTTATTTTTTGAATTCAAAGGAATACTAGCTAAGTTTAACCTTTTATATCCTAGTATGATTCTGGTAAATCTGCATTGTAACCAATTAAAGCCCACCCAGCGTGATGTCCGGCGGGCAGCGCTATGCGCTTCCTGTGCTGGCGGGGGGGGGATTCCCCAAAAGCGAGAGCGCGCTCTTACACGCTTGCACAACAAAGAGTGCACATCTCCCTGAGGCTAAGCGCTGCCTCAGGGAGATCGCCGACACTTTTAAAAATATTAAAAATAGAAAAAAAAATTCCCTAATATGCCCCTCATGTGACAATGTCACATGAGATGGGACATGTTCATAATTAACATAATAAATTTATTAAAAATTTAAAAACCCTGCATGAAACCTCATCCCGCCGCTGGATGAGGTTTCATGTTTTATCTGTTTGCCGCCAGGGCTCCTGGCCTGCCTGCCAACCTTAAGGTTGGACAGGCAGGTATACTAAGTACTTTAATTGATCTGTCAATGGCCTCAATTGGCCATTGACAGGTCGGCGGGCCCACAGCTGATTTTGCTGTGCCCCCGCCTTCCTGAAAATTTAAATGGACCGGGATGATGTCGGGGGTTCCGCCCGACATCACCCCGCGTCATTTTACGCGTCGGCAAGCGGGCCCCGCCCCCTGTTCATCGAAGGCAAAATTCTGCCCTTGGAGTTTGAAACCCAAAGTGTGCAGACCAGACCTGGTAACAGCAGATCTGAACTTCGATTCATTTGGATAGGCAGGGTAACCCTTTGGAGAGGTAAGGCACACCTTGGGATCTGGTCCCGGGACACTTTTGGTGGAGGTCAGGTGCCCTTTGGGGGAGATAATGGGCCATAACTTCCAAAATGTGAAATGGCAGGCACCCGACTGCGATAATGAGTGGTTGTGAAATTAGTCATGCAGCACTAATTAAGAAACAGAAGCCCTCAGGTTTATGTCAACAGACAGAGTAAAATAGCAAGCAATCATTTTTTGACAGGACAACCTCCCAGCCCCTGACTACCCCCCCCCAACCACAGGACTCCTCCTACACGGAGCTCCTCCCACCCCCAAGGGACTACATCCCCTGACAGGAACTACCCAGCCCACAGGATTCCCCCCACCCCCACAGCACTCCACCCCCCACCCCCACCATGGGGGCATCACATTTGGGGGTCATATTTGGGGGTGCCACAAAAATGTGCTGGGGAACCCCACCACCCCCAACCCCCAGTGCCCGGAAGTTCCCAGGTGAAGTTTCCATGCCAATTGCCAGGGAAGTGCAAACTTCCCTTGGGCAATTGCCCTGCACTGGGAACTATCAGAAACTGCGATTTATAATGTGATCTTTGGATGGCTCCGACTGGGTTACATCAGTCGTTACCCATAAAATGTTAGAAGAATTAAAACCAATTCTCACTTCTGGGTAACTATTGTACAGTCCCACACCAACCCCACCCCCCAAACACTCTCCTGAACCACCAGGGGACAATCCCCCAGCCCCTGACTCACCCCACCCCACCCCCCCACCACCCCCAACACCACAGGACTCCTCCTACATGGGGCTCCTCCCACCTCCAAGGGACTACATCCCCTGATGGGAACTTCCCAACCCACAGGCTTCCCCCCACCCCCACAGGACTCCCCAACTCCACGGGGACTCCACCCCCACCCCACCACAGGGACCCCTCCACCAGGCCCGGCTTCCACACTCCTGCCACTACCAGGCTCAACTGCCGACCTCCCCTTACCAGCCAGGCCAATTTCCCCCCCACCAGCCCATACACCCCCCCTCCCCCTGCAGGTCTAATACATGGACAAGCACAACACCTGCTCCCCACCCCCGCCAGGGCCTGGCTGGACCCGACACCCCACCCACCAAGATCTGACCTGACCTGACACCAACCCCCCAACAAGGCCCCACAACCCCTCCCAAAGCCCAACATGACCCAACACCCACTCCATCCTACGCACCTATCTTATATACTTACCTTCTCCATGCCTTGTCAAAGACCTTTAAACTTGGCTGGACCCCAAACTAACTTGGTCTATGGCAGCTACTGCACTAAAAAGGGGGCGTGGGTGTACTTACCTCTGACTCTACAGCCTGCGACGCTAGGCCCCGGGGACGCACTGTACTGCCCAGATCTAGCTCAGCCTGAGTTGGAAGATTGAGCAAGATAGGATTGCCTGGATTTCAAGGTAAGAACTTTCAAGCGGAGTGGCAATCTGACTCAGTTGACACTCCATTGGAAGTTACTGCCCAATGTGCATAAAAGAATGTATAAACTTATTACTGTCAAGCTCATTTGAACTGCCAACAGGCCTTTTAAAATCAACTGTCAGAAGCAGCTGTCAGGAGGACCTGTCAAAGGGAGCTGTCAAGGGGACCTGTCAAAAGCACCTGTCAAAGGGAGCTGTCAAGGCATTTAAAAGTCCTGTCATTTAAATCTTGAAGAAAAATGCTTGTAGTGTTGAAAAAAATGATTGCTTGCTATTTTACTCTGTTAACATAAACCTGAGGGCTTCTGTTGCTTAATTAGTGCTGCATGACTGAGTTCACAACCATTCATTATCACAGTAGGGTGCCTGCCATTTCACAGTTTGATTGACAACTACAATTGTTTATAGAGTCTTTGATATGGGATTATGAATTACAATGCTTATTGTAAAAAGAGATTGTGCACTTGAATGAAATATTTGTTGTTATAAGGCTTTATTTAGTTGAAAGAATGTAAATGTAGTAAATGGGTTTTTCTAAATGAGAGTTTTTTTTCAATATAATGAAATCTGCTATAGACACTTAGAATTCTCCTGTCTCATGCGCACCTGACCCGGGAGCGAAAATCTAGGCCTATGTTGATCATGCCACAATAAATTGTATGCCTACCCATAGGAAACATTCCTCATTATAAAAGATACAATATAAAACAGAGGTGAAGGTGTAGTCCACAAAGGAATCAAAATTGTTGTGTATTTTCTAAGGGTTAGAGACTGTTTCCTTTGGTGTCCATTGGAGGTGCTTCTGAATGATATTAACTGAAAAGTATTCTAAACCCTTTGTGACATTGACATTGACATTGAGGGATCGACTAATCATGTGACTCACAGAAAAATATTTTCCTGATGTATTTTCTATATGATTATATTAGAAACTCTAAATAAGGTTGCTGAATGCATGAAGGGTGTGCTGCTTATATACAAATCTACATATTAACTGTGAGGCAATCTCATTCATCCCTTTATCCAAAATAACACTGACAAAGTTGCCTAATTGGTCAGTTGGTGAATGCATGGTGTGATGTGATACTGAGCAAAATAGTTCCAGCTTCCATTTCCTAGTTTGTGCTGAGCTTGTTGACCTCAAATTCAACTGCAGCAAGGGGGTGCTATAGTTGGCCTCAGCATCCTGGGCGAGGGAAGAGAAGAGTCAAAGTTCACTTTGTGCATGTCAGGTGAAGAGCACAAGTGTAATAACCCCCATGACTGAGCAGCCTGAAAGCAGTCACTGCCTTGCTACACATGTGAAAGATGTAACTCGGGCAAACTACTGGAGAACTGTGTACTCTTGTAGAACCGTTTGCCAGTGTGATTGAGTGCCTCCATGAGACAAATTTTAAAATTGGTAAAACGACCAAACATGCTGCCAGATCATTTCATAACCACACTTGGGTAAAAATATAGTTCTCTCTTACCTCTGATGTAAACTGTGGGGTGAAATTTCCTGAGGAGTTTAATTCAAAAGTTAGACCTGAAATTATGCCCATTTTGCCAATCTCATTAACATATGAAACAATATAAAATTGGAGTATGCAAGTGGAAATCACCATAAACAATCAAGACCAAGGAAAGTGTGGAACTCATCATATATTTTCCTCCCTTAAGTATTAAAAATAACATTTCAAGCCATCTAGCCATCTTTCATGTATGTTTAAGAACATGCAATAATGGAAGCTTTTTGGTTTTTAACATGACTCTTTCTGGAGTTGTAAAAATACATTGAAACAAACAGAAAATAGAGAGCAGGTAGGTCTTAGTCAGAATAAATAGTAAAAAAAATCCTCTCAAAAAATCACAAAAGGAATTCCCAAAAATGCCTGTTGTGCTAGGACTAGAATTCTGGGCTTAATTTTGCATCTGCATTGAACCAATATAATTACAAGATATGCATTTATATGGTTCTTTAGTCTCTTGGCCTATATTAGCCTCCAAGATATGCGCAGCGCCAGTATCTGAGGTGGTGGGCTGCAAGCTATTATAATGATCCAAGAAGCATTCCAGTGCAATGATCAATAGAGGGCATAAAAGATGAAGGAAATTCAGGCATAGGCCAATTATGTGTGCCCTAGTTTGCTCAATTTTTTTAGTGCTGGTAATTGCTTTAAGGTTCGAATATGCAAGTCACCAGGCGCAACTACATGGGAAATTTCACCCATATAAATCAATCTTAATCGGAGGCCCTTAGGACCCTGGAGAAATGACTTGATCAGCTGGGTTACAACAGCTGCTTACCACAAAGATGGAAAGTCAAAAGAAATTAAACTGTGCTAAGATATGGTAATTGTATGTATGCTAAGTACTTCGAACAAAAGAATGCTATCCTGTGGCACATTTTTCCCCACAAAAGTTGTTTTTAACTTAATTGCTTATTATTGATGCTGCAACTTTCCTCAGATCAGTTTTGCACATTAACCGAACCCACTGGGCAACAAATTGCTTCACCTAACAGCGCTTGTAGTGAAGCTATGGATGCCTTTTGCCGCTCTCCATGTGCCCCACATGCCACCGGCTGCTTCCTGTGTGATGTTCTGCAAGGATACGGGTGCACACAAGTGTAAGTCCTGTGTGCATCGGAAAGACTTTGAATCAGTGCTATCCTGACACCAAACAACCCAACCAGCTAATGTGATGCCAGGATTACATTAGCAACATCTTTGTTATTTACTCAAGAGAAAACCAGCATGAAGCTGAAGATGGGCCCTACAGTAGTGTTATTTCAAAGGGCTAGGCACCGCAATTGTGGTAAGGTAATTTTTTTCTATTGCGGTGTCTGGAAGCACTCTGGAGCATTTTTATGCTTTCGTGAGTTCCTGGAATTGCCAGAAAATATTGCTGCATCCTCATGGGGCTGATCAGAGGGGAAGAGAAGTAGGTGATCGCTCCACACAAAGACTGCAACAAGTGTGGGTGTAGCAGTGTCTCTGGGTCTGCAGCATGGCAGGAAGATGGAGCGGGGACAGCGGGGAGGACAAGCTCTATGATGTGCCCTCTGCCAAATTGAAGCCAGACTCTGCCATGCTTCTTGACAGTGGCAGGAGGCTATTTGGCAGAACAACCAATACACCCTGTATCTTGGTGTGCATGCCCATTCACCGCTCTACTGTATGTCGTGCCATTAGGGTCCTCATCTGAGTTCCCTGCAACATTACTCAATTGCCAGCTAGCCCTCTCGTAAGCTGGCAAATAAATCATTCTTTACTCCTGGCCTGGCTGCAGGCTACTCATGTCAAAATGATTCATCACGTGTTGATCCCGACACTATTAGCCTCCAGTGCCAATATCTGAACTGGCGACTGCAAGTGGTAGTGACAGGGCCTCCTCATTAATGCTGTGCTGTGTTGCTCTCTTTTCCTCCTGGTACTGCTGTGGTCAGGCAGGCAGCAGTTCTTGGGTGTCTGAAAACAGAAACTCAGAAGGTTAACTTGGTGTGAGGCAGGGGGTTGGGAAGGAAAGCAGGAGTTCCATAAGGTCACACAATCTTCAGCTTCCACATCTCAGTATGAGGGTGAGGAGGGAGTTGAAAAGGGATATAATTTTGTCACTTACCACCATCCTGAGATCCTGAGCAGCCTCTGCTGCATCAAATGCCATGGGCTGTGTTGCCTCCAGTCCATGATGTTGAAAACCATCTCCTCTGGGGGTGATGGGGGGTGTGGGGAGAGGGAGGGGGGCAGCGGATGAAGTCATGGATCTGTACCCTTCGGTCATCTGCTGCTCCCTGATGTTATTGGCAATCTTCTACAAGAGAGAGGGCAGAGTGTCAATGATTGTATGGCACGGTGCTTGGTTGATGTACCTGTCTAGCTTAATGGCTGGAGATGTGTGGAGGCAGAGGGAGGTGGGTGTGAGGCTTGCAGCATTCGTAGATGTATATGGGTGAGGTAGAACATGTGAATGTTAGCTTTGAGTGCTGAGTACCAGAGAGTCCTGCTGGGTGAATAATGGGGGTGTGGTGCATTGAGCACAGAGGTTATTGGTATGGTGGTGCATTCACTTGACCACCCATGTGAGGTCATTTTTCTTTTTACTGTATTGATGCCACATCCATGGTACCAGACTTCAACCATTCATGTTCCAGGCGGTGTGCTCCCAATCTTTCTTCAGGCTATTATTTGATGAATTCTTTCCTACCCAGGGTAATACTGCCTTCCTTCTGGACTTCATTTCAGTAACCAGAGTCTCCATTGTGGCATCACTTAAAGCGGGGAGCTCTCCCCAATGCCTGCTGAGACATCGCTCAAATCCTCTGTACTCATTTTCCATCGGGCTTGATTGCAGATGTGCGGCCTTCCTTTAAGAAGGAGTGACCCCTTAAGAACAGCAGTCTTGTTGGATCATCTGATGGCAAACAATGCTGCTGAGGTCCCCTGCTGTGCAAAAGCCACAGGTATCTTAGAGACAGAGAAGTCGCTTGAAATCATGCAAATGAGGTGGGTAGATGGAAATTATGTGGCCCCACCTCAATCTTTGTGGGCACAGGCAGGTCGCGAATTGCATCTCTGCACCCAAAAATCAGCTTAATCCAGTTTCTAGCCCACTGTCTCTGACCTAGCAGTATTCTACTGAGTGAGAGTCACAATGTCAAATAACTAGCTACTGAGTAGTTCAGGAAGAGAAATAAACCACTAAGTGCATAAAGGACTGATGGAAAATTAAGCAACCTCACCTTCTTTCCTGAAGGCAGTAACTATTCCAAGCAATGATTTCTCAGATATCGTCCAACTTCATGTGTGAGTAAGTGTTGGCAGGCAATTTGACTATGGATGGTCAAATGAAGAGTCATACGGACTCAAACGTTGACTGTGTTCCTCTCTGCAGATGCTGTCAGACCTGCTGAGTTTTTACAGGTATTTTTGTTTTTGTTGTTGACTATGGATGGCATTGCTTTTGAGGTGGATCCTATTCTTATCCGATAACCTTTCCAGTGGGGAGGGAGAGGGGAGGTGCTTTGAAAGCCTAATATTACACTCTGTACCTTTAGTATCCTTCCTAAAACCAGAGGTCAAAGTAAAAAAAACAAAGCTACTCCTGTGATGACTCTGTTTGAATTTTTCCTTTTGTTCATAGGTTTACTTAGTACAATGGGACACCTCAGTCATAGCCTGTCTACTGAGCCTGAGCCTGCTCATTCACTGCTCCTTCATCAGGCAGAATTTTGCCCTCGGTTGGCGGGCGGGCCCCATCGGCTTGGCGGCGGGAGGGCAGCCGAACTCCGCCATCAAAACGGGGCCCGCCGCCATTTTGAGTGGACGGGCCAATTAAGGCCCGCCCAGCGGCCTGCCCGACAGGAAGCGCTATGCGCTTCCTGTGCGGGGGATGGAGGGATTCCCATCTGTCAAAGTGCGCACTTTCGCACATGCACGCGAAAGAGCGCACTGCTCCCTGAGACTAAGCACTGTCTCAGGGAGATTAGTGACAGTCTAAAAAACTTTAAAAATAGAAAAATTTAAAAATTATTAACATGTCACACGAGATGGGACATGTTAATAAATATCACATAAAATTTATTGAAGTTTTTAAAAACGGACATGAAACCTCATCCTGCCAGTGGATTTGGGGGCAGGGCCCGCTCGCCGACAGGAAAATGACATGGGATGACATCGGGAGGAACCTCCGACGTCATCCCGATCCATTTAAATTTTTAGGAAGGTGGGCGGACAGCGAAATCAGCTGTTCGCCCACCGACCTGTCAATGGCCAATTGAGGCCATTGACAGAGTAATTAAGCTAATTAAAGACCCTGCCCATCCAACCTTAAGGCTGGCAGGCAGGCCAGGCGCCCCAGCGGGCTTCTGATAATACATGAAACCTCATCCAGTGGCTCATTTTGATAAAATTAGTAAATTCAAGAATGTTAAATTGTGTCACATTTAAAGGAGTAAATGCTGGGAATGATCTTCTCCTCCTTAGGCAGACCCTTGGGATCTAGCATGACTTGCTTCCTCTTCAGTCGATGGCTTCTGAGATGGCTGATAAACCATTTTGAGTGATCAGGAGCCAGGGACTCTCATGAGTTGGCAGGGATGTTTGACCTCTTCAGGGATGCTTTATGCCATCCCTAAAGCGTTTCTATTGTCCTCCTGGCAGTCTCCTGACATGAGTTCCAAATAGAGCAGCTGCTTCAAGAGTCTAGTGTTGGCATGTGAATGACATGTCCTGACCAGCGGAGCTGGTTTTGAGTGATCAGTGCCCAATACTGAACATATTGGATTAGGAGAGAAGGCTACTGTTGGACCCCTTTCTTGCTGCTAGATTTGGAGGATCTTGCAAAGGCACCACTAGCTGTACTTTTCCAGTGCTTTGAGGTGTCTGCTATAGGTTGTCCATGCCTCCGAAGCACATAGGATTATGGGGATTATTGCTGCCCAGTAAACCATGACCTTAGTTTCAAGTTTGAGATCCTGGTCCTCAAATACTCTTTTCCTCAGTTGGCCAAAGGCTGAGTTGGCACATTGGAGGTGATGATGAATTTCATCAGCTATGTCTACCTTTGTCAAGAGGAGACTCGCAAGATATGGTAAATGGGCTACATTTTCCAGTTTCTAGCCATTGATCTTAATCAGTGTGGGGAGATGTTGTATTGTGGGAGCTGGTTGGATGAGATGGTAGTTTTCCAGGTGTTCAGTGGAAGGCCCATTTTCTCATATGCCTCAGAGAAGGAGTCAACAATGACTTGGAGCTCAATTTCTGAGTGACTGCATACTCAAGTGTCATCTGCATGCTGGGGCTCAATGGTTGAAGTTGGAGTGTTTTGCTTTTGGATTGAACATGCATAGCCTGAACAGTTTCCATCTGTTCTGAAAAATATCTCCACGCCTGTGAGTAATTTGCCAGAAATGAGAAACATGGAGAAGGGGTTGGTGCAATGACACAGCCTTGTTTGACGCCAGTCTTCACTGAGACAGGGTCTGTGATGGCTCTGTTGGTGAAGATCAAGGGTCATCATGGTGTGTGTGGAGGAAGAAGACATATTTCTGAGGGCACCTAAATTTGAGGAAACTCCGTAAGTTATAAAGGGGACCTTATTGTAGTAAATACTGGAAATAAAGACTACCTTTAGGCTAGTGTATTACACAAAAACAGTAAATGCTGAAATTTCTTAGCAAGTTGTACACCATCAGTGGAGAGACCAGCTGGGTTACTATTTTTGGTGCAGACCCTTGTGTTTTGAAATGTCCACACCCAAAATGTCACCTCATCTGACCTGTCTATAGGCACTGCCTGACCTGCTGAGTGTTTCCAGTTTCTTTTTATTTTGAGATTTCCAGCACCTGCAGTTTTTTGCTTCAATTATATTATATTTCTGTTTCCTTCTGATCTGTTATATTCCTCACTTGTGTTCTGCAAATACACTAGAAGGAAAATATAACAAAGATAAGAATGTGCATAATAAACATAATGGAATTAAATTATTCTGCAGTAATTGTATTTTTTTTTACTGAGCAGGAGCTTCTGAATGGTACTTAAATATAAGAGGAGGAATATTGATGTTTATTAATTACTACGAAATTTCAGACATCAGGCAAAAGGAAGGAAAAAGCTGATATTTGACTCACTGATGTGAGTACAGGTTTACAAAGTCAGGGGAAAGTGATACTGTAGTTTTCTGACCACCCCATGCCCCCTTAGGAGTATCTCATATCCTTAATGACATGTGCTAAGTGTTCATTATCCAGGGAACCAGGGAATTCCCTGCATTTAAATATCATGCTTCCGGTGGGGGGTGGAGGTGGTGGCTCTGCTGCAGTGCACACAGAGAGGAAGCAATGAAACCTTGCAAAACATCTTTACAAAAATTAACCTAACAAACAAGTTACCCTGCTAGCAATTAGTCCACATATTCACTTTGATCAGAGCTAAAATACAGAATACTTACATTTATATTGGTTATGCATGCAGAAGGTCAATAAGAAGATAAGCAGTTAGTTTTTTTTGGGATTGATTTTGATATCCATGTCAGAAACCTTAGACCATAGCTGGCTGCCAAGGGATTAGTCTCCAGACAGGCAGTGGCTGCCTAATGAATGACCTATATGCCCGTGCATCAATTACGCAATATGTCTAATGTGTTGTGATCAGTGTTCAATATGTGATAGAACTATTTTGTTGACATTTATTTTCCAACTATGTTTCTGCATGAATCTTGATTTCTGATTTATCATTCCATAATTTCATTTGTTCTTAGCGAAAGTTACTTACTAAGGCATGGTAATTTATAGATTCCCCACTTCAGTGATGAGCATTCTGTATGCTAATATTGTCCTAATCTCATGCCCTGTCATAAGTGGTGCCTTATCTGTCATGGTGTGGGTGTAAAATCTTAAAGTTATCCTTTTGTAAAATAACATCACAGTTGAGTTTCTTTAAATCTTTTGTCGATACACTTTATTTAAGATGTTTTCCAGCTTGTGAAGGAGTAAGAAAGCAGTGATGACCATCCGACATGATATATAATAGACAATATGAAAATGAAAAGAATAATTGTTAATCCTGGGGTCTGTATTTCTCACAACATAAAGGTTTAATTTGATTGGAGACGTTGCTGATGGGAACTGTGTTATTGAGTATAACAATGCCACAAACTGCTTTAATTTCTGAAGTTGAAAGGGCAGAGGGCAGAATTGGAGCCAAAAGGAAACACTTCCAATCAAAATACGCTGTGATTTTCTTTTGTAGTGGCTGGGCGATTTGTTTAAGTGCGTGGGCCCTTTAAATTTTTGTGCATGCCTGCACGCACACACTAACTTAAAAGGGCCAAGTTGTGCACAGCCTCCGCAGTTTAGAGGGAACCTCGCTGCTAACAATAAATAGGTCATTTCAAGAGAATGTGAAGCCCCTGCTCTGAGAGCATTACTTTCAAATAATAACTTTTTAACAGCTGTGTGATGCAAGGACATTTATTACAAACAGCACAAAGGGCCAGTTCGTCACTGCTAAATAAACAGATCAAGGCTGGTTCCAATTAAATGATTTTCAAAGCAATTTGGGGTTCCTGCCGGTAGCTGTCGGGTTCCACATTGGTGTTATATTGCCCAAGTAAATAATAAATTATAGTAGTAAACACTCATCCAAAAACAGGTAATTTTTACAACTAGCCTAGACAGAACTGTCAACGAAATATAACACTAAAAAATATGAACAGCTATCATTGCAGAAGTGTGAAATTTTGGTTAATATGGGTTCAAAGTTTTGAAAACTAATCCTAGTTCTACTAACTCCAGGTGAAAAGTACAGCCATTTCTTGTTCTTTGATCTGTTGCAGCAGTTTTAAGAAGCAATAAATATTCTATTACTCTGTGCATTTTGTTAACTTTCATGATTTAGTATAATGTAAAATCATATTGGGACACTGCAATCCACTGAAGCTATTAATAATGTGACACAGCTCTTGAGACTTCTGTTGTAGCCATTTTGCTGTGGAGGGGTGTAAAAAGCCATATTAATCACAAACTATTAACAAAAAAATGATTATAATTGCAAAGGAGGTGGGGAATGGACCTTCCAGTGAGTTAGCATGCTTTCTTTGGAGCCTGGATTTTGAACCGATCCCACACTGATAGGTAAAAATTGATTAGAAAATAATAAAAATCAGGGAAGAGAAAAGGCCATGCAGCTCTTAAGAGTTTATCCTGCTAATATTTAACCTCACCTAGCCTGGCATCTTACTGTATCTTAAACTCCCCTAACCTCTTTGACTCTACTACCTCACCAATTATTCCAACTATTTATCAGCTTTTGAGTCGTCATTTTTCCTAAGATGTTTTAAATGCATTTTTCTCTTTATATTTATGTACTCTTGTACTGACTGCTCCGTAAGTAATTTTCTAATTTCTTCTCATCTATACTATTTAAGACTTTATATACCTCGATGAGGTTACTTCTCAATTTTTTCTTTAAAATAAGCCATAAGCTGCCTGTCCATTCTGCATGTCACATAGCAAATTTGTCATTCCTTATACAGAGAGCTGGCAAACCTATTGTAAATTCCTCTTATGTTCACTGAAATAATGGACAATGAACAAAGCCCTTGTTGGGCTAACATGACAGTTGGTATCTTTGCTTCATCTTCTCTCTGTGTTGACTGCGAGGATCCTAATAGAAACAATTTTCCTAGGTTTCAAACCTGTTCTCTCTAGACATGAATCAACAGCAAAAAGAAAAGCCTACTCTTTATTCAGCACACTAAATTACTATTTAGCCTCATTAAAAGAGACCATAAGAATGGTTTGGCTGGAAAATAGAAATGCACACTAGTGCAGAGGGGGGTCAGTTCAGCATTTTCGGTTAAAGTATGCTGTTGGGATAGGACAGAGGGAGTTTTTTACTCTGCACTTGATCTGGAAGTGCTGACACTTGAAGGCAATTTTAAAAATCCACAGGAAGCCTTGCCTACTAATAGTGCAAATAGAATATGTGGGGAACAGTCCCCATAGCTATCTGATCATTCGTTTTAATGGTTAGAATACCTTGAGCAGTTTGAGACTGAATTGGCAATTTGTGGTGGCAACGGGCGGATTGTAAAATTACCCCATGGGTGCTAACATTGGAAAAATATTCCAGCTTCCAGACAATCCTCATTTTAACGAGCACCCAAATAAATACAGACACATTTTTTTCAGAGCAAAGGATAAATTAATTTGAAAGAAGATCATCTTCTTGAAATTAGCTGACATTTATTGTGGTTTGTAGCATTACAATAATGAATGACGTTAAACTGCATTTTAAACCCATTATCATAATGTGGCTTTCCTGACCAGAAGCAATGTGAACACTTTCTCTAATTGCTTCCTGTGCATCGTGACTAAAAGATTCATTGCAGTTTTACAGGCAGCAAGGGAGAATTAAGGGCTGCACCTCCATACATTTAACATTGTGCATATATCATAGTTAACACATGCTTAAAACAAAGTTGTTATTTTGGCACTGGGGGGCGATGGTGGTGGTGGGAGTGAGGACATTAAAAGTCAATCATGTCAAGTCACAGGTAGGGCAAAGCAGGTAGAGGTAATAGGTTGTGGAGGCAATGGGAGCCTTAACCACCAGCTGGAGAGCCGGAGAGAGTCCCATGCCGCCTCTTTTCGGGAAGGCCAGCTGCATCTTGCTCCACTCAGGCACTTGACAGACCAGAAGCAGGCCTTCCCCTGGGATCAAGTCCTGTCCGCTGAGAGCCCCTGAACAATCAGAGGTCAGCAGATCTACTGAACGGCAGCACCACCGGGGAGGCAGTGGCTGCTGCAGGTACAACACCCACTCGAGGCCTAGGATCATCGCTGGATCCCACCCACACCAGAGGTGAGTGATGGCAGGAATAAGGTCGGGGGGAGGGGGTTTGGCAGCAAGGGCAGGGCGGGGTGGCTGTCAGGGGGCCACTCCCTTCCTTCCTGATGCTGGGTCCCTAGATCAGGCGCTGCGTGTCTTTTAATTAAGGCCCCTCCGCCCTGGAGCCTTCAAGCAATCCAACATGGGTTTGTTTGCTGTGCTCCCCTCATGGTGAGCACCCCGACCGCTGCTCGGTTAATACCAGTTGTGGCAGGGTATTAATTGCCCACTTAAGGGTGGGGTGGGAAGGCCGTTCATGGGCGTTCCCATGCCACCACCTGTCGCCCCCACCACCAAATGTGCCATAGAGGAGGGTATGAGATCCCGCCCACTGTCTCTACTTCAAAATTAATTAATTGTCAAGTGCCTCAGGAATACCTAGGCATATAATAAAGCACTATTTAAATACTTCCTTTTTTTTATCAAGACTGTACATTCATAATAGGCAAGCCCATGCACCATTGTAGGCTGTCTGTGCATAGTATTGCAAACATATACACACATAGACAATGGACATCTTTCAACTGGACATTTTACAGCCTTCTGAACTCAATATTGAGTTCAGAAATCTTAGATTATAACCTTTGCTTCCCCTTGTTTCACTTATCTTTGCAGTTTTTTTCTCCCTTTTCTTTCTCATTTACTTTGCTTTGGGGCAGCAGCTATTCAGGATCCTGCCATTCGCAGCTCCTCTAGACACATCCTTTGTTTCTTTACTTGTCCCATTACCACTCCCTTTGGCCTTTCACTATGAAGCATTTTGTCAGTTAATCTTTCCTTCCCTCCTCCCTATCGTAGACCTGCCCTCTTGATCTTCTTCCTAACCTACCCCCTTCACTTGCTCAAAATCTATAACACTTCTAACTTTTTCCAATTCTGATGAAAGGTAACAGACCTGAAACATTAGCAGTATCTCTCTGCAGGCGGGTGTGATGAGTGGAGTCATGCAGGGGTCTGTGGTGGGGCCTCAACTTTTTGCAATTTACATAAATGACTTAGATGAGGGAGCATTGGCATGGTAGCTAAATTTACAGATGACACAAAGATAGGTAGGAAAGTATGTTTTGAAGAGGACATGAAGAGGTTGCAGATGGATATAGATAGGTTGAATGAGTGGGCAAAGATCTGGCAAATGGAGTTTAATGTGGGAAAACGTGAAATTGTTCACTTTGGCAGGAAGAATGTAAAAGCAGAGTATTACTCAAATGGAGGATGGCTGCATAATTCTGAGGTGCAGAGGGATCTAGGTGTTCTAGCATATGACTCACAAAAAGTTAGTAAGCAGGTACAGCAAATAATTAAGAAGGCAAATGAAATGCTATCCTTTATTACAAGAGGGATTGAACATTAAAGTAAGGATGTTATGTTTCAGTTATACAGGGCATTGGTGAGACCGCACCTAGAATACTATGTGCAGTTTTGGTCTCCTTATTTAAGGAGGGATGTAAATGTGTTGGAGGCAGTTCAGAGGAGGTTTACTAGATTGATACCTGGAATAAGCGAGTTGTCTTATGAGGAAAGGTTGGATAGACTGGGCTTGTTTTCACTGGCGTTTAGAAGAGTGAGGGGTGGTTTGATTGAACGGCCTTGACAAGGTAGGTGTGGAAAGGACGTTTCCTCTTGTGGGTGAGTCCAGAACTAAGGGGCACTGTTTTAAAATTAGGGGATGAGAAGAATTTTTTTCTCTCAGAGGGTTGTACAACTTTGAAACCCTCTGCCTCAGAAGGCGGTAGAGGCAGGATCATTGAATATTTTTAAGGCAGGGGTAAATAGATTTTTGTTGGGCAAGGGAATCAAAGGTTATTGGGGGTAGATGGAAATATGGAATTCGAAACACAAGCAGATCAGCCATGATCTTATTGAATGGCGGAGCAGGCTCGAGGGGCCCAATGGTCTACTCCTGTTCATATTTCTTATGTTTCTTATGCTACCAGATCTGCTGAGTATCTCCAGAATTTTCTTTCTTTATTTCAGATTTCCAGTATCTGCAATATTTTGCTTTGTTGACAATAGACATGCTTAGGCCAAAAATCCAAGGAAGATTATTGTTTACATGCAGTCGTTATGAATCTTTGATGCCACAGCTCACATGCTAGCTGCTTGGTGTGGAACTGAACCATACAGTGCAGGAAAGTTCCAGGTTTAATGCAGGGTATGAACTCAGTTATGCTGGAGTGGGGTGTTACAAATGGGGCCTCTGGCATAGGACAAGGGAGGAAATAGACCAGGGTCCCTACCCCTGATTACTATCCATTCAGTCTTTCTGAAAAAATACATATTTCGTGGTGTTGGATGAGGAAGGGATTGGATATGGATATGTAACCTTTTGTGGCTAAACAGTCTGTCACCACTCACTCTCTAGATTTTCATTTGTCATTTAACCGAGGTACACAAAGGTGTCCACTGCTCATTTATATATACTCTGGCATCAGACAAACCCATTAAGGAAGAAAGCTTTGGACATGTGATGGTTGCTGTCTATAAAATTGAAAATTGAATTACCAAATGTCGATCGAGTTGTGGCTACCAAGTTTAACTTATTAAATCTTTTATAAAATCCATCGTTTAAGTCCCACCTTTATACATGTTTTTATAATTCTGAAATATAGATGGAAATGTTTAGAATGCTATGTTTCATATGGTTTTGATTGCAAAGGTAGCCACAAAATACACCTCCTGATTGCGGCTTATCTATTAGATTTTAATGTAGTTCCACTGTATCATTACAGCCAGTTCAGTACCAGCAGCAAATAAGTTCTTATAGTTATGTCCCTTGAGAGAGATTCATATCAAGCAAATACAAGTACTTTGCTCCAAACAGCCATTTTTTACATATCAGCTTAGGCAGTGAGTTTGACAAGCTATTCAAGCACAGAGATGGCATGATATATTTTATATAAATTCTTTCACGGGATGTGGGTATCACTGGCAAGGCCAGCCCATTTCTAATTGCCACAACTGGGTAGCTTGCTAGGCCCTTTCAGAGGACAGTTAAGGGTCAACCACATTGTTGTGGTAGAGCCGCATGTGGCCAGACAGGGTAAGGACGGCAGATTTCCATCCCTAAGGGACATTAGTCCTTTATTTCAATTCCAGATGTATTAATTAATAGAATTTCTTAATTATTTGCATTTAAATTCCACCAGCTACCATGGTGGGTATTCAAATCCATGCCCCCAGAGCATTAGCCTGGGTCTCTGGATTATTAGTCCAGTGACTTTACTATACCAGTGATTATACCACCTGCTCCCCCATAATTGATTACAATCATTCTTCATAGCTCAACCCAATCCTTTCATCTTCTGATCTCATTCACACACTGGCAATTTCAGGCAAGAATCTCTAGGTAGCATCAAGAATGTGAAACCTGCCTCCTAAGGGATGCTGCAACTAATGTACTGCTCTCACTAAAACCCTAGCTGAGTGTAGGCACATCATCATTGACTGGTACCCTTTTCCAAATCTACTTCTTTTTGTATCTGCCCTTTGGGATGGTGGGGGTATGGGGGAGTGGTAGGGAAAGAACCTCCCTTAAGTCACTTATAACTGCACTTTCAAACTCTCATTACCTTTTAGCCTTTGGCCTTCCATCCACCATGCCATCTCTACAGCTGCTGATTTGTGCAACTGGTCTCTCCTTTCCACTTTTAGTTCTCATCCCCAGCAAAACTATCACTGTTTGCTATCCCAGTCAATTTTCTGATACGATCGCCCCCCACTTCTGTTTCTTCAAGTCCAACAGATCCAATTGTGAGCGTATCTGGCATACAATTGGCTTAGCCATCCATCGCCAGATCTGACTGAAGCAAGTCAAAGTGTACTCGGCTTCGGTTTCCTTGATCATCCCTACTCTGCGATCAGAATGGAGAAAAAATATTTCTCAGTTTCCTTACATCACTAACAACCTTTCACCTCTAACAACAAGTATGAGGATCATAGAAAGCTTTGTCACCTAAGACAGATTATCTATTCAATTGCCTCTGCTGCTTCCCCTCCTTACCCTTACCAAGCCGAACCTTTTCCCCCAGCTCGCTGTAACCTGGGATGAAAGCAAAATACTGCAGATGCTGGAAATCTGAAACAAACACAGAAAATGCTGGAAAAACTCAGCAGGTCTGACAGCATCTGTGGAAAGAGAAAAAAAGTTGACGTTTCGAGTCCGCATAACCCTTCTTCAGAGCTAACACTCCCTTTGTCCTTTTGCTCATGACACCTTTGTCAATCTCTCCTTTGCCCCCACCTATCACTGGCCTTCTATCCAACTTCACCTGCTCAACCCCACTTAGACAGTATAAATTTCATCACATTTCTACTTCTCTGTAGTTCTGAAGAAGGGTCATATGGACTCGAAACGTCAACTCTGTCTTTCACTCCACAGATGCTGTCAGACCTGCTGAGTTTTTCCAGCATTTTCTGTTTTTGTTACTGGCTAAAGTGAACTGGGAAATTAGGTTAAGGGCTTGGTTACTAAAGATGCAATGACATATTTATGGAGATGTTTTATAACACTCAGCAAAGATGAATTCCAGTGAGAAAGTAAGACTCTAGGAAAAGGATGCACCATCCATGGCTAACCAAGGAAGTTAAAGAGAGCATCAAATTGAAAGTAAAGGTGTACAATTCCACAAAGATTAGTGGCAGGTCAGAAGATTGGATGGAATATAAAAACCGCAAAGAATGACTAAAAAAAGGGAGAAATTAGAGTATGAGAGAAAGCTAGCTAGAAATATAGAAATAGATAGTGAGAGTTTCTGCAGGTGTTTAAAAAGGAAAAGAGTAACTAAAGTGACTGTTGGTTCTCCAGAGAGTGTGTCTGGGGAATTAATAATGGGAATTAAAGAAATGGCAGAAGTGTTAAACAGATATTTTCTGTCTGTCTTCACTGTAGAATACACAAATAACATCCCAGAAATAATTTTAAATCAAGAGGTTGAAGGGAGGGAGGAACTTAAAACAATTACAATCACTAGGGAATGGGCACTGAGAAAATTATTAAAACTAAAGGCTGACAAGTCCCCAAACTTTATCCTAGGGTCTTAAAAGAAGTGGTTGCTGAGATATTAGATGCATTGATTTTAATTTTCCAAACTTCCCTAGATTCTAGAAAGGTCCCATCAGATTAGAAAATAGCAAATGTAACTCCTCTATTCAAGAAAGGAGGGATACAGAAAGCAGGAAACTACAAGCCAGTTAGCCTAACATCTGTCTTAGGGAAATTACTGGAATCTATTCTTAAGGAGTTTATAGCAGAGCTCTCAGAAAATCTCAATGCAATGAGACAGAGTCAACATGATTTACTGAAAGGGAGATTGTGTTTGATTAATTTATTAGACTTCTTTGAGAAAGTAACAAGCAACGTAGATAAAGGGAACCTGTAGATGTCATGCACCTGGTTATCTAGAAGACATTTGAGAAGGTGCCACATCAAAGATTACTACACAAAATAAGTACTCATGTTGTAGGAGGTAACATATTAGCATGGATAGAGAATTTGTTCGCTAACAGGAAACAAAGTAGGGATAAATGGGTCATTTTTGGGTTGGCAAGGTGTAACGAATGGAGTGCCACAGGGGTCAGTGCTAGGGCCTTAACTATTTACAAGCTATATCAATGACTTGGATGAAGGGACCTAATGTATGCTAGATATGCTGATGACATAAAGATAGGTGGAGAATAAGATGTGAAAAGTACATGATGAGTCTGCGAAGGGATATAGATGGTTAAGTGAATGTGCAAAAAATTGGCAGATGGAGTATAATGTGGGAAAATGTATAGGCAACGTATTATTTAAATGGAGAGAGATTGTAGAACACTGAGGTACAGAGGAACCCGGATGTCCTGGTACATGAAATCACAAAAAGTTCACATGCAGGTGCAGCAAGTGACTAGGAAGGCAAGTGAAATATTGTCATTTATTGCAAGGGGAATGGAATATAAAATTAGAGAAATTTTGCCACAGTTTGTACGGGGAATTGGTGAGACCACACTTGGAGTGCTGTGTACATTTTTGGTCTCCTGATTTAAGAAAGGATATAACTGCATTAGAAGCAATGCAAGGGTCCATTCGACCGATTCTTGGGATGAAGGGGTTATCTTATGAGGAAAGGTTGGACAGATTGGGCCTGTATCCATTGGAATTTAGAAGAATGAGAGGTAATCTTATTGAAACATATAAGATCCTGAGGGGACTTGACAGGGTGGATGATGAAAGGATATTTCTGCTTGTGGGAAAGATTAGAACTATAGGAAAACATTTAAAAATAAGGAGTCTCCCATTTAAGATGGCGATGAGAAGAATTTTTTTTGTCTCAGAGGGCCATTAGTCTGTGGAATTCTCTTCCCCAGAGAGCAGTAGAGGCAGGGTCATTGAATATGTTTAAGGCTGAGTTAAATAGATTCTTGACTGACAAGGTAGTCAAAGGGCATAGGAAAGTAGAGGCCACAATCAAATCAGCCATGATCTTATCAAATGGCGGAGCAGGCTCAAGGGCCGAATGGCCTATCCTGCTCCTAATTCATATGTTCCTATGTTCCTTTTCACTACATTTTTCTGCTCATGGGCTGAAGAAATATCATTTAGTACAGGATGAAGGGGGTTCATTGGGACTGACATTCTTGCACTGGGCAATCAATGAAATTAAGATATCTGTACCTCTTTCACCAGCTGGCCTAGGTAAAATTAAGAGACAAATGTCAAACTACAGCACCATTCCTCAGCCATCTCAGGTTTACAAAGCACAAATCTATGTAGATTTGGTCAGAAAACATGGAAGAAGTAACTAAAAAAAAAAGCTCTGTTTTCATATCTCCCAAAAGGATAGTAAAGAAGAATTAGTCACTTTCATGTGGAATAAGGACACTGACAGAAGGAATGTTGAACAACCAACATTGATGTGTATTTTTATTAGAATGTAAATTGACCTAAAAATGAATGGAAAGTCAATCTGGAGAAATTCCATAAAATATATAACAACCTAAAAAGCACTTTTACTTAATGGGGCTTTGCTGTCATCCAGAACAACCTTTAGGATAGATAATTTGGCCATGATACAATACTGATAGAACCACTGTCCTTCAGGCAATGTCTATTAGGCAGTTTTCCACCTCGTAAGACGATGGTTTGTGCCATGGTGGTCAACTCTTTGTTGAGCATAATCTGGTGTGGCTCAGGAGCCCCACCCTTGCATGACAGTCACTGCCACATTTGCTGCAGAGGAAAACAGTGGACTGAGAAGGTGCAGGATTGCTGGCCTCTGTTTTCTCTGGGCCCTCTTCTTGATCAGCTGAGCTTTCCTTTTCTGTTTGCCTCTACAATGCCCTTCCAAATAGTCAGCTCCCAGAGGTCATGGCCATCAGCAACTGTCTCCCAGTTGTTAGTGTCAGTGTCTGCCCGCTTCATATCTCGCTTGCAGGCGTCCTTGTAACAGAGGTATGGATGCCCAAGAGATTGTGACCCATTGGCCAGTTTACTGTGCCAAAGATCTTTAGGTATACAGCCGTCATCCATCTGATGAATATGGCCAAGCCAATGCAGACGATATTGACTTAGCAAGAGTGTATGCTAGCGGAATTAGCACGCTTCAGGACCTCTGAGTGGTAACCTTGTCCTGCCTAGAGATGCTGAGGTTATGCCTGAGACAGCAAAGGTGGAAACTATTCAACTTCTTCTCCTGACCATTATGTGTTGTCCAGGTCTCACCACTGCATTAGGTTTAGGTGCTGCAGTGCTTATGGTTTTAATTAGCATCTGATCCTTATAGGGGCATGTCAGAATGGATGTAGGGTCAAACAATCAAGGGCTACATCTGCGCAGAGGTAGCATGGACCCTACAATTCTCTAAGTTCCAGTGCACTAGGGGGCCATGCTTGCAGTCATGACAGAAGTGCAAGGATTGGGTATCAATAGTTGTTGTCAAGGCCACTGGAGGACAACCACCAGAAGTCTAAATGTGGATCCTAGGACATGGGTCTTTTGACCCTGATTAAGACCCTCATTGTGAATGTGCAGTCATGTCTGAGGGAAAAGCACAGACACCTGTTGTCCCCCAGGATGATATAATCTTGCAAGGGGTGGCCTTAGTATGCCATGTGCAGTCTGAGGGCAGGTCAAGGGCTAGAAGCTGCATTCCTGCCTTCCATATGGAGGGAGACCAATCAACTGGAATTACCACTGATTACTCAATTTTATCCCTTCACAGATACAAGGAGGAGTGGAGAATGCAGGCTGCAAGGCAACACTGCCTCCTTGATAGCTTTGATTAGGATGAGGAGAAGAAGGGCATGTCGCTGATTGGCACAGCTCAGGGGAGAGCATTGCCCTCAGGAACAAGAGCCAGCTGAGCCCCAGGAAGTTCCAGGTGGTGGTGATGAGGGGCCAGATCCACAACGACATTTGGTGTGACCAAGAGTCTACAGAAGGTGCAGCTTATTCATGGAGATGAGCGAAAGACAGGGCCCAGACACCTTCGCTTATCTAGGGATGTGGTAGCTCATATTTGCCACATTCTCTATGAGGAACCCAAGCTACACGGACTTGAGGACATCCATGCCAGTTGCTCTGAAGGTTACCGCCACATTGAACTTTTTTTGCAAGCGGATCCTTCCAGGGGTCCACTGGAGACCTCTATGGAATCTCTCAGTCAGTGACACACAAATGCATAAGGGAGGTGACTGATGCCCTTTTCAATAAAGCTGACTAATACTTGCAATTCTGCATGGGTGAAGCAAGCCAGGCTGCCAGAGCCGTGGGATTCACTGTGATCTCAGGATCCCCTCAATTGAAGGGCGCCATCAGCTGCACATGTGGTCTTGAAAGCTCCCTGACAGCAGCTGTGAGATTCATTAATGGAAAATGATTTCATTCTCTGAACGTTCAGTTAATTTGTGATCACAGAAGGTAGATCCAGCATGTTTGTGCTAGGTAGCCAGGGAGGTTCACGCGACTCGTACATTTTGAGTCACTCCCAGGCGCCAGAGATATTTGAGGGAGCTTGGCGCGCAGAAGGTTGACTCCTTGGTACAAGGGGTACCCGCTAAAGACATGGCTAATGACATCTGTTCGTCAGCCACAGAGTGCATCTGAGGAGAGATACAATGCTGCACATTCAGCCAATAGGTCCTAAATAGAGCAGACCACTGTCCTGTTAAAGATGCATTTCTGATGTTTGGACTGGTCAGCCGTGGCTCTCCAGTACTCACCTCAGAGAGTGTCCTGCATCATTGTGGTTTTCTGCGCCCTGCACAACCTAGTGCTGCAAAGGGGGGGGGATGTGCTGCCAGAGGGAGACATGGAGGAGCTAGATGCCTCCTCAGACCAGGAAGACTTGGAAGGAGATGAATCTGAAGAGAGTGAGGATTCAGACGAGCCACATGTGGATGCCATTGCATGAGCACGATGCAACAGACATGTCCGTGATAACCTCATAGCGACAAGGTTTCAAGAGCAATAAGGCGAAGACAAGTTTTCACAATCAAAGTTCTCTTCAGGCTTCAATGCAGGGGACACAACAAAGCCTTCATTGTCAGTGTCAACATATCACATAAGGTCACCAATCTCTTAATGATCACAGAGGCAGCATAAGTCACCTTCAATCCTAATGATGGGGTCATCCTTGGAAAGCGTAGTAGGCTAGGGAATATGTGGCCATTGTGGAATGTGATAAACACTCCACTAGCACACCTCCTTAAGCAACTACACATAGTGCAGTCCTTTCAACCATGGCATCAACAAGTCAATGGGCATGGCATCCCTTTAGCAGCTGAAATGACATGCACATATGGATGAACTCATGCCAGTATGACAGCTGCTTAGCAAGGCGGTGTTAACAGGAAAAACATTCGTCAATGGTTAGTGCTTGACCATCTCAAGAGGGAGCTACATCCAGACATCACCATATCTCCAAACACCAGCTGTCATACATGAAAAATGCAGAGGCCTCATCTTGTTACTGAGCCCCAAGATCACATCAGACATCCCCGATGCAGTGACCTGTTATTTGACAACATGCACCCAAAGCTGCAAGTTATATTTGAATTGTCATCACAGAAAGTGGTTCAGCAGGATCATCATTTGATGGTTTACAAACACTCATGACACTGCATTCATCGGAAGCCTGCCAAGTCTAAATCCTGCATTGCCTTGGCATCGGGGAGAGATGTGGCCTAGTCAATATTGACACAGCAGTCTAAGACAACTTCTTCCCTTCATCGATTCTGCTGAACACTCAGCAAACGTGGCAAAGCATCACTTTCATAGAATTACAGTCCTCGACATTGTCCATCTCACAAAGGCCAAACCTTTCTATCACCCTGAGTCAACGATTGCACAGTCACATTCCATATCGATTTGCATGCTGTACTTTTACAGAAGGATTCTGTAAAGCAACACTAGGCAGTTGTTCAGGAGCAAAGTATGAACCCCACAGGTGAGTAGACGGCTTCATCAGGATGAGCACACATCCTCTGACAGCACACACTCACTCCCCTCTAGCAGAGATTTGAAATGTCACCGAGAGGAACCAACTTCCATCGTTCATAATCATGCATGGGAGAGTGGGAACTGAAAAAGGAATGACGTTCAGCCTTAAACGTGGAGATGAAAACATGCTGCAGGGAGGCACGACAGGCTATGATGCTGAACGATGAATACTACTTTTCCTAGAAACTCAGTCATAAAATAAACGCCATCGCAAAATGCAGCTGGGAGTAAAGACTGTAACGTGGGTCACGACAAATACTTGTTACATCCAGAAACTACAGGTTTCAGTGCTACAACGTCAGGATAATCACTAACCTTGATGTCTAATTCTCATGAGGCCAAATGCCTGCCTGAGATGCAAGGGTCACAGGTGTATTGTCCAGCCATCATTTTCACACAGGAAGGGCTTTTGTTCATCTTGTAGATGTGAAAATAAAGACAATTCATTATGATTGAGTGAGAATGGAACTAAGGAACCAGGTGGGAGATAATTGGGGGGTTTCATTTGAAACGCTTGAATGAACACGGGACCTTGCATCACATCGATCAGACATTCATTGCCTGAGACTTGGAGAGGGATAAATGCAAACTATATTTACAATTGTGTAGACTATATACAGTGAATGAACACTCAAGCCACCATTGTGCATTCAAAACTTCTTAATTTTTCCAATCCTACTGCTACGTCTAGTGTTGCCCTGACACCCACAATAGGGGTGGAGTGGAGGCAGACAGCTGACTGCTATGCCCTGTTGTCTGAGATGACTTTGACGGGCATCCTCTGGCGGCCCAAGGCCCGGAGGGTCCTGGCCTGCTAAGTGTCTCCTGCAGTGGGGCAGGTGCACTCTCCTCGGCCTGACTGCTGGAGTTGATTGGGTCACAGGCAGAGGGGAGTTGGAGCAGCAGGGCACCCTTGGACTGTCCTGGGTGGATTCCCCCGGGGTGCCTGACTGGCGGATCTCCTCCCTTTGAGTGTCCAAGGGTGCCTCCCTGACTCCTTGAGGAGAAGGGGCACCCAAAGGGTGGTTGAGGTGCCCCATCCCCCTCTCACCTAGCCATTGCTGGATGCACCCATGTGAGGTCTGAGTGCAAACCCAGCATAAACTGCTGGACCTGGGTCTTCAAGGTGGCCGCCACCCTTCCCATGGAGACTCTGATGCACTCACGTGCCAGAGCCATAACATCAGACAGAATGTGGACGGACCCCTCCACCCTTCGTTCCAGTATGGTGATGGCCTCTGACAACTCTGCCTGATGTTCCCCTACCTGTCCTGCATCTCCAACATTTCTCCCAAGGCCAATTCCAGAGGCTCATCATCAGACTCAGACTCATGCCAAAATCCAAAATCACCAAAATGTCGTCAATCCAGTCAGACATGTTTTCAGTGTTTTTGTGCTGCAATACTAAGTCTCGGAGCATCTCTAAAGCCTTTGCGACGTTGCCCTGGGGAACAGGTGGGTGAGTGGACAGGCATTTAACTTTGTTACAGGTTTTGCCATACTCACATGCTTTGCACGTTGTCTCACAGAGAAATCTCGATGTGAAATGATGGTTTATAATTCGTTTAATTTTTAAGCGCTTTGGTCTAACCACTCCACTCTGGCTAGAGCAGTCACATAATCGTGGAGTGAGATAGCAGTGACATCTCTCTCAACCCTCAGAACTGCAGACTATCATCAGAAAAACTCAATGACCAGATGAGGACAGATAAGGTAACAAAGCTGCCACCCCTCTTTTCTCTTTTGCCAACATCACACTATTCACCCTTTAAAATGACTCAATAAATCAAGCATCCCTTCACACTGCCCTGTGGTTCAGAGGTTCACTATCAGCATCTTACAAGAGATGTTGCTGACTACCTTAGCAGGAATTAATTGCATGCACAAGCTTAAAACTTGTTTCTGCACCTAAACAGGGGTCACTATCTGGTTCACTAATCTCTTTTAGGGAAGGAAATCTGCTGTCCTTACCTGGTCAGACCTACATGTAACTGCATATCCACAGTAACGGGGCTGACTCTTAAATGCCCTCTGAAATGGCCCAACAAGCCACTCAGTTGTATCAAACCACTAGAAAGCAATCAGGAATGAAACCAGACAGACCACCCGCCATCGACCTAGGCATTGGAAATGACAATGGCAAACTCAGTCCTGTCGACTCTGCAAAGTCCTTTTTACTAACATGGGGGTTTGTGCCAAAATTGGGAGAGCTGTCTCATGACTAGTCAAGCAACAGCCTGACATAGACATACTCACGGAATCATACCTTACAGATAATGTCCTAGACTGCGCAATTACCATCCCTTGGTATGTCCTGTCCCACCAGCAGGACAGACCTAGCAGGGATGGTGGCATTCTGATATACAGTCAGGAAGGAGTTGCCCTAGGAGTTCTCAACATCGACTCTGGACCCCATGAAGTCTCATGTTATCAGGTCAAACATTAGCAAGGAAACCTCCTGCTGATTACCACATACCACCACTCCCTCAGCTGATGAATCAGTACCCTTTTCATGTTGAACACCACTTGGAGGAAGCACTGAGGGTGGCAAGGGCGCAGAATATACTCTGGGTGGCGGGGGGGGGGACTTCAATGTCCATCACCAAGCGTGGCTTGGTAGCACCAGTAAAGACCGAGCTGGCCATGCCTAAAGGACATAGGGCTAGGCTGGGTCTGCAGCAGGTGGAGAGAGAACCAACAAGAGGGAGAAACATACTTGACCTCATCCTCACCAATCTGCCTGTCGCAGATGCATGTGTCCATAACAGTATCGGTAGGAGTGACCACTGCACAGTCCTTGTGGAGAGGAAGTCCCGCCTTCACATTAAAGATACCCTCCATCATGTTACATGGCAGTACCACCATGCTAAATAGGATAGATTTCTACCAGATCTAGCAACTCAAAGCTGAACAACCACGGAGCGCTGTGGGCCATCAGCAGCAACAGCAGAATTATACTCAAACACCATCTGTAACCTCTTGGTCTGACATATCCTCCACCCTACCATTACCACCAAGCCAGACAACCAACCCTGGTTCAATGAAAGAGTGCAGGAGGGCATGCCAGGAGCAGCACCAGGTATGCCTAAAAATGGGGTGTCAACCTGGTGAAACTACAACACAGGACTACTTGAGTGCCAAACAGCATAAGCAGTAAGCGATAGACAGAGCTGAGCGATTCCACAACAAATGGATCAGATCTAAGATCTGCAGTCCTGCCACATCCAGTCGTGGATGGTAGTGGACTATTAAACAACTCACTGGAGGAGGAGGATCCTCAAATGATGGGGGAGCCCAGCACATCAGTGCAAAAGATAAGGCTGAAGCATTTGCGAGAATCTTCAGCCGGAAGTGCCGATTGGATGATCCATCTCAGCCTCCTCTGGAAGTTCCCAGTGACACAGATGCCAGTGTTCAGCCAATTGATTCACTCCACGTGATATCAAGAAACGGCTGAAGGCACTGGATACTACAAAAGGCTAAGGGCCCTGACAACATTCTGGCAATAGTGCTAAAGACTTGTGCTCCAGAACTGGCCGCTCCCCAAGCCAAGTTGTTCCAGTACATCTACAACACTGGCATCTACCCGGCTATGTGGGAAATTGCCCAGGTATGTCTTGTACACAAAAAGGAGAGCAAATCCAGCCCAGCCAATTACCGTCCCATCAGTCTACTCTCGATCATCACTAAAGTGATGGAAGGAGTTATCAGTAGTGCTATCAAGCAACATTTGCTTAGCAATAACCTGCTCACTGACACTCAGTTTGCATTCTGGCAGGCTCGCTCAGCTCCTGACATCACTGCAGCCTTGGTTCAAACATGGACAAAAGAGCTGAACTCTAGACGTGAGATGAGAGTGACTGCCATTGACATCAAGGCCGCATTTGACCGAGTGTGGCATCAAGGAGCCCTAGCAAAACTGGAGTCAATGAGAATCAAGGGGAAAATTCTCCGCTGGTTGGAGTCATACCTAGCACAAAGGAAGATGGTTGTGGTTGTTGGAGGTTAATCATCTCAGTTCCAGGACCGCTTCAGCTGAGAACCAGCCCCTCCGGATACAATCAGTGAATCTTCATTGACTTTCTTTTTTTTAATCTGCACTTTAACTTGGCCAAGTTTAACATCTGATACTCCGTAAAGTTGTATTTTTGTCTGCATGCTTGGGGCTTGAGTGTATGTTTGTGCACGCTTGTGGGAAGTAGGACATATTTGTACATTTTTAACATTTTTAATATTTTTACCTGGGTGGGTTTTAGTTCAATAAAACTAACCCCTTACATGCTTAACTCAAGAATACCTGCCTGGCTTAATTCTTACAAACTACACACAGTCAAGTATATATTGAATTGGCAGTACAACATACTTTTAAAAATTCAAAACCTCTGCTTGACCAAACGAGGAGTGGTAAAAGAGAAAGGTCATTGCACTCCTCCTCACCTGGTTGTAGCACTCTGAGCACATTTTCACCATAGGAATGGAATCCAGTTTGTGGTTTCATAGTTGCCCTCTGCATGTCCAACCTTCTGCTTCTAGAACAGGAAGGAAAGAAATAAAGGTAATGTCGCATTAATACTGGATTGTGGCTGACACATTGATGCCAATAGTAGCACGAATGAGAATGTTCAAAGTGACCACTTATAGCTGACTGGCCACCTACCCAGTATCCTAAGTGGGAACTGCTGTGTAGCACAGGGGAAGTATTTTTCAAATGTAGTCATTGTTGTAATTTAAGGAAATGCAACAATAATTTACATACAGCAATGTCTCACAAAGAGCAATAAGATAAATTACCAATTTTAAAAAAATGCTTATTGAAGGGCAAATATTGGCCAGGATACCTATAAAACTCCCCTGCTTTTTTGAATAATGCCAATGGATCTTTTATGTCCAACTGAGAAGGTACGATCCTCAGTTTAATATTTTATCTGAAAGTTCAACAGTGCAGGACCCCTTCAGCACTGTAATGACAGCTCAGGCTTGAACCCATTACTTTTTGACTCTCAATGAAATTATTTAAGTTCAAAATCTCAGAACTTGAGATATAGCTGTATACAATCTAGCACATCTGGGAGAGAGAGAGAGGTTTTTGGAACTTGAGTTTCTGAGGGTGGTCATCTCCCTGAATGATAGGGAGCCGTCAAAGATAAAAGATGGAGTTCTGGCTATACACAGGTCAGAGAAAGTGAGGAGAGTTCAGACAAAAGCAAGAATGCCTATACCAAATTATTCTTCATAACAAGTTTGAAAACACTGGTTTCTATTAAGAAGGGTGATGACTTTGAGCAAGACCATCAAATTATTTTTTTCATTCTTTCATGGGATGTGGGCACCACTGGCAAGGCCAGCATTAGTTGCCCATCCCTAATTGCGCTTGAACTGAATGGCTTGCCGCACTATTTCAGAGGGCAGTTAAGAGTCAACCACACTGCTGTGGGCCAGATCACGTAAGGACAGTATATTTCCCTCCCCAAAGGACATTAGTGAACCAGATGGTTTCATGTTTACCATTACTAAGACTAACTTTTCAATTCCAATTTTTTTAAAATTTAAATTCCACCAAGGTAGGATTTGAACCCTTGTCCCCAGAACATTAGCTTGGGCCTCTGAGTTATAAGTCCAGTGACATTACCACTACATTACCATCTTTCCCTAAATGGATTGCAATGGCAACAAAAGCATGTAATGACTTGGTGTTGGGGGAGGGAATCAACAATTCAGTTAGGAATGCAGTAATAATAGAAAACCCAACAGCTGTAATGCTGAGCACACTGTTCTGTAATCCAGACAGAAAGGCCTGGAAGCTCGGTTGCCTTCCAGGTACTAGGGTACGAGATACACTGAAAATATTATTTAAGGGGATTTATCAAGGTCCAATTGGGAATCAGCAGCTAAATCCTGTAAAAGGACTGTGTTAGATTAGGAAGCAGATTTAGGGAGCAGGATTTCAAAGGTGATTATTTCCAGATACGTGAAAAAAATAACAAATTATACGAAGATTCCAGGGCTCAACACGTGGTCAAAATGCTGGTGTCAGGATGAGAAGGTTTCTGAGTTATTGACTCAAATGCTGTGATAGATGGGAGCTATTCCTCAAGGATGGGTTACATCTAAGCAAGAAGTAAGGTAATGAACCAGAAAAACAAGTGCAGGCTCATTTAAAGTAGAAAGGAAGCAGGGTGCCAGGAAAATAAAAGTAAACAGAAAGAGTTAAGAATAAGGGCACATGGAGAAAGAATTCAGTAAAAAGTATAACATGCAGAAGAAATAAAAGAAGGAAATTAAATTGACCAGTTATAACGGGAAAAGGAGTAGCGCTAAATACAAATTTTAAAAAGATCATGTAAAAGATTAGGTTAAAAAGGTATTTCAATGATAGTGGAAGGAATGCATGCTTTAAAGAAAACTGATGTACACAAAAAGTTAATATGTTTAAAAATCTAGGATAAATACCAATTGTTATATCAGAATCATACTGAAGAACTGCTAATTGTGGAAGGAAAATAGAAGAGGGACTCTTTTGACAGATCAGGAGATGAGTAGAAGTAACAATATTATTGTCCTGGAAGACTTTAATGAACTACTCACTGATTTGGACAGAGAGAGAGTAAATGGAGAAAAGGGAATAAAATTCCTAAAATATATGCAAGACTCATTCCTTAAGCAGTATGTTTATATAACTACAAGATGAGAGGCATTGTTTGTTTTAGTTATGAATAATAACATAGATCAGATATATTGCTGAAAAGAGAGACATGCTGCTGAAGCTTTTCATCTTGCACTCATCAGGACAAAGCAAGAATGCCAAATTTCAAATAATCACAACAATTTATACTATAGGAGAAAAGGGTGCTGATTGGCTGGTAAGTCGACTATGATTGGCCGAGGCATTGCTATTCAGAAAGAAACAGGGGGACTACAGGCTACCCAAGCTCCCTAGTAATTCAAAAAGTGTGTGAGGATTGAACCTTTTCATTTATTTGTGAGTATGAGTCCCTGCAAATGAAAGAATGCCGCCTGTAGCAAGCGTAAATGAGCCATGTTACAAGCTCAACCTTAAATTGTTTGGTGGTGTAGCTATTAGCACGCTCACAATTGTTCAGCAAGTGCTGAGTGCAAGAGGAAAAGCTTTAGCAACATGTCACTCCTTTCAGCAATATTTCAAGTTCTGTACTAACAGACAACTATAGATCAGGAAGATAAATTAAGTGTGAGGAGCACCTTGGGAGTAGTGACCTTAATATAATGTTTAATGTCTGAATAGAAGGGGAAAAGGTTAGTATAAAAATAAATATATGAGATTGGAATCGAGTGGAATTTAGAAATGTGAATAAATTAACTGAGGTACGGTGGAAAGAGAAATTGGCAGATCAACAATGGAATATTTGTTTAAAAAGATTAAAATAGGAAGAAGGTAAGTAAACTGAAAATGAGGAGAGAACCTCAAACATTTTTTTTTTAAGTACTTCAGAAATATATAAGTGAAAAGAGAATTGATAGGTATGAGGAGAAATCCCTGAGGAGATAGTGAGAACGAAAAGGAGAAATGAAAATTGGCAGATTCCTACCATGTACATTGAATCAGTGTTCACAAAAGCAAAGGATTTTGGGAAGGAGGTGAATACTGAATTAGTTAAAAGCAGGATGAGGGATATAGGGTGGAATCATCCCAGAATCGTCACAGTGCCATAGCGGGCGGGTAAAACGACGTTTTTCACGCTGTATCATCCTAAGCGTAACGTATTACTTATGCATTTCCAGGAAACACACCGTATCTATGGTGGACGGGCTCTCATTCACCTGCCACACCATCACCTCGCTGCTTCATCATGCAGGGCACCATATTTAAAGTGCAGCTGTGCGCACAGCACTTAGTGCTTCCAGTCCACAACTGCTGCAAAGAAAGCTTGGCCCTGAAAGGCAAAAAGACTGAGGCCCCCCAGGTTTAATGAGCATCCCTCTAGCGCCTTTTGGATGCAGTGGAGGCTTGCCATAATATCCTCTAACCCTGCTCTGGTTGCAGGATAGGCAGCAATCTCACTAATCCAGCTTGGGAGGCAGTGGTAGCGGTGGTCAGTGCCAATGCCCTGCAAAAGAGGCAGTCACCCAGTGCCACAAGAGGATGAATAATTTCCTCCATTCCACCAAGGTAAGTCACTCTTCTCATCACTCTCAACCCACACAATCACAAACCCATCACACATCCACAGTGCACTCTCTCACTGCCAGTTCCAGAGATAACACCATTCACTCTCTCACACACACACACACACACACACACCTTCATTGTCCTCATCCCATCCATGGGACCACTCACCGCCCACACATGCCAGGCATACTTATCATCTGGCCTGGCACGGATCTTAATCACTTGTACATAATGTTCATCATTGTCAATAAACTCCCAAGAATGTCTCCCTGCCTATGGCTCCTTATTCTGATGAGCAGTGTTCATGTCACTCAGATGTGAAACCTTTCTGCAGAAGGTAAAGGCAAGACCTCTTCCCTGTGCTTTGTACAGCCTTCAGAACAAAGTGATGGTGTGGCCTCACACTCCCTGGACACGTTACTGATGCTCACCTCGATGGTGCTGGTCATTGCTGCCAGAATGTAGTGGGCAGGTGCCACATCTTCTTAACATTTCTAACTCTGCCGTTACAGCTTGGTGCTTCCTAGACATCCACAGTGGAAGCGCCACAGAGTTCCCTCATTCTCTCTGTGTGCTCTCAGCACCTTTAAGGTAGGGCTGGCCCCTATTTCTTAAGCATCTGTGACCATTAACTCTGTGCTCCTGAAGAGGTCGGTTGCTGAAGGCGGACAAAGGATCAGATGCTTTTAAAATTTCATGGCTTTGTCTCTATAATATGACCCTGATTACAGAGTGCAAGCAAGCTGCCCTTGGCCAGAGAGGAGTCAGACGTTCTCAGAGGCTATTTGAAGGTCTATGGAGTGTCCTCACGCATGTTGTCATCATCCTCCTGCAATCATGCGACTGTTAGGGGCTCCATTCACCTCCATGACAGGAGCTTTATCACAGAGGGTATGTGCGCTGCCATAAGCCAGGCTGGAGTCAAATGTTCACAGATGCAATGTGAGGCTCTATGGTGTCTCCTTACTGCATGTCATCATCATCGTCCACAAATCTAGCACCTGGAAATCGTGCGCACACCTGCAGGATGCATTTGTGGCGATCGCATACCAGCTGCATATTCAGCGAATGGAATCCCTTGCGGTTGACATAGTTGACTGCGTGTGGCGACAGAGGTCTAAGCGCCACATGAGTGCAGTCAATGGCACCCTGCACCTGTGGGAAGCCTGAGATCTGGGCAAATCCAATCGCTCTTGTATCCTGGCTGTCCTGGTCCCAGGCGAAATGCACAAAGTTGTGTGCCATCACGAAGTTGGCTTCTGTGACGTCATGGATGTATTTATGGGTGGAGGCCTGTGATATCCCACAGAGGTCACCTGTGGAGCCCTGAAAGGAGCCACTGGGGTAGAAATTGAGCATCGCTGTCACTTTCATGGTCACTGGTAGTGGATGTCCTCCATGTTCACGTGGCGCCAAATCCTGCAGCAGCTGGCAGATGTGACCGACCAGTTCCCTAGTCATGCGCTGTCATCGGCGATACTGGTCCTTGGCCATCTGCAGGAATGAAGGGCGGCACCTAAGCGCCAATCAGCAACGGCTCACTGTGGCTCTTCAACAGTGTGTGTGGGAGCCCCAGCCGCCCCTTCTTCCAGACGGAGCTACTCCTCCCTCTGTGCGGCTAGGCATCTCAGTCGCTGTCTTCACTTTTTGTATGCCATGAGGTATGCAGCTAGTTCACCAGGCTCTATGATCCTGAAGTACTCCTCCTGCAGGATGAAAGAGAGAGACGTGTGCGTTAGCATGAGTGTACTAAGAACCTTGTCCTGGTTAAGTCTGAAGGCCCCTTAACGCTTCCCGGAAAGTTCTGGCCACCACTTGGATGGCCAGAGATTAGTGCACTGTATGGCTGCCTGAAATCCCACCTTCCTCCACCCCACTCCACCTGACTGATTGACGGCGGCCTTGCCACTGGACTGCATGCTCTGCTCTCAACTCAAGTGCAGGAATTCTCTTAACCCGCGCTGCAAGGCTGCACTGTTAGCTTGAACCATGGGGGAGACTGGTACAAACCGGGATGATGACATTGCAAGGGGCTGTGAGCGCCTCCACCAGTGACTGCTCCATGTCCAGCTTTAGCAAGGAGATTGTACAACTTGCCCAGTCGTCCCACTGTTCTGCAGCCACTAAAACACTCATTAGTTTACACTCAGTGCCCGAGGGGTGAAAAGCTCTGGAGCACTTGGTGGCACTTTGATGCCTCTGCGTTGCTTGAGTGGGCAGAGAAGCTAGAGGCTCGACTCCAATCACATCAATGTGGCTGTGCCTGAACTGTCTCAGTTGCAGAGGAATGGTCACTTTATACAAGGTGTCCCTAATGAGTGGCCGGTTCCCTCGTCCACCCCCTGCCACCCCGCACGTGCTTGTGTGCTACCTTCAACCACAGGGCAGACTTATTTCCCCCTCCCCAAAAGTCACCTGAGCCACAGGGCAGACTTATTTCCCCCTCCCCAAAAGTTGCCTCAACCGCAGGGCAGCTTTTGCTCCCCAACAACACGCCCCAACCTTGAAATCCAACAGACGTCCCTTGCAAGCGCTCTGCAACATTCCTGTGCATTCACCTCCGAGTTCCCCTCAAAGTGCAGCCTGCCAAGTGCATGCCTTTTATATGCTGTTGTTAAACACGTCACCGTGCAATCATGCTGATATGGGCAGACGATCCAGCGGGGAGGGGTGATTCCGGCGGGCTAGCCTTATAATAATATGCTGATGTATTACAGTGAGGTTCTGAATGTCTGATGACGGGAAATGTGGCCCGCCATCGATGGGCTGAGGGATGATCGCAAATTGGTTTCACCACGTCGTGAAACCAATTTTTGGCCTTCTCAGTATATTGTCCTTTCACCCCACCAAACACGCCGGACGCCAGCGGGCATGGAAAATTTCACTGATAATAACTAACATTTCTAATACTTTCCTTTTATTTAATCTAAAGTAGATCAAAGTTAGATCACAGGATACATCCAATAATCCTGAGGGAAATGGGCAAGAAATAGTGGAAGCCCTAGAAATTATATTTCAGGTTTTAATTGAGAGTGGGTATGTAATGGAGGATTAGAGGCTGGCCAGTTTAACACTAAAAGGGAGACAGAGATAATCCAAGTGTTCAGAAAAAACATCTAATATGTAACTAAACAGGAAGTTACTAAATATCTGGATTAAGGGAAAATAATTAGGTGCACCCAACATGAAAGATCATAAGAAGTAGGAGTAAGCCATTTGCGACCATCTGGGAGATGGTGGTGTCATTGTAATGTCACTGGGCCACTGGACTAGTAATCCAGAGGCCCTTTCTAATTGATAACACGAGTTCAAATCCCACCATAGGAATTGGTGCAATTTCAATTTAATTAATGAAAAATATAATAGGATTGAAAGCTTGTTTCAGTAATTGTGACCTTGAAATTATCATCAAACTTTGTAAAAACCCAATTGGTTCATTAATGTCTTTTAGGGAAGCAAATCTGTCCTTACCTGGTCCACATGTGACTTCAGACCCACAGCAATGTGGTTGACTCTTAACTGCCCTCAAAGGGTAATTAGGGATGGATAACAAATGCTGGGCCTTGCCAGTGTTGCTCACTTCCTATGAAAGAATAAGAAAATAACGCCATTCAGTAAGATCATGACTGATCTATCTGATTGTGGCCTTAACTCCACTTTCCTGCCTGTCCTTTATAACCCAACTCCCATGTTGATCAAAAATCCATCTAACTCAGGCTTAAATAAATTTAAAGACCCAGCCTCCACTACTCTCTGGGGAAGAAAATTCCAAAGACTAATGACCCTCTGAGAGAAGAAATTTTTCCTCATCTCCATCTTATTTTTAAACAGTGCCCTCCAGTTCTAGAGTCCCCACAAGAGGAAAATCCTCCCAGCATCTACCCTGTCAAGCCCCCGCCTCAGAATATTATGTTTCAAATCACCTTACATTCTTCAAAACCCCAATGAGTATAGGCCCCACCTGCTCAACCTTTCCTCAGAAGACAACCCCTTTATCTCAGGAATGAGCCTAGTGAACCTTCTCCAAACTTCTTCCAATGTAAATATATCCTTCCTTAAGTGTGGAGACCAAAACTGTACACAGTACTCCAGGTGCAGTCTCACCTTTATTCTGTACAGCTGTAGCAAGACTTCCCTAAATTTATACTCCCCGTACAATAAATGCTAACTTTCCATTTGCCTTCCTAATTATTTGCTGTACTTGCATGCTAACGTTTTGTGATTCATATACAAGGTCTCCCAGACCCCTCTGTATGGCAGCATTCTGCACTCTCCATTTAAATAATGTTCTGTTTTTCGATTCTTCCTTCCAAAGTGGACAGCCATATATTTTCTCATTATATGCCATCTGCAAACTTTTTGCCCATTCTCTTAAATTGTCTATATCCTTTTTCAGACTCTTGTAGTCTCCTCACTACTTGCAGTCCTACGTATCTTTGTATCATAAGACCATAAGACATAAGAGCAGAAATTAGGCCATTCGGCCCGTCGAGTCTGCTCCACCATTCAATCGTGGCTGATACGTTTCTCAACCCCATTCTCCCGCCTTCTCCCCGTAACCTTTGATCCCCTTACCAATCAATAACCTATCTATCTCGGTCTTAAATACACTCAATGACTTGGTCTCCACAGCCTTCTGGGCAATGAATTCCATAGATTCACCACAGTCTGGCTAAAGAAGTTTCTCCTCATCTCTGTTCTAAAAGGTCTTCCCTTTACTCTGAGGCTGTGCCCTCGGGTCCTAGTCTCTCCTACTAATGGAAACATCTTCCCCACGTCCACTCTATCCAGGCCTTTCAGTATTCTGTAAGTTTCAATCAGATCCCCCCTCATCCTTCTAAACTCCATTGAGTATAGACCCAGAGTCCTCAAACGTTCCTCATATGTTAAGCCTTTCATTCCTGGGATCGTTCTCGTGAATCTCCTCTGGACCCTCTCCAGGGCCAGAACATCCTTCCTGAGATACGGGGTCCAAAATTGCTCACAATATTCTAAATGTGGTCTGACCAGAGCCTTATAAAGCCTCAGCAGCACATCCCTGCTTTTATATTCTAGTCCTCTTGAAATAAATGCCAACATTGCATTTGCCTTCCTAACTACTGACTCAACCTGCAAGTTAACCTTAAGAGAATCCTGGACTAGGACTCCCAAGTCCCTTTGCACTCCAGATTTCTGAATTCTCTCCCCATTTAGAAAATAGTCCATGCCTCTATTCTTCCTACCAAAGTGCATGACCTCACACTTCCCCACGTTGTATTCCATCTACCACTTCTTTGCCCGTTCTCCTAACCTGTCTAAATCCTTCTGCAGCCTCCCCGCCTCCTCAATACTACCTGTCCCTCCATCTATCTTTGTATCATCTGCAAACTTAGCCAGGATGCCCTCAGTTCCTTCGTCTAGATCATTAATGTATAAAGTGAAAAGTTGTGGTCCCAACACTGACCCCTACGGAACTCAACCAGTCATCGGCCGCCATCCTGAGAAGGACCCCCTTATCCCCACTCTCTGCCTCCTGCCAGACAGCCAATCTTCTATCCATGCTAGTATCTTGCCTCTAACACCATGGGCTCTTATCTTACTGAACAGCCTCCTGTGCGGCATCTTGTCAAAGGCCTTCTGGAAGTCCAAGTATATAATATCCATTGGCTCTCCTTTGTCTAACCTGCTCGTTACCTCCTCAAAGAATTCTAACAGATTTGTCAGGCATGACCTCCCCTTGATGAAACCATGCTGACTTTGCCTTATTTTACCATGCACTTCCAAGTATTCTGAAATCTCATCCTTAATAATGGACTCTAAAATCTTACCAACAATCGAGGTCAGGCTAATCGGCCTGTAATTTCCCGTCTTTTTCCTCACTCCCTTCTTAAACAGGGGGGTTATATTTGCGATTTTCCAGTCCTCTGGGACCCTCCCTGACTCCAGTGATTCCTGAAGGATCACCACTAATGCCTCCACTATCTCTTCAGCAATCTCCTTCAGAACTCTGGGATGTAATCCATCTGGTCCAGGTGATTTATCCACCTTCAGACCTTTCAGTTTTCCTAGCACCTTCTCCTTGGTACTGGCCACCATACTCACCTCGCCCCCGACTCTCTTGAACTTTGGGGATGTTACTCGTGTCTTCCACCGTGAAGACTGACACAAAGTACTTATTCAGTTCTTCCGCCATTTCTTTGTTCCCCACTACTACTTCTCCAGCGTCATTTTCCAGTGGCCCAATGTCCATTTTTGTCTCTCTCTTACCCTTTATATATCTGAAAAAACTCTTGCAATCTTCTTTTATATTACTGGTTAGTTTACCCTCATATTTAATCTTCTCCCTCCTTATTTCTTTTTTAGTTGTCCTCTGTTGGTCTTTGTAGGCTTCCCGATCCCCTGGTTTCCCACTGCTCTTCGCCGCATTGTATGCTTTCTCTTTAGCTTTTATGCTGTCCCTGACTTCCCTTGTCAGCCATGGTTGCCTCGTCCTCCCTTTAGTATGCTTCTTCTTCTTAGGGATGAATTTTTGCTGTGTCTCCCAAATTACTCACAGAAACTCCTGCCATTGCTGTTCCACTGTCTTTCCTGTTAGGCTCATCTCCCAGTCAATTCTGGCCAGCTCCTCCCTCATGCCTCTGTAGTTGCCTTTATTCAACTGTAATACCGTTACATCTGATTCCAGCTGTTTCCTCTCAAATTGCAGGGTAAATTCTATCATATTATGGTCACTTCCTCCTAAAGATTCCTTCACCTTAAGCTCCCTTACCAAATCTGCCTCATTACACATCACTAAATCTAGAATTGCCTGTTCCCTAGTGGGCTCCACCACAAGCTGCTCCAAAAAGCCATCTCGTAGACATTCCACAAATTCCTTTTCTTGGGATCCACTACCAACCTGATTTTCCCAGTCTACCTGCATATTGAAATCCCCCATGATCACTGTAACCTTGCCTTTCTTACACGCCTTTTCTATCTCCTGGTGTATCTTGTGCCCCACATCCTGACTACTGTTCAGAGGCCTGTACATAACTCTCATTATGGTTTTTTTTTTTTACTTTTGCGGTTCCTCAACTCTATCCACACAGATTCTACATCATCTGGCCCTATGTCATTTCTTGCTATCGATTTAATTTCATTTCTTACTAACAAAGCAACCCCACCCTCTCTGCCAACCTGCCTATCTTTTCGATAGGATGTATATCCTTGGATATTTAGCTCCCAGTCCTGATCCCCTTGCAGCTATGTCTCTGTGATGCCCACCACATCATACCTGCCAATTTCAATCTGTGCCACAAGCTCATTTAGCTTATTTCGTATACTGTGTGCATTCAGATACAACACCTTCAGTCCTGTATTTCCCGTCCCCTTTCTCATTGTCGTCCCTTTATCTGATGTGCTTGATGTTAGATTCCTAGCCCTTTCCAAACATTCTGTCCTATTTTGTGTTCTGGAGAATTTAATAGCCTCTCCTGGGCTCTCCTTTCTTTTCAGTTTTTTCATAATTTTCCATGAAGGTGAATCCACCCCCCACACGCTAACCTGCTGCTTTGTTTCCCATTAGTCATACTTCTTGGAGTTTTACCCTTCCCTCCCCTCAAGTTTCTAGTTTAAAGTCCTGTTGACCACCTTATTTTCCCTTTTCGCTAGAACATTGGTCCCAGATCGGTTCAGGTGGAGACCGTCCCAATGGTACAGATCCCTCCTGTATCATCAGCAAATTTGGCTACAATACAGTCTGTCCCTTCACCTGAGTTATTAATATGGATCATAAATAATTGAGGCCCCAGCACTGATCCTTGTGGCACTCCACTGGTTACAGTTTGCCAACCTGAAAATGACAGATTTGTCCTAACTTTGTTTCCTGCTCACGAGCCAGTCCTCTATCCATGCTAATATATGACCCCAACACCATGAGCTCTTATCTTGTGCAGTAATTTTTTATATGGCCCCTTATCAAATGCCTTTCGGAAATCTAAATATGCTATATCTACTGGTTCCCGTTTATCCACCCTGATTTCCCTTTCAGAAAACCATGTTGACTCTACCTGATTTTATGATGATTTTACTAGAACTAGGGGACACAGTTTAAAAATAAGGGGTCTCCCATATGAGACAGAGATGAGAAGAAATGTTTTCTCTCAGAGGTAGGTTTTCTAGTCTCTTTGTTGGTTGGGTGCCAATACTGGCACAGGCACATGCAATGGGCAAAGAAAGCAACTGATGAAATTCAATGTCAGTGAACGTAAGGCACATTTGGTTCAAAAACGTGATCATTATACTTTGGGGGAAAGGTTGGGTGTGAACCTGAACCCATTTGCCTTTCCACAAAACATTAAAAACAACACCTCAAGTCGATAAGGTTATAAAATAGCTAATGGAATATTGGGTTGTATGCAAGAGATATAAACATCAAGATGTAATGGTGAATTTATATTCAACCTAAAGACCATGGTTGAAGTTAATGTGTGCCGTTTTGGGTTCCATACTATATGGAGAATGTTGAGGCAATAGCTAGGGTACTGTACAGATTCATTAAGATGTTATTGGGCATGAAAAAATACAAATATGAAGAAAGACTTCGGCAGAATTTAATGCTGTCCTCTGAGGCCAAGCTTGCTGGTGGGGGTGGCATTTAATTGGACGGGTGGGTGGGGACTCACTGTCTTCCTGCTTCTGCCCCAATTAAGGCCAGACGGGCAGGCTCATTGATGGCCTTCCCTGCCCACCACCAATTGAGGCCTTTAAGTGGGCAATTAATGCTCTTCAAGCCAGTGAGCAAGATCCCCATCGCTTACATTAAATTTAACCTTTTAGGGTTGTTTTACAGAGGGTGATTTGACAGCTATTTAAAATTATGAAGAGATGAGACAGGTAGGTGGAAACAGATTGAGTTGTTGAAAAGTCTGGAAGGAATGGACAAATGTAAGATAATGTGCAAGAGATTTAGAATGGAGGGCAGTAGAAATTTCCTTATACACTGGGTTGTCAAGTTGCAAACTGCATTCTCTTAGTGATTGAAACAATGAGCATGAGCATTTAATAATTAGAAAGAGGGATATGGGAATAGAGTTGCGCTACACTGTGCGTCTGTTGTTGACTGAGAGAGCAGTAAGCAGACCTGAAACAGTTTTACTTCTAATTAATGTTTGGCTGACTTATAAATTAGAATGATTGTAGGACTAAACTTCTAGCAGTTTCACGTCAAGCTGAAACCCATTCAATCTCTGCAGTGCTCTACGAACACGTGGGATTGAGTTTGTGACCACGGTTGTCCTCATTATCATTCCAGTCGAAACAGTGTGTGAGTACCATCACCACAAGATCTGCGGCAGTTTTAAGAAGGGCCACCGTCTTCTTAGAGCAACTAGGGTTTCACAATAAATTTGTTTTGCCAGGGTCAGTCAAATCCCTTGAGCAAATAAAGACTTCACTTCTCATTCCACCAGTCACCTCCCTCACAATCAGTTCACCCAGTCCACCAGTCACTTCACCCACTCTACGGGCTACTTCAGTCCACTCCTTTCTAATTAGTGTGAGGCCTGTAGCAGGATTTGTTACTAATGATATGATTCTTTGCTAGCAATCTGCAAGATTTAAGACTTCTGTAAGTTGCTAACTGTTTTTTATTGTTATTAATTGAAAACAGAATTCAGATGTTGTTATAAACCATAAGAACAAATCCCAAATGGTTTACTAATCCCTTCTGGGCTCTGGGATTAAACAACTCTTACCTCATTCCAAGGCTACGTTATCCTAAATAAGATAGAAAATATACTGCAGCGTTTGATTTATGTGTTTAATATGTCAATCTTGGATTCCCTGGTGGTTAGTGGATAAATGCACTAATTTGCTAAAGACCAAAAGGGCCCATGTAGAATCCTGATCCATGCTGGGTTAGTAGATTAGAACTTGGAGACAGAAGGATGTTAAATTTGAGCTAAGTATCCCTGTACTAAAAACGATATAATTGGCTGAGGTTCCTGCTCCTGATCACAATTTAGTGACTTCTGCTGGATAACATGTGCCTGTGGACACTAGTTGAGTGCAAAATTGTGTTTGGCTGTGATGGCCCAATAGCCGAATATTCAAGCTCACATTTGAAAGAATGGTTACTTGGCTGAAGTAACAAACATCAGCTGTTACTTGTGGAATTGAATCTGAAATCACTGCTTCCAGCACAGGCAAAAAAAATTAAAATCTAATTTTGAAGGAATTGTGGTTAAAGCATTTTCAGCAATAAAAAGTTGGACAGCAAGGATCTAAATAATTAACTGTGGCCAAGAATCTGCTTGCCTACCTACCCAAATAAGGACTGATGTGTGGATGGGGTTGCATCCACACAGCAGAAAACAAAAAAAAAATTGAATGAAATTTCAAGCAATGAAGAGCTAAGGGATGCATTTACACTTGGAGTACGGTGTTTAATACTGTTCACCATGCTCATTCCTTTGATTTTCCTTAATCCATGCAACACGACTGCTGGCAATTGTAAAGATGATTGGCTATGAGCAAAGATTAAAGAAGATCAGAGGGTTGGTCTCCTTGTTAGGCATGAATGGAGCAGGGGTGCAGTTAAAAACCCCATCAATTCTCCATGTTAATGCTCAAGCTTTTGGCAGTATCCTTGTATTCACAAATATGTAAAGCACATAAAATAAATTTATAGCTTCAGTTCAGTTTCTTCCACCCAATTAACATCTTGAATTTCACACCCCCTTTGAAAACCTCCTAAACTCACAAATTATTTTCTGTAATAAAATTGGTGGGGTGGTAAATAGTAATAGTGATCAGTGGCATATGGAATTTAATCTGGATAAGTGTGAGGTGATGCACTTGGGCAGGACAAACAAGGCACGGAAATATACGATGAATGCTAGGACCCTGGGAAGTACCGAGGATAAAAGGGACCTTGGTGTGCATGTCCACCGGTCCCTTAAGGTAGCAGGACAGGTAGATAAGGTGATTAAGAAGGCATATGGGATACTTGCCTTTATTAGCCAAGGCATAGAGTGTAACAGCAGGGAGGTTATGCTGGAACTGTATAAAATGCTTGTTAGGCCACAGCTAGAATATTGTGTGCAGTTCTGGAATCCACATTATAGGAAGGATGTGATTGCACTAGAGAGAGTGCAGAGGAGATTTATCAGGATGTTGCCTGGGCTGAAGAGTTTTAGTTATGAGAAGAGATTGGATAGACTGATTATTTTCCTTGGAGCAGAGGAGATTGAGGGGGGACATGATTGAGGTGTATAAAATTATGAGGGACATAGACAGGGTAGACAGGAAGGAACTTTTCCCCTTAGTGGAGGGATCAATAACCAGGAGGCATAGATTTAAGGTAGGGAGCAGAAGGTTTAGAGGGGATGTGAGGAAGAATTTTTTTACCCAGACGGTGGTGGGAATCTGGAACTCACTGCCTGAAAGGGTGGTAGAGGCAGAAACCCTCATAACATTTAAGAAGTATTTGGATGTCCACTTGCGATGCCATGGCATACAAGGCTATGAGCCTAGTGCTAGAAAATGGGATTAGAATAGGTACTTGTTTGACCGGCGCAGACTTGATGGGCCGAAGGGCCTTTTTCTCTGCTGTAGATTTCTATAACTCTATAATTGTAACTGTATGAAAGTCAACTTTTGAGCCAGCCATTTAAAGTATTTTTAAGAAAGGACCTTCCAATCATGTAACTAAACTTTAACCAATAAGATTGGACACGTTCAGTGTTACCGGGAAAGGTGTTCGTTGTGCAGTCATTGACGTTTGGAATGCAGAGCTTCCTATGAATAGTTCTGCCTTTAAAAGCCGAGGAAAAAACCCAGAAAACCTGTGTTTTGTCGTTAGAAAGACAGGAAAGTTGTGGATAAAATTATGTCATGATGCCAGCTATAGGTTAAAATGACAGATTCCTAATCTTTTAAACCCGATAATTTGACCACAGTTATAAACACATCATGGGGTAGAAATTCCTGTTAGAATTACAAACACTGAAGGAATAAAAACTACCTTATTAAAATGAGATGACAGATGTCCCACAGAAAACCACCGGAATTCTTGAATACATCCCTTTGTGAAGCATAAAGCTGCAGCCTCTGCAGTGAGACATTCTGTAACATATATGCATATGGTAGAACAATTTAATTAGGATACTCAGCCTGGCTGCTCCTGTGAGTGGAGTCACTGCTGTGTGCATTAGATGTGGGTCAAGCTCAAAGAGGTGATGCCTGAACTAAATGAGATATCCTGAAAAACATTATATTAAGCTGAAGAGTTTTCAATTAATTCATGATGACACAGTCTTCCTCAGTATTTTCTAATTACATCAATTTGATGGGCTGCTAAAAGGTTTGCCATCTGATAGCATGGTAGATGATGGAATTCTGAATACAGTTGTTCCCTGTATGTCACCTCATACCACAGTGACTGCTAACAGCTGACAACCAATTCATCCTCACTTTTGCCACTCTACTGGACCATTCTACTTGGAGCAAGCCTGGAGCAGCTAGAGCTCAAGCCAATTCTTGAATTATATAAAATTAAGTAAGTAATGGTTTGGGTTTACATTAATGCCCTGTTGAGAAATTAAAGAAACATGAAATTGCCACGTTGAAAAAGAAAATCGAATGCGGCACAGGGCTCATTTTAAATGTGCCAAATATGTGATATGTTTGTCTGTTAACAAATAATACCAGGCTTTCCAGGCTTCATCATTCATTCTCTGGAAGATTTCAGCAGAGCAGCTTGAAGTTGCTTGCACACCAGTTTCATCGTTTGGAGAGAATGGGACCATTAATTAGTTGGCATTTACCGTAGATGCCCCAGTTAAACTCAATTGCTCACCATTAGAGAACTGTGGACTAGGCTTGTGTGCTAATATGATGCAAGGTGGCATTAATCATGGATCAAGGAAGAAAGATGTTTGTTTGTATTCTCTGGGTGAATTTGAGGAATAATTTTAAGACTTTGTGCTCTCAGCAAAGAGCCTCCCATGTCGTGCATACATATTTGAAATTCAGGCTCCAGAAGATCATTCCGCTATTAAAATTATGTGCGCCCCCAGATGATGGTCCCTGCTGGGAGTGCAAACAAAATTATCCTTCATAGTTTTGCATGAATTTTGTGTTCATTATGCTTTATCATCGCACTCTGAGAATGTGGGACAGTGTCACCGCTGTTTGAGGCCTCTAGTACAGTATCACCACAATCAGAGCTCTCTGAAAGAAATACTTGCATTTATATAGCGCTATTCATGACCACCAGATGACTCAAAGTGCTTTACAGCCACTGAGATACTTTTTAAGTATAGTCACTGTGGAAACCAAGTTATGCACAGCAAATTCCCACAAACAGCAGTGTGATAATGACCAGATAATGTGTTTTAGTGATGTTGATTGAGGGATAAATATTGGCCAGGATACCAGGGCTTTCACATGCTCTTGTTCCAAATATTGCCATGTGATCTTTTACATCACCAGTGCAGGCAGATGGAGCCTTGATTTAGCATCCCATCCAAAAGACAGCACCTCTGACAATGCAGCATCCCTCAGTACGGCACTGGAGTGTCAGTCTTGATTTTGTGTTGAAACCCTGAAATGGGACTTGAAGTTGAAACCTCATGATTCAGAGACAAGATTGCTGCCAACTGAGCCACGACTGACATGCACTGACATTCTGCTGCAGTATCACAGGTATCTCTGGTGCAATCTGCAGGCCAAGGTCTCTGGTACAGTATCACCTCAGTCTGAACTTTCTGGCTGTTACGATGTGGCAGGTGATGGGTGCCAAGCTGACCAAATCCATAAGGGAAACTTGGCCATGCTATCACAATAGTTTTACAATTTGCATTTATTAGGAGAATATTTGTGCACTGAATTCAGAACAAATGAGCCCACTAACACCTTCAGAGATTTTAAAAATTAAATTAAAATATTTATTAACAAAAGAAAAGATTTCAAGCACATACATAAGATTACAGTTACTTAATACTGTAGCAAATCCCAACATTCCTAATTAACCTGACTCCCAACTACATACACTCTTTAAGGCAACAGTCCAAAATAGATTTTAATTTTAAATAGGCAATCCAGCAAGTTTACCACACGACAGTGGAATTCCAACGGCTTTTCTCCAACTCTGGTTACTGGACACAGCAGACTTCTGCAAAAGTGTCTGGAGGCTTTTTTCCCAAGGCTGTTTACATGGTCCTTTTAGATCTTACATGGCCCCCCAACATAGTCTTCCATCCTTCTTCATATATGTTTCTCTCTCTTTAACCTATAAATTCCATTGTCCTATATGTCTTTGGAAATCTTTCATGTTGCCAATATGGTCAGTACCTTTGGGAAAAACAACATACTGCTTGCCCTTGCTTATCTTGTTAGCTGTAAACATCCTATCATCTCTTTGAAACATAAACAACCCCTTCACTTATCTAAAAATGCAAAGTTCTTTCACACCCAATATGGTGCCCTCATCCATGTTTACCCATTAGCATTTCAAATGCCTTTTACATTTAACTTCTTTTGATAACTTAAACCTTGCAGTGTATCTGCCTCCAATTCAATTAAATCACACAAACAGAACCATACAAACTCACATTCATAAACCTACTTTACAATAAGCCACAATAATATTGTGAAAAATATTATAGGTTCATGAGATCTTACAGTAACACTGCAGTCTGAGCTCTCTGTACAGTATCACCACAGTCCAGGCTCTCTGGTACAGTATCGTCACTGTCAGAGCTGTCTGATACAGTATCACCACAGTTTGAGCACTCTGGTAGATTATCACACAATCGAGTGCTCTGGTACAGAATCATCGCAGTCCAGGCTTTCTGGCGTAGTATCACCACAATCGTGCTCTTTGGTGCAATATCACCACAGTCCAAAGTTCTCTGGTACAGTATCAGGACAGTCCAGGATCTCTTTTACAGTATCACTGCAATCGAGCTCTCTGGCACAGTATCACCACAGTCAAAGCTCTTGGTATAATATCAGCACAGTCGGAGCTCTCTGGTGCATCATGATCACAGTCTGAGCTCTCTGATACAGTATCACCACATTCTGGGCTCTCTGATACAGTATCACCACATTCCAAGATCTCTCGTACAGTATCAGCACATCCTGGGCTCTATGATACAGTATCTCCACAGTCTGAGCTCTCTGGTACAGTATCACCACAGCCTGAGCTCTCTGATACTGTATCACCTCATTCTGAACTCTCTGATATAGTATCACCACAGCCTGAGCTCTCTGATACAGTATCACTAGAGCCTGAGCTCTCTGTTAAAGTATCATCTCAGTCTAAGCTCTCTGGTACAGTATCACTGCAGTCTGAGCTCTCTGGTAAAGTATCACCTCATTCTGAACTCTGATACAGTATCACCATAGCCTGGGCTCTCTGATACAGTATCAGCACAGCCTGGGCTCTATGATACAGTATCTCCTCAGTCTGAGCTCTCTGGTACAGTATCACCACAGCCTGAGCTGTGTCACCTCATTCTGAACTCTCTGATACAGTATTACCTCAGCCTGAGTTCTCTGTTAAAGTATCACCTCAGTCTAAGGTCTCTGGTACAGTATCACCACAGTCCAAGATCTTTTGTACAGTATCAGCACAATCCAAGCTCTTGGTACAGTATCAGCGCAGTTCAGGTTCTCTGGTACAGTATCAGCACAGTCCAAGCTCTTGGTACAGTATCAGCACAGTCCAAGCTCTTTGGTACAGTATCAGCACAGTCCAAGCTCTTGATATAGTATCACCACAGTCCAAGATCTCTTGCATAGAATCAGCACAGTCCAAGCTCTTGATACAGTGTCAGCGCAGTCTAAGCTCTTGAGACAGTATCACCACAGTCCAAGATCTCTTGTATAGAATCAGCACAGTCCAAGCTCTTGGTACAGTATCAGCACAGTCCAAACTCTCTGGTACAGTATCAACACAGTCTGAGCTCTCTGGTACAGTATCAGCTCATTCTGAGCTCTCTCATTCAGTATCACCACAGCCTGGGCTCTATGATACAGTATCAGCACAGCCTGGACTCTATGATACACTATCTCCTCAGTCTGAGCTCTCTGGTACAGTATCACCACAGTCTGAGCTCTCTGATACAGTATCACCACAGCCTGGGCTCTCTGATATAGTATCAGCACAGCCTGGGCTCTATGATACAGGATCTTCTGAGTATGAGCTCTCTGGTACAGTATCACCACAGTCTGGGCTCTCTGATAGAGTACCAGCACAGCTTGGGCTCTAAATGATACAGTATTGCCACAGTCTGAGCTCTCTGATACAGTATCACCTCATTCTGAGCTCTCTGATACAGTATCACCAAAGCCTAAGCTCTCTAATACAGTATTGCCTCAGTCTGAGCTCTCTGGTAAAGTATCACCTCAGTTTAAGCTCTCTGGTACAGTGTCACTGCATTCTGAGCTCTCTGGTACAGTATCACCTCATTCAGAACTCTCTGATACAGTACCACCACAGACTGGGCTCTCTGATACAGTACCACCACAGACTGGGCTCTCTGATACAGTATCACCATAGCCTGAGCTCTCTGATACAGTATTACCTCAGTCTGAGCTCTCTGGTAAAGTATCACCTCAGTCTAAGCTCTCTGGTACAGTATCACCTCATTCTGAGCTCTCTGATACTGTATCACCATAGTCTGGGCTCTCTGATATAGTATCAGCACAGCATGGGCTCTATGATACAGTATCTCTTTTAGTCTGAGCTCTCAGGAACAGGATCACCACAGTCTGAGCTCTCTGATACAGTATCACCTCATTCTGAACTCTCTGATACAGTATCACCACAGACTGGGCTCTCTGATACAGTATGACCTCAGTCTAAGCTCTCTGGTACAGTGTCACCGCAGTCTGAGCTATCTGGTACAGTATCACCTCATTTTGAACTCCGTGATACAGTATTACCTCAGTCTGAGCTCTCTGGTACAGTGTCGCCGCAGTCTGAGCTATCTGGTGCAGTATGACCTCATTTTGAACTCCCTGATACAGTATTACCTCAGTCTGAGCTCTCTGGTAAAGTATCAACTCAGCCTAAGCTCTCTGGTACAGTACCACCACAGTCCAAGATCTCTTGTACAGTATCAGCACAATCCAAGCTCTTGGTACAGTATCAGCACAGTTCAAGTTCTTGGTACAGTATCAGCAAAATCCAAGCTCTTGGTACAGTATCAGCGCAGTCCAAATTCTCTGGTACAGTATCAGCACAGTCTGAGCTCTCTGGTACATTATCAATTCAAATTGAGCTCTCTGATACAGTATCAGCTCATGCTGAGCTCTCTGATACAATTTCACCACAGCCTTGGCTCTCTGATACAGTATCACCATAGCCTGGGCTCTATGATATAGGATCACCTCAGTCTAAGCACTCTGGTACAATATCACCGCAGGCTGAGCTCTCTGGTACAGTATCACCTCATTCTGAAATCTCTGATACTGTATCACCATAGTCTGGGCTCTCTGATATAATATCAGCACAGCATGGGCTCTATGATACAGTATCTCTTTTAGTCTGAGCTCTCAGGAACAGTATCACCACAGTCTGAGCTCTCTGATACAGTATCACCTCATTCTGAACTCTCTGATACAGTATCGCCACAGCCTGAGCTCTCTGATACAGTATCACCTCAGTCTAAGCTCTCTGGTACAGTGTCACCACAGTCTGAGCTATCTGGTACAGTGTCGCCGCAGTCTGAGCTATCTGGTGCAGTATGACCTCATTTTGAACTCCCTGATACAGTATTACCTCAGTCTGAGCTCTCTGGTAAAGTATCACCTCAGCCTAAGCTGTCTGGTACAGTACCACCACAGTCCAAGATCTCTTGTACAGTATCAGCACAATCCAAGCTCTTGGTACAGTATCAGCACAGTTCAAGTTCTTGGTACAGTATCAGCAAAATCCAAGCTCTTGGTACAGTATCAGCGCAGCCCAAATTCTCTGGTACAGTATCAGCACAGTCTGAGCTCTCTGGTACATTATCAATTCAAATTGAGCTCTCTGATACAGTATCAGCTCATGCTGAGCTCTCTGATACAATTTCACCACAGCCTTGGCTCTCTGATACAGTATCACCATAGCCTGGGCTCTATGATATAGGATCACCTCAGTCTAAGCACTCTGGTACAATATCACCGCAGGCTGAGCTCTCTGGTACAGTATCACCTCATTCTGAAATCTCTGATACTGTATCACCATAGTCTGGGCTCTCTGATATAATATCAGCACAGCATGGGCTCTATGATACAGTATCTCTTTTAGTCTGAGCTCTCAGGAACAGTATCACCACAGTCTGAGCTCTCTGATACAGTATCACCTCATTCTGAACTCTCTGATACAGTATCGCCACAGCCTGAGCTCTCTGATACAGTATCACCTCAGTCTAAGCTCTCTGGTACAGTGTCACCACAGTCTGAGCTATCTGGTACAGTGTCGCCGCAGTCTGAGCTATCTGGTGCAGTATGACCTCATTTTGAACTCCCTGATACAGTATTACCTCAGTCTGAGCTCTCTGGTAAAGTATCACCTCAGCCTAAGCTGTCTGGTACAGTACCACCACAGTCCAAGATCTCTTGTACAGTATCAGCACAATCCAAGCTCTTGGTACAGTATCAGCACAGTTCAAGTTCTTGGTACAGTATCAGCAAAATCCAAGCTCTTGGTACAGTATCAGCGCAGCCCAAATTCTCTGGTACAGTATCAGCACAGTCTGAGCTCTCTGGTACATTATCAATTCAAATTGAGCTCTCTGGTACAGTATCAGCTCATGCTGAGCTCTCTGATACAATATCACCACAGCCTTGGCTCTCTGATACAGTATCACCATAGCCTGGGCTCTATGATATAGGATCACCTCAGTCTAAGCACTCTGGTACGATATCACTGCAGGCTGAGCTCTCTGGTACAGTATCACCTCATTCTGAAATCTCTGATACAGTATCACCATAGCCTGTGCTCTCTGATACAGTATTACCTCAGCCTGAGCTCACTGGTAAAGTATCACCTCAGACTAAGCTCTCTGGTTCATTATCACCTCATTCTGAGCTCACTGATACAGTATCACCATAGCTTGGGCTCTCTGATATAGTATCAGCACAGCCTGGGCTCTATGATACAGTATCTCCTCAGTCTGAGCTCTCTGGTGCAGTATCACCACAGTCTGAGCTCTCTGATACAGTATCACCTTATTGTGAGCTCGCTGATACAGTATCACCTGAGTTTAAGCTCTCTGGTACAGTATCACTGCAGTCTGAGCTATCTGGTACAGTATCACCTCAGTCTGAGCTCTCTGGTACAGTATCACCACAGTCCAAGATCTCTTGTACAGTATCAGCACAATCCAACCTCTTGGTACAGTATCAGCACAGTCCAAGCTCTTGGTACAGTATCAGCACAGTCCAAGCTCTTGGTACAGTATCAGCACAGTCCAAGCTCTTGGTACAGTATAAGCACTGTCTGAGCTCTCTGGTACAGTATCAGCTCATTCTCAGCTCTCTGATACAGTATCACCTCATTCTGAACTCTCGGATATAGCATCACCACAGCCTTAGCTCTCTGATACAGTATTACCTCAGTCTGAGCTCTCTGGTAAAGTATCAACTCAATCTAAACTCTCTGGTACAGTATCATCTCATTCTGAGCTCTCTGATACAGTATCACCACAGCCTGGGCTCTCTGAAACAGTATCACCACAGTCCAAGATCTCTTGTACAATATCAGCACAGTCCAAGCTCTTAGTACAGTGTCAGGACAGTCTGAGCTCTCTGGTACAGTATCACCTGATTCTGAGCTCCCTGATACAGTATCACCACGGCCTGGGCGCTCTGATACAGTATCTCCTCAGTCTGAGGTCTCTTGTACAATATCACCACAGCCTAAACTCTCTGATACTGAATCACCACAGTCTGAGCTCTCTGATACTGTATCACCACAGTCTGAGCTCTCTGATGCTGTATCACCTCATTCTGAACTCTCTGATACAGTAACACCACAGCCTGAGCTCTCTGTTAAATTATCACGTCAGTCTAAGCTCTCTGGTACAGTATCACTGCAGTCTGAGCTCTCTGGTACAGTATCACCTCATTCTGAACTCTGATACAGTATCACCATAGCCTGAGCTCCCTGATACAGTATTACTTCAGTATGAGCTCTCTGGTACAGTATCACCACAGTCCAAGCTCTTGGTACAGTATCAGCACAGTCCAAGCTCTTGGTACAGTATCAGCACAGTCCAAGCTCTTTGGTACAGTATCACCACAGTCCAAGATCTACTGTATAGAATCAGCACAGTCCAAGTTCTTGGTACAGGAGCAGCACAGTCCAAACTCTCTGGTACAGTGTCAGCACAGTCTGAGCTCTCTGGTACAGTATCAGCTCATTCTGAGCTCTCTGATTCAGTATCAGCACAGCCTGGGCTCTCTGATACAGTATCACCACAGCCTGGGCTCTCTGATACATTATCAGCACAGCCTGGGCTCTATGATACAGTATCTCCTCAGTCTGAGCTCTCTGATACTGTATGACCTCATTCTGAACTCTCTGATACAGTATCACCACAGCCTGAGCTCTCTGATACAGTATCACCTCTGTCTAAGCCCTCTGGTACAGTGTAGCCGCAGTCTGAGCTATCTGGTACAGTATCAGCTCAGTCTGAGCTCTCTGATTCAGTATCACCACAGCCTGGGCTCAATGATACAGTATCAGCACAGTCTGAGCTCTCTGGTACAGTATCAGCTCATTCTGAGCTCTCTGATTCAGTATCACCACAGCCTGGGCTCTCTGATACAGTATCAGCACAGTCTGAGCTCTCTGGTACAGTATCAGCTCATTCTGAGCTCTTTGATTCAGTATCACCACAGCCTGGGCTCTATGATACAGTATCTTCTGAGTATGAGCTCTGTGGTACAGTATCACCATAGCCTGAGCTATCTGATACTCTATCACCTCATTCTGAACTCTCTGATACAGTATCTCCACAGCCTGGGCTCTCTGATACAGTACCAGCACAGCTTGGGCTCTATGATAGTGTATTACCACAGTCTGAGCTCTCTGATACAGTATCACCTCATTCTGAGCTCTCTGATACAGTATCACCAAAGCCTAAGCTCTCTGATACAGTATTACCTCAGTCTGAGCTCTCTGGTAAAGTATCACCTCAGTCTAAGCTCTCTGGTACAGTATCACCACATTCTGAGCTCACTGATACAGTATCACCATAGCTTGGGCTCTCTGATATAGTATCAGCACAGCCTGGGCTCTATGATACAGTATCTCCTCAGTCTGAGCTCTCTGGTACAGTAACACCACAGTTTGAGCTCTCTGATACAGTATCACCTCATTCTGAACTCTCTGAATCAGTATCACCACAACCTGAGCTCTCTGGTACAGTATCACCTCAGTCTAAGCTCTCTGGTACAGTGCCGCCGCAGTCTGAGCTATCTGGTACAGTATCACCTAATTTTGAACTCCCTGTTACAGTATTACCTCATCCTGAGCTCTCTGGTAAAGTATCACCACAGTCTGACCTCTCTGGTACAGTATCACCTCAGTCTAAGCTCTCTGGTACAGTGCCGCGCAGTCTGAGCTATCTGGTACAGTATCACCTGATTTTGAACTCCCTGTTACAGTATTACCTCATCCTGAGCTCTCTGGTAAAGTATCACCTCAGTCTGACCTCTCTGGTACAGTATCACCACAGTCCAAGATCTCTTCTACAGTATCAGCACAATCCAAGCTCTTGGTACAGTATCAGCAAAGTCCAAGCTCTTGGTACAGTATCAGCACAGTCCAAGCTCTTGGTACAGTATAAGCACAGTCTGAGCTCTCTGGTACAGTATCAGCTCATTCTCAGCTCTCTGATACATTATCACCTCATTCTGAACTCTCTGATATAGCATCACCACAACCTGAGCTCACTGATATAGTATTACCTCAGTCTGAGCTCTCTGGTAAAGTATCAACTCAATCTAAACTCTCTGGTACAGTATCACCTCATTCTGAGCTCTCTGATACAGTACCACCACAGCCTAGGCTCTCTGAAACAGTATCACCACAGTCTGGGCTCTCTGAAACAGTATCACCACAGTCCAAGATCTCTTGTACAATATCAGCACAGTCCAAGCTCTTGGTACAGTGTCAGGACAGTCTGAGCTCTCTGGTACTGTATCACCTGATTCTGAGCTCCCTGATACAGAATCACCACGGCCTGGGATCTCAGATACAGTATCTCCTTAGTCTGAGCTCTCTTCTACGGTATCACCACAGCCTAACCTCTCTGATACTGTATCACCACAGTCTGAGTTCTCTGATACTGTATCAACTCATTCTGAACTCTCTGATACAGTATCACCACAGCCTGAGCTCTCTGTAAAAGTATCACCTCAGTCTAAGCTCTCTGGTACAGTATCACCACATTCTGAGCTCACTGATACAGTATCACCATAGCTTGGGCTCTCTGATATAGTATCAGCACAGCCTGGGCTCTTTGATACAGCATCTCCTCAGTCTACGCTCTCTGGTACAGTGCTGCCGCAGTCTGAGCTATCTGGTACAGTAGCACCTCATTTTGAACTCCCTGTTACAGTATTACCTCAATCTGAGCTCTCTGGTAAAGTATCACCTCAGTCTGACCTCTCTGGTACAGTATCACCACAGTCCAAGATCTCGTACAGTATCAGCATAATCCAAGCTCTTGGTACAGTATCAGCAAAGTCCAAGCTCTTGGTACAGTATCAGCACAGTCCAAGCTCTTGGTACAGTATAAGCACAGTCCCAGCTCTCTGGTACAGTATCAGCTCATTCTCAGCTCTCTGATACAGTATCACCTCATTCTGAACTCTCTGATATAGCATCAACACAACCTGAGCTCTCTGATACAGTATTACCTCAGTCTGAGCTCTCTGGTAAAGTATCAACTCAATCTAAACTCTCTGCTACAGTATCACCGCAGTCTGAGCTCTCTGGTACAGTATCACCTCATTCTGAGCTCTCTGATACAGTACCACCACAGCCTAGGCTCTCTGATACAGTATCACCACAGCCTGAGCTCTCTGGTACAGTGTCGCCGCAGTCTGAGCTCTCTGGTACAGTATCAACTCAATCTAAACTCTCTGGTACAGTATCACCGCAGTCTGAGCTCTCTGGTACAGTACCACCACAGCCTGGGCTCTCTGGTACAGTATCAGCACAGCCTGGGCTCTATGATACAGTATCTCCTCATTCTGAACTCTATGATGCAGTATCACCATAGCCTGAGCTCTCTGATACAGTATCACCACAGTCTGGGCTCTCTGAAACAGTATCACCACAGTCTGGGCTCTATGATACAGTATCTCCTCAGTCGGAGCTCTCTGGTATAGTATCACCACAGTCTGAGCTCTCTGATACTGTATCACCACAGTCTGAGCTCTCTGATAAAGTATCACGTCAGTTTCAGCTCTCTGGTACAGTGTCACCGCAGTCTGAGCTCTCTAGTACAGTATCACCGCAGTCTGAGCTCTCTGGTACAGTATCACCTCATTCTGAGCTCTCTGATACAGTATCACCATAGCCTGAGCTCTCTGATACAGTATTATCTCAGTCTGGGCTCTCTGGTAAAGTATCACCTCAGTCTAAGCTCTCTGGTACATTATCACCTCATTCTGAGCTCTCTGATAAAGTATCACCATAGCCTGGGCTCTCTGATATAGTATCAGCACAGCCTGGGCACTGTGATACAGTATCTCCATAGTCTGAGCTCTCTGGTACAGTATCACCTCATTCTGAACTCTCTGATACAGTATCACCACAGCCTGCACACTCTGATACAGTACCACCTCAGTCTAAGCTCTCTGGTACAGTGTCACCGAAGTCTGAGCTCTCTGGTACAGTATCACCACAGTCCAATATCTCTTGTACATATTAGCACAGTCCAAGCTCTTGGTACAATATCAGCACAGTCCAAGCTCTTGGTACAGTATAAGCACAGTCTGAGCTCTCTGGTACAGTATCAGCTCATTCTGAACTCTGTGATACAGTATTACCTCAGTCTGAGTTCTCTGATACAGTATTACCTCAGTCTGAGCTCTCTGATACAGTATCACCGCAGTCTGAGCTCTCTGATACAGTACCACCACAGCCTGGGCTCTCTGATACAGTATCAGCACAGCCTGGGCTCTATGATACAGTATCTCCTCATTCTGAACTCTCTGATGCAGTTTCACCATAGCCTGAGCTCTCTGATACAATATTACCTCAGTCTGAGCTCTCTGGTAAAGTATCACCTTAGTCTGAACTCTCTGGTACAGTATCACCTCATTCAGAACATTCTGATACCGTATTGCCACCACCTGAGCACTCTGATACAGTATCACCACAGCCTGAGCTCTCTGGTACAGTATCACTGCAGTCTGAGCTCTCTGGTACAATATCACCTCATTCTGAACTCTGATACAGTATCACCATAGCCTGAGCTCCCTGACACAGTATTACTTCAGTATGAACTCTCCGGTAAAGTATCAACTCAGTCTATGTTCTCTGGTACAGTATCAGCACAGTCCAAGCTCTTTGATACAGTATCAGCACAGTCCAAGCTCTTGATTCAGTATCACCACAGTGCAAGCTCTTGGTACAGTATCAGCACAGTCTGAGCTCTTTGATACAATATTACCTCAGTCTGAGCTCTCTGGTAAAGTATCACCTCATTCTGAGCTCTCTGATACAGTTCCACCACAGCCTGGGTTCTCTGATACAGTATCAGCACAACCTGGGCTCTATGATACAGTATCTCCTCATTCTGAACTCTCTGATGCAGTATCACCATAGCCTGAGCTCTCTGATACAGTATTACCTCAGTCTGAGCTCTCTGGTAAAGTATCACCTCAGTCTAAGCTCTCTGGTACAGTATCAACTCATTCTGAGTTCTCTGATACAGTATCACCATAGCCTGGGCTCTCTGATATAGTATCAGCACAGCCTGGGCATTATGATACAGTATCTCCTTAGTCTGAGCTCTCTGGTACAGCATCACCAAAAGTCTTAGCTCTCTGATACAGTATCACCTCATTCTGAACTCTCTGATACATTATCACCACAGCCTGCGTACTCTGATACAGTATCACCCCAGTCTAAGCTCTCTGGTACAGTGTCACCGCAGTCTGAGCTATCTGGTGCAGTATCTCCTCATTTTGAACTCCCTGATACAGTATTACTTCAGTTTGAGTTCTCTGGTAAAGTATCACCTCAGCCTAAGCTCTCTGGTACAGTATCACCACAGTCCAAGATCTCTTCTACAGTATCAGCACAATCCAAGCTCTTGGTAGAGTATCAGCACAGTCCAAGCTCTCTGGTACAGTATCAGCACAGTCCAAGTTCTTGGTACATTATCAGCACAATCCAAGCTCTTGGTACATTCTCAGCACAGTCCAAGTTCTCTGGTACAGTATCAGGACAGTCAAACTCTTGCTGCAGTATCAGCACAGTCTGAGCTCTCTGGTACAATATCAATTCAATTTGAGCTCTCTGGTACAGTATCAGCTCATCCTGAGCTCTCTGATACAATATCACCACAGCCTGTGCTCTCTGATACAGTATCACCATAGCCTGGGCTCTATGATATAGGATCACCTCAGTCTAAGCTCTCTGGTACAGTATCACTGCAGGCTGAGCTCACTGGTACAGTATCACCTCATTCTGAAATCTCTGATACAGTATCACCATAGCCTGAGCTCTCTGATACAGTATTACCTCAGTCTGAGCTCTCTGGTAAAGTATCACCTCAGTCTGAGCCCTCTGGTACAGTATCACCACAGTCCAAGATCTCTTGGACAGTATCAGCTCAATCCAAGCTCTTGGTACAGTATCAGTACAGTCCAAGCTCATGGTACAGTATAAGCACAGTCTGAGCTCTCTGGTACAGTATTAGCTCATTCTCAGCTCTCTGATACAGTATCACCTCATTCTGAACTCTCTCATATAGTATCACCACAGCCTGAGCTCTCTGATACAGTATTACCTCAGTCTGAGCTCTCTGGTAAAGTATCAACTCAATCTAAACTTTCTGGTACAGTATCACCACAGTCTGAGCTCTCTGATACAGTACCACCACAGCCTAGGCTCTCTGATACAGTATCACCACAGTCTGGGCTCTCTGAAACAGTATCACCACAGTCTGGGCTCTCTGAAACAGTATGCCCACAGTCCAAGATCTCTTGTAAAATATCAGCACAGTCCAAGCTCTTGGTACAGTATCAGGACAGTCTGAGCTCTCTGGTACAGTATCACCTCATTTTGAGCTCCCTGATACAGTATCACCACAGCCTGGGCTCTCTTGTACAGTATCACCACAGCCTGAGCTCTCTGTTAACGTATTACCTCAGTCTAAGCTTTCTGGTACAGTAAAACTGCAGTCTGAGCTCTCTGGTACAGCATCACCTCATTCTGAACTCTGATACAGTATCACCATAGCCTGAGCTCCCTGATACAGTATTACTTCAGTATGAACTCTCCGGTAAAGTATCAACTCAGTCTACGTTCTCTGGTACAGTAGCAGCACAGTCCAAGCTCTTTGGTACAGTATCAGCACAGTCCAAGCTCTTGATACAGTATCACCACAGTCCAAGATCTCTTGTATAGAATCAGCACTGTCCAAGCTCTTGGTACAGTATCAGCACAGTCCAAGCTCTTGGTACAGTATAAGCACAGTCTGAGCACTCTGGTACAGTATCAGCTCATTCTCAGTTCTCTGATACAGTATCACCTCATTCTGAACTCTATCATATAGCATCACCACAGCTTGAGCTTTCTGATACAGTATTACCTCAGTCTGAGCTCTCTGGTAAAGTATCAACTCAATCTAAACTCTCTGGTACAGTAGCACCTCATTCTGAGCTCTCTAGTAAAGTATCACTTCATTCTGAGCTCACTGATACAGTATCACCACATTCTGAGCTCACTGATACAGTATCACCATAGCCTGGGCTCTCTGATATAGTATCAGCACAGCCTGGTCTCTATGATACAGTATCTCCTCAGTCTGGGCTCTCTGGTACAGTAAAACCACAGTATGAGCTCTCTGATACAGTATCACCACATTCTGAGCTCACTGATACAGTATCACCATAGCCTGGGCTCTCTGATATAGTATCAGCACAGCCTGGTCTCTATGATACAGTATCTCCTCAGTCTGAGCTCTCTGGTACAGTAAAACCACAGTTTGAGCTCTCTGATACAGTATCACCTCATTCTGAACTCTCTGAATCAGTATCACCACAACCTGAGCTCTCTGGTACAGTATCACCTCAGTCTAAGCTCTCTGGTACAGTATCACTGCAGTCTGAGCTCTCTGGTACAATATCACCTCATTCTGAACTCTGATACAGTATCACCATAGCCTGAGCTCCCTGATACAGTATTACTTCAGTATGAACTCTCCGGTAAAGTATCAACTCAGTCTACGTTCTCTGGTACAGTAGCAGCACAGTCCAAGCTCTTTGGTACAGTATCAGCACAGTCCAAGCTCTTGATACAGTATCACCACAGTCCAAGATCTCTTGTATAGAATCAGCACTGTCCAAGCTCTTGGTACAGTATCAGCACAGTCCAAGCTCTTGGTACAGTATAAGCACAGTCTGAGCACTCTGGTACAGTATCAGCTCATTCTCAGTTCTCTGATACAGTATCACCTCATTCTGAACTCTATCATATAGCATCACCACAGCTTGAGCTTTCTGATACAGTATTACCTCAGTCTGAGCTCTCTGGTAAAGTATCAACTCAATCTAAACTCTCTGGTACAGTAGCACCTCATTCTGAGCTCTCTAGTAAAGTATCACTTCATTCTGAGCTCACTGATACAGTATCACCACATTCTGAGCTCACTGATACAGTATCACCATAGCCTGGGCTCTCTGATATAGTATCAGCACAGCCTGGTCTCTATGATACAGTATCTCCTCAGTCTGGGCTCTCTGGTACAGTAAAACCACAGTATGAGCTCTCTGATACAGCATCACCACATTCTGAGCTCACTGATACAGTATCACCATAGCCTGGGTTCTCTGATACAGTATCAGCACAACCTGGGCTCTATGATACAGTATCTCCTCATTCTGAACTCTCTGATGCAGTATCACCATAGCCTGAGCTCTCTGATACAGTATTACCTCAGTCTGAGCTCTCTGGTAAAGTATCACCTCAGTCTAAGCTCACGGGTACAGTATCACCTCATTCTGAGTTCTCTGCTCCAGTATCACCATAGCCTGGGCACTCTGATATAGTATCAGCACAGCCTGGGCACTATGATACAGTATCTCCTTAGTCTGAGCTCTCTGGTACAGTATCAACTCATTCTGAGTTCTCTGATACAGTATCACCATAGCCTGGGATCTCTTATATAGTATCAGCACAGCCTGGGCACTATGATACAGTATCTCCTTAGTCTGAGCTCTCTGGTACAGTATCCCCAAAAGTCTGAGCTCTCTGATACAGTATCACCTCATTCTGAACTCTCTGATACATTATCACCACAGCCTGCGCACTCTGATACAGTATCACCCCAGTCTAAGCTCTCTGGTACAGTGTCACCGCAGTCTGAGCTATCTGGTGGAGTATCTCCTCATTTTGAACTCGCTGATACAGTATTACCTCAGTTTGAGCTCTCTGGTAAAGTATCACCTCAGTCTAAGCTCTCTGGTACAGTATCACCACAATCCAAGTTCTTGGTACAGTATCAGCACAATCCAAGCTCTTGGTAGAGTATCAGCACAGTCCAAGCTCTTTGGTACAGTATCAGCACAGTCCAAGTTCTTGGTACAGTATCAGCACAGTCTGAGCTCTCTGGTACAAAATCAATTCAATTTGAGCTCTCTGGTACAGTATCACCATAGCCTGGGCTCTATGATATAGGATCACCTCAGTCTAAGCTCTCTGGTACAGTATCACTGCAGGCTGAGCTCTCTGGTACAGTATCACCTCATTCTGAAATCTCTGATACAGTATCACCATAGCCTGAGCTCTCTGATACAGTATTACCTCAGTCTGAGCTCACTGGTAAAGTATCACCTCAGTCTAAGCTCTCTGGTACAGTATCACCTCATTCTGAGCTCTCTGATACAGTATCACCTCAATCTAAGCTCTCTGGTACAGTATCACTGCAGTCTGAGCTCTCTGGTAAAGTATTACCTCAGTCTAAGCTCTCTGGTACAGTATCACCACAGTCCAAGATCTCTTGTACAGAATCAGCACAGTCCAAGCTCTTGGTACAGTATCAGCGCAGTATAAGCTCTTGGTACAGTATCAGCACAGTCCAATCTCTTAGTACAGTATCAGCACAGTCTGAGCTCTCTGTTACAGTATCAGCTCATTCTGAGCTCTGTGATACAGTATCACCACAGCCTGGTTTCTCTGATATAGTATCAGCACAGCCTGGGCTCTATGATACAGAATCTCCTCAGTATGAGTTCTCTGGTACAGTATCACCACAGTCGGAGCTCTCTGATACAGTATCACCACAGTCTGAGCTCTCTGATACAGTATTACCTCATCTGAGCTCCCTGGTAAAGTATCTCCTCAGTCTTAGCTCTCTGGTACAGTATCACCTCATTCAGAATATTCTGATACAGTATCGCCACCGCCTAGGCTCCCTGATAAAGTATCAGCACAGCCTGGGCTCTATCATACAGTATCACCTCAGTCTAAGCTCTCTGGTACAGTATCACTGCAGTCTGAACTCTCTGATGCGGTATCACCATAGCCTGAGCTCTCTGATACAGTATCACCTCAGTCTGAGCTCTCTGGTAACGTATCACCTCAGTCTAAGCTCTCTGGTACAGTATCACCTCATTCTGAGCTCACTGATACAGTATCACCATAGCTTGGGCTCTCTGATATAGTATCAGCACAGCCTGGGCTCTATGATACAGTATCTCCTCAGTCTGAGCTCTCTGATGCAGTATCACCTCATTGTGAGCTCTCTGACACAGTATTACCTCAGTCTGAGCTCTCTGGTACAGTATCACCACACTCTGAACTCTCTGATACAGTATCACCACAGTCTGAGCTCTCTGATACAGTATCACCAAAAGTCTGAGCTCTCTGATACAGTATCACCTCATTCTGAACTCTCTGATACAGTATCACCACAGCCTGCGCACTCTGATACAGTATCACCCCAGTCTAAGCTCTCTGGTACAGTGTCACCGCAGCCTGATCTATCTGGTGCAGTATCACCTCATTTTGAACTCCCTGATTCAGTATTACCTCAATTTGAGCTCTCTGGTAAAGTATCACCTCAGTCTAAGCTCTCTGGTACAGTATCACCACAGTCCAAGATCTCTTCTACAGTATCAGCACAATCCAAGCTCTTGGTACAGTATCAGCACAATCCAAGCTCTTGGTACAGTATCAGCACAGTCCAATCTCTTGGTACAGTATCAGCACAGTCTGAGCTCTCTGGTACAGTATCAGCTCATTCTGAGCTCTGTGATACTGTATTACCACAGCCTGGGCTCTCTGATATAGTATCAGCACAGCCTGGGCTCTATGATACAGAATCTCCTCAGTATGAGTTCTCTGGTACAGTATCACCACAGTCGGAGCTCTCTGATACAGTATCACCACAGTCTGAGCTCTCTGGTAAAGTATCTCCTCAGTCTGAGCTCTCTGGTACATTATGACCTCATTCAGAATATTCTGATACAGTATCGCCACCGCCTGGGCTCCCTGGTAAAGTATCAGCACAGCCTGGGCTCTATGATACAGTATCACCTCAGTCTAAGCTCTCTGGTACAGTATCACTGCAGTCTGAGCTCTCTGGTACAATATCACCTCATTCTGAACTCTCTGATGTGGTATCACCATAGCCTGAGCTCTCTGATACAGTATTACCTCAGCCTGAGCTCACTGGTAAAGTATCACCTCAGTCTAAGCTCTCTGGTACAGTATCACCTCATTCTGAGCTCTCTGATACAGTATCACCTCATTGTGAGCTCTCTGATACAGTATCACCTCAGTCTAAGCTCTCTGGTACAGTATCACTACAGTCTGAGCTCTCTGGTAAAGTATTACCTCAGTCTAAGCTCTCTGGTACAGTATCACCACAGTCCAAGATCTCTTGTACAGAATCAGCACAGTCCAAGCTCTTGGTACAGTATCAGCGCAGTCTAAGCTCTTGGTATAGTATCAGCACAGTCCAATCTCTTGGTACAGTATCAGCACAGTCTGAGCTCTCTGGTACAGTATCAGCTCATTCTGAGCTCTGTGATACTGTATCACCATAGCTTGGGCTCTCTGATATAGTATCAGCACAGCCTGGGCTCTATGATACAGTATCTCCTCAGTCTGAGCTCCCTGATGCAGTCTCACCACAGTCTGAGCTCTCTGACACAGTATTACCTCAGTCTGAGCTCTCTGGTACAGTATCACCACACTCTGAACTCTCTGATATAGTATCACCACAGTCTGAGCTCTCTGATTCAGTATTACCTCAATCTGAGCTCTCTGGTACAGTGTCACCACAGTCTGAGCTCTCTGGTAAAGTATCAGCAGAGCCTGGGCTCTATGATACAGTATCACCTCAGTCTCAGCTCTCTGGTACAGTATCACCTCATTCAGAACATTATGATACAGTATCACCACAGCCTGAGCTCTCTGGTACAGTATTACTGCAGTCTGAGCTCTCTGGTACAGTATCACCTCATTCTTAACTCTCTGATGCAGTATCACCATAGCCTGAGATCTCTGATACAGTATCAGTACAGCCTGGGCTCTGTGATACAGTATCTCCTCAGTCTGAGCTCTCTGGTACATTATCACTGCAGTCTGAGCTCTCCGGTACAGTATCACCTCATTCTGAACTCTCTGATGCGGAATCACCATAGCCTGAGCTCTCTGATACAGTATTACCTCAGCCTGAGCTCACTGGTAAAGTATCACCTCAGTCTAAGCCCTCTGGTACAGTATCACCTCATTCTGAGTCTCTGATACAGTATCACCTCATTGTGAGCTCTCTGATACAGTATCACCTCAGTCTAAGCTCTCTGGTACAGTATCACTACAGTCTGAGCTCTCAGGTAAAGTATCACCTCAGTCTAAGCTCGCTGGTACAGTGTCACCGCAGTCTGAGCTCTCTGGTACAGTATCACCTCATTCAGAACTCTTTGATACAATACCGCCACAGCCTGGGCTCTCTGATACAGTATCAGCACAGCCTGGGCTCTATGATACAGTATCTCCTCAGTATGAGTTCTCTGGTACAGTATCATCTCATTCTGAACTCTCTGATGCGGTATCACCATAGCCTGAGCTCTCTGATACAGTATTACCTCAGCCTGAGCTCACTGGTAAAGTATCACCTCAGTCTAAGCTCTCTGGTACAGTATCACCTCATTCTGAGCTCTCTGATACAGTATCACCTCAGCCTGGGCTCTCTGATAGAGTACCAGCACAGCCTGGACTCCACGATAGTGTATTACCACAGACTGAGCTCTCTGGTAAAGTATCACCTCAGTCTAAGCTCTCTGGTACAGTATCACCAAAGTCCAAGATCGCTTGTATAGTATCAGCACAATCCAAGCTCTTGGTACAGTATCAGCGCAGTCCAGGTTCTCTGGTACAGTATCAGCACTGTCCAAGCTCTTGGTACAGTATCAGCACAGTCTCAGCTCTCTGGTACAATATCAGTTCATTCTGAGCTCTCTGTTACAGTATCAGCACTGCCTGGGCTCTATGATACAGTATCACCTCAATCGAAGCTCTCTGGTACAGTATGACTGCAGTCTGAGCTCTCTGGTACAGTATCACCTCATTCTGAGCTCTCTGAAACAGTATCACCATAGCTTGGGCTCTCTGATATAGTATCAGCACAGCCTGGGCTCTATGATACAGTATCACCTCATTCTGAGCTCTCTGATACAGTATCACCTCATTGTAAGCTCTCTGATACAGTATCACCTCAGTCTAAGCTCTCTGGTACAGTATCACTGCAGACTGAGCTCTCTAGTAAAGTATTACCTCAGTCTAAGCTCTCTGGTACAGTATCCCCACAGTCCAAGATCTCTTGTAAAGAATCAGCACAGTCCAAGCTCTTGGTACAGTATCCACGCAGTCTAAGCTCTCTGGTACAGTATCAGCACAGTCCAATCTCTTGGTAAGTATCAGCACAGTCTGAGCTCTCTGGTACAGTATCAGCTCATTCTGTCCTCTGTGATACAGTATCACCACAGCCTGGGCTCTCTGATATAGTATCAGCACAGCCTGGGCTCTATGATACAGTATCAGCACAGCCTGGGCTCTATGATACAGTATCTCCTCAGTATGAGCTCTCTGGTACAGTATCACCACAATCTGAGCTCTCTGGTAAAGTATCTCCTCAATCTGAGCTTTCTGGCACAGTGTCACCAGAGTCTGAGATCTCTGGTACAGTATCACCTCATTCATAACATTATGATACAGTATCACCACAGCCTGGGCTCCCTGGTAAAGTATCAGCACAGCCTGGGCTCTATGATGCAGTATCACTTCAGTCTAAGCTCTCTGGTACAGTATCACCTCATTCTGAGCTCTCTGATACAGTACCACCAGAGCCTAGGCTCTCTGATACAATATCACCACAATCTGGGCTCTCTGAAATAGTATCACCACAGCCTGGGCTCTCTAATACAATATCACCACAGTCTGAGCTCTCTGATACTGTATCACCACAGTCTGAGCTCTTTGGTACAGTATCACTGCAGCATGAGATGTGCAGTAGAATATCAGGGTCAGTTTTTGATTCAAATTTTGACAGTACCGTGTCTCAAAGTGCTGGTTTGTGTGATGGCCGAACTGTGCCTAATGGCTCCTTTTTGATGAATCTACTCTGCATCTGTGGAAGCTATAAACAGATTTTCTGTGGTGTTGCTTATGTTGAATCACAGGTTTTATAAGAACAGGAATTTTACATTGATTAGTATAACCAAGAATATTGACTTAACAGTATTCGGCTAACCCGTGGATTCGAAAGTATCGAGATGGGTTTCAGGGTCTAGCAGCGCTTTGAGAGGGTCCCCGAGGAATCTGGGAATGCTGAAGGGTTTCTAGAGTTCCGGGATCCCAGGTGAAGGAGATTCTAGGAATACTAGTGCTGATTCTGGGCTCTGCAATTACTAGAAAAGGAATTCTTGTATCTTGGGGTATTGGGTGAGAGGCCTCAAGATGTGGAATCATTCGAAGCAACTCAGGGATTGGGTAGCATCACAATTGTAGTCTACAGCTTTATGATCAACGACAGGAGTCACAAGGTCTGAGAATACAGAATTGGAAACTTTAGTACCTTTTCTTAGTTATATATCATTATGGAGTAAATAGAACTGCAACTTCCAGCATATGCACATGTACAGTTAAACATGGAAATCAGGAAATTTTTGTGAAACTTGGAAAACTGTGAAGGGTGCGGCTACAATGACATAACTCTGATCCAGATTATAATCAGAGTAAAGTAATAGAAGCAAAATACTATAGAAGCTGGAAATCAGAGAATGTGAGAAATACTGAGCAGGTCAGGTAGCATTTGTGAGAAATAGTGTTAATAACTTGAAATGTTAACTTTGTTTCTCTTTGATGCTCCCTGACCTGCTGAGCATTTCTCACATTTTTCATTCAAAATAGACCTTTACAGAAAGGCAATATTGTGCTTATTGTGCCTGACTGTAAATTAACTTAATTCATAGTTTTTGCAAGCTTGCATTCCAAAGGGCAGAATTCTCCATATGGACTTAACTGTGCAAAAGGTGCAATGACTGTGGAGCATTTCTATGCCGAGACATAACGTGGAACAGCTGAAAATGTGCAGTAAGTGAAAATCTGCAGCTGTTGAATGCAGTACACGAAGCAAACAGCAAATCTCCTCCCTGTGCTACACTGAGGTTTAGCCTTTTCAAGGGCACTAACAGGAACCTAAGACATGCTCTTTGAACTAATTGCCTTCAGGATACCATTAACCTAGATTTGGGACTGTTTTATTGGCTTCAGATTTGGGCAGCTGCTCCATGAGTGCTCAGAAAACAGATGTGCTAAAAAATCTTAAAGCATAGTAAAGCTGAAATGTTCAACTAGTAAATGAGCTACTCTTTATGCCACTGAGCCTTATAGTCAAACAAAGTCTCAGGTTCCATCCCTAGTCTGTCGAGAGTTAGCTGATTTCATTTTAGGCAATGTGAGAGGCGCTACGGCATTAAGAATGGGGAAAAAGTCAGCTCGGGTTCCTGCCATTGGTAAGTAGCAACCAGTACTAGAAAGCAAGTACATTTTGAAGGCAAAATAAGGCTTAACTGTGATTCACTCCATGGTCAACTACCATGATGTATGCTCTAGCTTTATGTGAAGAAATATCATTTGTCTGTGGTAGTGGTGGTTGTGGTGCCTGTGCAATTTTACCCCAATATCTTCAAGAAATGAGAGAAGAAAACTAGAGGAACAGACCCCGGATGCCCTCATTAAATAAATATGACTTCTTGTCACCCAAAAGCTGCATGTTTTTCACAGCATGTACACAACTCTACAATGACAACCCTAATGTACTGGTAGACTTTCCTGTGAGTCCTGTGTGAATAAATTGACTGCAGAAAATGTATCAAATATTCTGTTGTTCTGAATTAACATTTATAAAAAGTGAAGTTGTTCCTAGTCAGATACTTAAAATTGCCCTTTATCTCAATAACTTGCTCAATGGACCAAATAGTTAGTGTTCCAGCTCAACAACACCACAGGTAGTGTGGCCTTGCTGCCTAATTCTACATTCTTTTCACATTAGAGATTATAACATCTTTAAACACTTTCAGTGAACCCCTGGTTTCTGGAAAACTGCATGTATCCTTTTACATGTTGAGAAATCTAGATAATTGCCCAAGGCACACAGAGCAGGACACATGTATGGTTGAAAAGAGGTGAGAAGATGAGGTAACTCAAAAAAGTAATGGCTAGGTGATGCCAAACTTGTGTTGCAAAACGTGTAGATTGCAGTAGTCATTGCTCGATTCATTTTTGAGAAAGGTCAATAGTGTGCTTGTTTAGAACGTGGGACTGCTGATTTTATACCTTCAATGTAAAATAGGATATTTGCCCGCAAGATAAGGTTGGTACTGAGAAACTAAGAATTGGAACTTAAAACTAAAGATTACTCTCTGCAGTTGCTACCTTGTTTTTCCTCTCAAACTTTTTAAAATAAACTATCCTTTATAACATTTTTGCTACACTAAGTACACAGAGGAAGATTTCCTTCTGCATCTTTGGTTATTTTTTAAACCTATTGACCAATGGAGTCAATTTGGGTTAAAATATTATCTTGGAGATCCCTCGAAGTCCCATGTGTAGCTGTTGAAAGGATTCTGCTTGGCTAAGGACACTCACTAGCTCCCGCATGTGAACAATGGCTCAGAGGAGGTGCCAGCACTCATGGAATTGTACAGCAACTTAAACAAGGAGCATTAAGACAGGACAGAGGAGGGAAGAAGATAGGGGCAAAAAGTTTCAGTAGTCTATAGAAAATCTTGGCCCTGTGTTCTGAACCAGATGCTGTCATGTTTCAGGAGATATGAGCCCTGTGCCACAGTCCCCTTTCTCCCCCTTTGTGTGAATAGTGACATCTTGCCTCTATCTCTTGAAGACCCAAGTTTCTCAGGAAAACTCATGCCAGATGGGACACATTATCATGAGCATTGAGTTGTAGTCACGACAGCAGATCATAGCCCCGAATTACTTACGGCATTGAGAACTTTTTAAGGAAGACGTTTTTTTTTCAAAAAGACATAGAATGGAATCTTACGTTGCCAACCTGATCGGGCATAAGATTGCACACAGTGACGTCGGGTGAGCATCCCAACGTCATCACGCACTCACACGATATTTCAGTCGGTGGGCCCGCACGGGTGCCGGAGCTGCACTCGCCAGTAATTAACAGGCCACTTAAGGCCTGTAACAGTCCCAATGATTTTTCCTTGCCCGTGCAATTTCGCTCTCGTCTCGCATGGGCAAAACGGGCAGGCAGAGAGCCAACATTTTCAAAAACCTCATCTAAGGGCAGGATTAAAAGGATCAGCAGCATTGCCAGCATGAGTAGTGAGGAGTTTTGGAGATAGTTTGCTGCTTGTTGCTTATTGGTACTTGGCAGCCTCATCTCTGTTCAGTTTCATTTTTAGCATTTCCAGGCTTTATTTCAGGACTTATTGGTGTCTGCAAGGCCCCCAGAGGATTCAGACTGTGTGGACCCTTCCAGGTATCAGACAGCCTTCCGTTACCCTGGTAATGGGGATTGTGGTCTCCACAGGAGGCACCTCCTCCTCTGAGGAGGAAGAGAGGGCCAGAAGGGAGAGGAGGCCAGGTGTTCCAATGCAGCTTCCAGGGGAGGGACCTGTGGGAGGAAAGGCGTGGACACAAGGGGTGCAGGCCAGCAGGAAGGCTAAGGTGGAAGGGGCCTCAGTAGATGCCACTATCCTGCTGCCAGAGTTTACAGGCAGCGATGCAGCTTCCTCAATATGTCCGAGGTGCAATGCTGAAGGAGGCTGTGCCTCTCAAGGGAGACAGTCACCTCCATCTGTCAGATGATTGGGCCTGAGATCAGCTCCGACCATGTGGGTGGACACCCCATGACAGTGGCTCTGAGGGTCACAGTGGCCCTCAACGTCTATGCTCCAGCTCTTTCCAGGGCTCAGTGGGGGGCCTGTGTGGAGTCTCCCAATCAGCTGTCTACAGTTGCATCAAGCTAGTGACAGAAACTCTGTTCAGGTGGGTCTTTACTGTACGGACAAGGCTAGCCAGATTCGCTTCCAATGCTGGGACTGCTCAAGGGGTGCACTGCAATACCCTCCAGAGCGGGTGTCACTGATTGTGGAGAGCGGAGCATGCAACCACTATCTGGCACTGGCAAGGGGGGGACCTCTTGAAGGAAGAGGATCTTGATGCTGCTGCACAAGCCACAGATGATGAGTCCAGCAGTGAGTCCGAAGAGGAGCACGGTGAGGAGAATGCTGAGGGCATGGAGCCAGACCTCAGTAACCTGCAGGGAGGCAGGGACACCAGGGACGCCTTGATTCAACGCTCCTTCAGCTAGGCTACCAAAGATCAGCTTTAACCGCAAGCCAGGACTGCTACCTCTGTCACAGATGTCTGAAAGGACCCTCTCATTTGAACACAAAGAACACAGTGCCTATGCAATAAAGTTCAGAAACACCTATTTACTGGCGTTCCCTGCACCAATGAAATAAAAAGGTGAAGCATACTCAGGCCATGACAAAAACACAATTTTTCTCATTCTAACAGTTCAGTGATATTTACATAAATGTTTCTGGTCTTCAAACCCAAACCAGTATACATAAAGTCAAATAAATGAACATAAAATCACCTGTGACCTGCCCTTTTTGTGCTCATGGTATCTTTAACTTACGTTTGCGAGTGCTACATCTTGGTGCTCCCCCCTTGATGGCACCAACATTGGAGACAGCCTGCTGACTGTGCTGTCTTGTTGGCCTAGTTAATCTTGGCGGTCGTCCTCTGGCCAGTGGAGCCTGTACTGGCCCCGCCTTCGAGGGAACAGCCAGTGCCATGGATGGCATCTCCCCAGTCACCGGAGCCTCATCAGATGCCACAGTCACTGGCAGAGGGGCGGAGTAGTTATTGCATCATCCAGAGTGCCATGACAGGAGCCCACAGAGACTACAGGCACCTAGCAGGGATACTGAGTGCGTCATCCATCTCCCACACTAACATTGACCACCTGAGGTTAGTGCCTGTGTGAGGGCTTGCAGGTCCAAGCACAACCCCAAGAACCCTTGATTCTGTTCCTGGAGCTGCCCCTCCATTAGAGTCGCCACTCTCTCAGTGGAGGAGGCAATATGCTCGGCCATGACAGTCAACGCAATGCTCACATGGATGCCTCCATCACAGAGATCATGGCAAGCACACCCTCATGGATCTCCGTCTGATCCTCCTGCACATCTCGCTGGACATCCAGCATCTGCTGCCTAATGGACAACTCCAGAGGCTCATCATCAGCCTTTGATTGAGCATCACCCTGGTGCCCAGCAGTTCTTTGACTGCTGGCGCCCTGGGCACTCTCTGCCTCCACCTGCACTTCAAGTGAGTGTGAAGTGCCCTCACCAATGTGCACCGAGATACTAGCTGCTGATCTAATGCCCACCTGAGGTGTTGGTATCTGGGCTGGTGCCTGCTTTAGAGAGTGGGTGTGATGCAGGTGCAGGTGCAAAAGAAGCTCAGTGGTCCCCCTGTGTCGGGGTGGCCCTTCGGGGTCCACGGAGCACACACCTGCTGGCGAACCTAAAAGGGAGAACAAGGACGTTTTATTAGTTGAAGTCAACACACTGTCACTGTGCATGCCAGGCACCCTGGCGAGACAATGGAAATCTGCATCATGGTGCCCTTGTCTTCCAATGATCAATGGGGACTCCAGGTTCAAAGCTCACATTAATGAAGAGATTACACTAGAATAGTTGCACAAGCCGAAAGTCTCACCTCTGTGCACTGCACTCTTACCTTCGTCTGGCACCCCCGCCTCTCCAGGCCCGGTTGCATACGGAGCGTGCCGGCTCTCAAGCTCCAGGGCACCTTGCTCGTATCTGGACAGGATTAGGAGGCTAGCGGGGCCTCCGCCGGTCCGAGACCTTTCAATATTGTTGTGGACTGTCTTCTCCTGAAACAACAGAGGAGCATTGATTAGTCTACACTGTACCTGCTGCACCGTTGCAGCCTGGCCAAACCCAGCTGAGGAGCACCTGGCAGGCGCATGCAAGTCATGGCCCTCGAGCCACAAGGAATTCAGTCCAAGCAGCCGGGCTCACCCCTTGGCCAGGTCCAGTGTCATTATCAGTTGGCGCTCAGACTCTAGCACCCCTGAGGTCCACGGGGGGACAGCCAGACCTTAACACTTCACACTGACCCATGCCAACATGGTACTCACCCTTCCTGAGTGCAGCAGGTCATTGAAGCGCTATACCACATCATAGCTGCTCACCCGGGCTGCCACCTCCTTCCATATCCGCTTGGTGAGGTGTGGTGGCCTCCTCCTCCCATCCCTGGGGACAAGGGTGTCCCTCCTGGCTGCCACCTCCTCTAGGAGGACAGCAAGACACTCATCAGAAAGTGCCGAGTGCCCATCCGACCTGCCCTACCACTTGCCATGTCCAACCGCACTCAAATCCATAGCCAGAATACAGGAGACGTCCTTCCATGGCAGCCTTCCAGGTGCTGCCTGGGCTGCTTTTGAACTGGCCGCTGAGTAGCCATTGGACCCTGCGGCCGACAGGCCCCTGTCCCCACTCGTCCCTTTCCGGCCAGCGGGGAGCTGCATTTCATGATTAATTGACCCACCAGCGTCAAATCGCGCTCAGGACCCGATCGCGGGCAATGGATCATTTCCTGGCCACTCCCGGGCCCGCCCGCCGCGCCTCCATGACAGCCTCAAAATTCTGGCCATGCAAGCAAAAGCTGGCTGAGAATATAAAGTTGTGTAAAATTCCTATGTGGATTACACTTGACTGACTCGTCCAGCAACCTGGAATGTCACACTTAAAAGGTGTCAGGGCCTACTTCAGGCAGAGATGCTTGAAAGGAAGAGATGTAATGCAAAAGACTGAACTTTAATCTCCTATGGTTACGGAGGCAATGGATACTGATTACCACATCTCAGCAGAAACCATCTCCTGTTGAGTTATATCTCAGAATGTGGAAATGCTCTGAGTTGAAAGAAAGCAGATTCTGGGCAAAAGACATGTTTGTTTTTTCCCTTACAGGAATGAGATTCTTGGGAATGTGTGGGTTCTACTGCAAGTTCATCCCAAACTTCAGCACAGTAGCCGCCCCGCTGACAGACCTATTACAGAAAAAAGCGAAGATAGCGTGGACTGAGAAATGCCAGACAGCTTTAGAAAAGCTGAAAGCCATTTTAATAGGTGAGCCTGTGCTTGCAGCTCTGGACTTTAACTAAGCATTTAAATTGGATGCAAGTGACATCGAGGTAGGAGCTGCCCTCCTCCAGGAAGACGAATCAGGAATAGAGAGACCAATCAGGTACTTCTTCAAAAATCTAAACAAGCATCTGGTGTGTTAGTGTGTGCTGTGAGGGTCACAGCAGAAGGACATCACCTAGGCATCCCTAAAATATGCAGGTCTGCTGGAGGCAAGTCAGCAAAGCCACGGTCAAAAAAGGAAATAGGACAGCTCCTTCAGCTAACCTGCAGAACCAAGTGCCTGCAAACTAACTGCTCAACTGCCAAAATCAGCTCTACCGGCATAACCCAACTTAACAGTCGCAACATTTCACCATCTACACCTCACAGACAAGCCAAAGATTGATTTGTATATCTTTTTTAACTTTTATTTTTGGACTCAGCTTCTCATTTCTGATCTGTGTGTCTGTGTGTTGCTTTTTTTTTTCTCGGGTTTTTAGTATCTAATAAACTTACTCTTTCTTTGGCTCAAGAAAACCTGGTTAAATTGGCTCCTTTTAAAACATAAATAAATTTGGACTGGGAAAAGGTTTGGACTGGGAAAAGGTCTACAAGGGAAGGGATCCCTTTTTAATTAACCTTGTTGCAACCAACTGAGGGGGTTGAAGAAAGAAGGTTAGCCAGCTTATCCCTCCTCACCTGGGGACCAGTCGTAACAGTTGTAATATAATATTTCAATCCACCAATTCAGATAATTGGTGGATTGAAATATTACATTACAACTCAATCTGGGGCCATATTTGGCTGTGAAACCTGTCAACAATGAACTTGGCCTGTATGCAGAAATGGACCAGAATATTGCTGCCCTTAAAATGATAACAGTAAATGTAACATTACAAGCTGCATTCTCCACAGCAAGACTACGCACACTTACCAAAACATTGAACCAAGGATTCTGTTTGGAACTAAACTACTAGATATTTTATTACCTTAGGATGAAGTCAAATTCTCCCTTTAGGCTGTCACCAATACTAAATGGTTATGCCAAATGTATTATGATCCAAGAATTCTTTGTTAGTCCAATTAGCAAAGAGATTATGACTGACTTGTAGTCAGCTGTATATTTGTCTTCTGTTGTGAATTTTATACTTTGGAAGCCAAAAACCTATGTTGGCAAACTTGGCAACCAAGAGTGGTGGTTAACTGTTATCACCATTGAAGTCATTGTGCTGCATTCCTCAAGTAGTCAATCAGTTTGACAATAGGATTTATTTTGGAAATTTATTGAACACTGTTATGATTGTGAAGAAATACATTAAAAGGCAAAAACGCTAGTGTAAATATAGTAAAAAGAATTTAATACAAATCAGAGAAGCAAGTGCATGCCTTAGGGTATTCATTTTCTTTGTGAGCGTGTAAAAGGCAAAAGAATCATGCTAGGACTTGTAACATAATCAGAATACAGGGCAGGAAGAAAAGTAGCCAGTCAGAAGCATCATTTGCAGGTTGGATGCATGTAAAATGGGTGAAAAAGTTGGGCCCCAGTGCCAAAATCAGGTCAAAATCACAATGCATGAAGTGGCCTGGGGGAAAACCGTGAGGAAGTGATCACTAAATCACTGATAAATCAGCTTGTTGTGCCTTTATGCTGCTTATTGGGATGGAAACTAAGACAACTGATGATATCTTTGTGTTGCAGGGACAACATCAGCGAAGACACCTCTCGACCTGCCAGTAGTCATGTGACAAGTAAGTATACACAATCAATAATTTTACTTTAAGAGATGGACTTGCAGTCACTAGTTCAGTGAAGCATGATGCTGTGTCCAGTACTATCCACTTTAACAGTGAAAATTGGCCAAGTGTACAATTAATTACCATTGCCTGGCTTCATCTGCTTCATCTTCAGGAGCACTATCGTGAAACAATGGAAAAGTAAATCAAGTGAGGTATAAATCTGGATGCCTATAATCCATTTTTGACTTTTTAAAAAATTCTTTCATGGGATGTGGGCATCGCTGGCTTGGCCAGCATTTATTGCCCATCCCTAATTGTCCTTAAGAAGGTGGTGGGGAGCTACCTTCTTGAAAAACTGCAGTGCATGTGGTGTAGGTACACCCATTGTGCTGTTAGGGAGGGAGTTCCAGGATTTTGATCCAGCGACAGCGAAGGAACGGCAATATATTTCCAAGTCAGGATGGTGTGTGGCTTGGAGGGAAACTCGCAGGTGGTGACATTCCCATGAATCTGCTGCCCTTGTCCTAGGCGATAGAGGTCATGGGTTTGGAAGGTGCTGTGGAATGAGCCTTGGTGACACGCTATGGTACACATATGTGGATATGCTGCCACTGTGGCATTGGTGGTGGAGTGAGTGGATGTTGAAGATGGGGTGCCAATCAAGCAGACTGCTTTGTCCTAATGGTGTCGAGCTTCTTGAGTGTTGTTGGAGCTGCAAGTATCCAGACAAGTGGAGAGTATTCCATCGCACTCCTGACTTGTGCCTTGTAGATGGTGGACAGGCTTTGGGGAATCAGGAGGTGAGTTACTTTCTGCACATTTCCCAGCCTCTGACCTGCTCTTGTAGCCACAGTATTTATAAGACTGGTCCAGTTCAATTTCTGGTCAATGGTAACCCCATGATGTTGATAGTTGGGGATTCAGCAATAGCAATGCCATTGAATGTAAGGTGGAGATGGTTGGACTCTCTCTTGTTGGAAATGGTCATTGCCTGGCACTTGTGTGGCATAAATGTCAGTTGCCATTTATCAGCTCAAGCCTGAATGTTGCCCAGGTCTTGCTGCAAATGGACATAGACAGCTTCAGTATCTGAGGAGTCACAAATGGTGCTGAACATTGTGCAATCAGCGAACATCCCCACTTCTGACCTTATGATGGAGGGAGTGTCATTGACGAAGCAGCTGAAGATGGTTGGCCCTAGGATACTACCTTGAGGAACGCCTGTAGTGATGTCCTGAGACTGAGGTTGTTGACCTCCAACAACCACAGCCATCTTCCTTTGTGCTAGGTCTGACAATATAAGTTAAAATCACCCCTAAGAAGTGTGCTAGTATTGCATTAAAATATATTGCATTACTTTAAAGTATACTGCATTCTTGCAAAGTGTACTGGCTGGCTCACAAGTCATCTTGTTCTTTCTTGTTATGTATTGGTACCAAATGCTAAATGGCACAGATCATCCAAAGAGCAGCAACCATTGTCAGATTGCTGCTCCAATCAAATTTTTCCCAGACTCGACACTGTCCCACATTTCTTGCCTGGTCTTCCAAGCCCAGCTTTACCAGAAATGTGGAGCACAGCATCCACTGGGAACTGCATCAAAGTGCAGAAGAGTCTGAGGGAAGACAGGACAGGCCTCGTTTTTGCAGCACTTAGAGTGGTAAGTTTAAAGGCCTAGCTTCAATGTTAGTGAATAGGTAAATGAGTGAATTTTAGTGAATGGGTGAGTGGATGAATGAGTGGTGATAAGGTGGGCAGGTAGGTGAGGTAAGTCGATAAATGGGTAGGGAGGGGAGGTAAGTGGGTAGGTAGGATGTGTGGGGTGGTAGGTGGGTAGGTAGCAGGTGGGTGAGGAAGTAGTCTGGCTTGGGGGTTAATTGGGTGGTTGGGGGGTTAGTCAGGTGGATGGGTGGGGAATTGGGTCAGGGGGTAGTCTAGAGGTCAGGGGAGTAGTTGGGGGGAATCAGGGGGTAGTCGGGGACTCAAAGGGGTTGTCAGGGCATTAGTCAGGGTTAGGGAAAGTTGGGGGGTTAGGAGGTGGTTGATGGGTCGGGGGGGTTGTTGGAGGGATTGGTGGGGGTTAGTACTCAGGGGGTACTGGTCAAGGAGTAGTGATTGGGGTGTCAGTTCTGGAGCTACCCAGGAGTCACACTAGTCATTTTCTGTCTAATATTTCCTGGGTAAATATTCAGGCAAGTCCATTGGAACTGTCTGTAGTCTCTGACACTAGCTCAGAGTCAGAGACATTTGCGCAGGGTCCTGGGAGCATGGGAATTGCCCGCCGGAAGTTCAAAACTTCCTGGGCAATTCCTACATAAGTCAGGGTGCCAGGACTTCCACAGGGTCATGACACACATCTCCAGTTGTATGTCCAGTCTCTGACGATCCGGAAACTAGAAGATTTGGGCAAATATGTCCAAGAAAAATATTGCTGAGGGCTTTACAAGTTTGTTGGATTCTGTAGTTTTATTTCAAAAGTAATGAGGGTGAAATCAGCTGGCAGTGTAAAACAGGTGATAATGAGTCAGCAGCCCATACAGCCCTTGCAACTTTGTCCTTCATTGACCTGAAACATTGACTTTGTTGGTTGTTTTGTGCTTTTGCCCAAGACCAAGTTCACCCTACAGTCTTTATTCAATAATGTTTGGCACCTATTTGTACTTTGCTTGGCAAATACTCAGACGCAGCAATATAGTCTACTGAGTCAAATATCGCCTGATCCTGACCACATGAGAACATTATATTACCATGACATTGAGCTGTTTGCTTCTTCTTCTGTCCTAGGCTGATAAGTGGCAAGTAATATTCGTGCCACACAAGGGTCAGGCAATGACCATCTCCAACAATAGAGAATCTAACCATCTTACTTTGACATTCAATGACATTACCATTGCTGAATCCCCCACTATCAACATCCTGAGGGTTGCCATTGACCAGAAACTGAACTGGACTAGTCATATAAATACTGTGGCTACAAGAGCAGATCAGAGGCTGGGAATTCTGCAGGGAGTAACTCACCTCCTGACTCCCAAAAGCTTGTCCACTGTTTACAAGGTACACGTCAGGAGTGTGATGTAATACTTTCCACTTGCCTGGATGAGTGCACCTCCAACAACACTCACATAGCTCGACAGCCTGCTTGATTGGCACCTCATCCACTACTTTAAACATTCACTCCCTCTGCCAGTGACACACAGTGACAGCAGTGTGTACCATCTACAAGATGCACTGCAGCAGCTCACCCAAGGCTCCTTCGGCAGCACCTTACAAACCCACAGTCTCTACCATCCAGAGGACAAGGGCAGCAAATGCAAGGGAACTTCACCAACTGCAAGTTCGCCTCTAAACCACAGATCATCCTAACTTGAAACTAACTGTTGCTTCACTGCCACCTAGTCAAAATCCTGGAGCTACCTCCATAACAGCACTGTGGGTGTACCTACACCACATGAACTGCAGCGGTTCAAGAAGCAGCTCACCATCACCTTCTCAAGGGCAATTAGGGATGGGTAATAAATGCTGGCCTAGGCAGCAATGCCCCAATCCCATGAATGAATAAATAAAAAACAAACTGGGATGTGAGCCATCTGGACCAACTGTCTTATCCACACTAATAGACGATCTTTTGAGTATGCCCTTCTTATAAATTTTGATCCCATCTATTACCTCTACCATCTCCATTTCTATTGATATTTTGTCAGCATCCCCTTCCTTAGTGAACACTGATACGAAGTAACTCACAAAGTATCCTATCCTTACCCTGCACCTCTAAGCATATAATACACTCTTTGACCCAACCCCATCTTTTACTACACAACAAAAACAGAATTACCTGGAAAAACTCAGCAGGTCTGGCAGCATCGGTGGAGAAGAAAAGAGTGGATGTTTCGAGTCCACATGACCCTTCAACAGAACTGAGTATAGTTAGGAGAGGGGTGAGATATAAGCTGGTTTAAGGTGGGGGGCGGGGGGAGAGAAGTTGAGGGTGGGATGGTTGTAGGGACAAGCAAGCAGTGATAGGAGCAGATAATCAAAAGATGTCACAGACAAAAGGATCAAAGAGGTGTTGAAGGTGGTGATATTATCTAAGAAAAGTGCTAATTAAGAATGGATGGCAGGACACTCAAGGTACAGCTCTAGTGGGGGTGGGGTGGAAAGACTGACAAGGTATTAGTTGTAGATTTAAAAATAAGGGAAATAGGTGGGAAAAGAAAAATCTATATAAATTATTGAAAAAAACAAAAGGGAGGGGGAAGAAACGGGGTGGGGATGGGGGGAGGGAGTTTAAGATCTAAAGTTGTTGAATTCAATAATAATTGTTCACCTTCATTGCTTTCCATTTCTCTCCTGGTGTTTGACAAGGTGTTTACTAAAACCCGCTTTCACAGCCATATTTCCTTTCTCAGTAACTGTCTCCGTCTCCGACTCACCCCACGTGGATTTCAACTGAAATTCCATCCCTCTTGTTTCGAACCCACCCAGGATTACAGGTATCTCCGGGACATAAAACGTTTCTCGGACTGCTGTTCCCGTCGCATTCTGAGATCCACACTCAGTGCCATGCGCCGCAATATGAACACTCTCGACCTCTCCCTCCAGCAGCACTGCCGCACCCTTTTTCAAAGCTGCGCGTGCCCCGAGTTTCATTTTATTCTTCGCCTCATCCGACGCCTCAACAAGAAACTTTTTCTCTTTCTCTCAAGTGCTAAGGAATGCAAGCTCCAACAACTCATCGACACCAACACACATCTGGGACCCTCCACCCCTGTTTGTCCCTCCGTCCCCACCCTATCTTCCAATCCCAGCCCCAGCCGTGTATTCACTATACCCCCTGACCTTCCCCACTCCGACGCTGAATGTTCAGTGCTCAGCAAAGGACTTAGTTTCATACCCTTACGCCCTCATCTCAATGAATTTCGGGCTCGGCACGATGCTGAACTCTTCTTCCGCCGTCTTTGTCTCCGTGCCCACTTCTTTGGGCAGCAGTCCTCTCCCCGTTCAACGGATCCTTTTACCCACCTCCAATATTCTCCCTCCACCTGGACCCCTCCCTCTGGATTCTTACCTTCTCTTGATCTTTTCATTGAGAACTGTCAGCGTGACATTAGCCGTCTCAATTTCTCTGCTCCTCTCACCCATTCTAATCTGTCTCTCTCTGAACTTACTGCACTCCGTTCTCTCAGGTCCAGCCCCAACATTGTCATCAAACCCGCTGACAAGGGTGGTGCTGTTGTTGTCTGGCGCACTGACCTCTACCTCGCGGAGGCTGAGCGTCAACTCGCAGACACTTCCTCCTACCTCTCCCTGGACCATGACCCCACCACGGAACATCAAGCCATTGTTTCCAGGACTGTCACTGACCTCATCTCCTCTGGAGATCTTCCTCCCACAGCTTCCAACTTGATAGTCTCCCAACCTCGGACGGCCCGCTTCTACCTCCTACCCAAAATCCACAAACAGAACTGTCCCGGCAGACCGATCGTGTCAGCCTGTTCCTGCCCCACGGAACTCATTTCTCGTTATCTTGACTCCCTTCTCTCTCCCCTTGTCCAGTCCCTTCCCACCTACATCCGTGATTCCTCTGACGCCTTACGTCACATCAACAATTTCCAGTTCCCTGGCCCCAACCGCTTCCTCTTCACCATGGATGTCCAATCCCTCTACACCTCCATCCCCCACCAGGATGGTCTGAGGGCCCTTAGCTTCTTCCTTGAACAGAGGCCCAAACAATCCCCATCCACCACTACTCTCCTCCATCTGGCTGAACTTGTTCTCACACTGAACAATTTCTCCTTTAACTCCTCTCACTTCCTCCAAATAAAAGGTGTGGCTATGGGTACCCGCATGGGCCCCAGCTATGCCTGTCTCTTTATGGGGTATGTGGAACATTCCTTGTTCCAGTCCCACTCCGGCCCCCTCCCACAACTCTTTCTCCGGTAAATTGATGATTACTTCGGTGCTGCTTCATGCTCTCGTTGGGACCTGGAAAAATTTATTAATTTTGCTTCCAATCTCCACCCCTCCATCATTTTCACATGGTCCATCTCTGACACTTCTCTTTCCTTCATTGACCTCTCTGTCTCAATTTCTGATGATAGACTGTCCACCAACATCCATTACAAGCCTACCGACTCCCACAGCTACCTCGACTACAGCTCCTCACACCCCGCTTCCTGTAAGGACTCCATCCCATTCTCTCAGTTCCTTCGCCTCCGTCGCATCTGTTCTGATGACGCTACCTTCAAAAACAGTTCCTCTGACATGTCCTCCTTCTTCCTTAACCGAGGTTTTCCACCCACGGTCGTTGACAGGGCCCTCAACCGTGTCCGGCCCATCTCCCGCTCATCCGCCCTCACGCCTTCTCCTCCCTCCCAGAAACATGATAGGGTCCCCCTTGTCCTCACTTATCACCCCACCAGCCTCCGCATTCAAAGGATCATCCTCCGCCATTTCCGCCAACTCCAGCATGATGCCACCACCAAACACATCTTCCCTTCACCCCACCTGGTGGCCTTCCGTAGGGATCGTTCCCTCCGGGACACCCTGGTCCACTCCTCCATCACCCCCTACTCCTCAACCCCCACCTATGGCACCTCCCCATGCCCACGCAGAAGATGCAACACCTGCCCCTTCACTTCCTCTCTCCTCACTGTCCAAGGGCCCAAATACTCCTTTCAAGTGAAGCAGCATTTCATTTGCATTTCCCCTAACTTAGTCTACTGCATTCGTTGCTCCCAATGCGGTCTCCTCTACATTGGAGAGACCAAACGCAAACTGGGCGACTGCTTTGCAGAACACCTGCAGTCTGTCCGCAAGCAAGACCCAAACCTCCCTGTCGCTTGCTATTTTAACACTCCACCCTGCTCTCTTGCCCACATGTCTGTCCTTGGCTTGCTGCATTGTTCCAGTGAAGCCCAACGCAAACTGGAGGAACAGCACCTCATCTTCCGACTAGGCACTTTACAGCCTTCCGGGCTGAATATTGAATTCAACAACTTTAGATCTTAAACTCCCTCCCCCCATCCCCACCCCATTTCTTCCCCCTCCCTTTTGTTTTTTTCAATAATTTATATAGATTTTTCTTTTCCCACCTATTTCCCTTATTTTTAAATCTACAACTAATACCTTGTCAATCTTTCCACCCCACCCCACCCCCACTAGAGCTGTACCTTGAGTGTCCTGCCATCCATTCTTAATTAGCACTTTTCTTAGATAATATCACCACCTTCAACACCTCTTTGATCCTTTTGTCTGTGACATCTTTTGATTATCTGCTCCTATCACTGCTTGCTTGTCCCTACAACCACCCCACCCTCAACTTCTCTCCCCCCGCCCCCCCACCTTAAACCAGCTTATATTTCACCCCTCTCCTAACTATACTCAGTTCTGTTGAAGGGTCATGTGGACTTGAAACGTCGACTCTTTTCTTCTCTGCCGATGCTGCCAGACCTGCTGAGTTTTTCCAGGTAATTCTGTTTTTGTTTTGGATTTCCAGCATCCGCAGTAGTATTTTGTTGTTCCCATCTTTTACTATCTGCTTATTATTTCCATTAAATTGGTGGGGTTCCCTTTTATGTTGAATGCCATTCTATTCTCATAACCTCTCTTTGCAGTCTTATTTTCCTCTTCACTTCCCTTCTCAACTTATTGTATTTGGCCCGATTCTTGCTTGAAGAAATCCCCTGACATGCATTATACACCGTCTTTTTCTGTTTCATCATATTCTCTTTCTCTCTCACCATCCAAGGAGCCATAACTTTGGCCCTTTACTTTTCGCTGGTGATAGTATTCTCATGAAATTGTTGCTTTTGGCCTTTATTGTGAGAGCTTGCAATGATGGACTAAGATTGATGAGTTGGTGCAATGCATCCTGCAGGTGCACATACTGAAGCACATTGCACTTCTGGTGATGCATTGTACCTGAATTATGTTTATTGCATTTTGCTTCCTGTATTAGGTCATTTTGACGAGTAGGTTGCTATGTTTGCACATTTGCTTAGTTTCTTTACCAACTTTTCCTGAAGTACAGTTGATTCTTGAGCTTAGCTCCCAGCCCTCATTTTCCAGTCACTGGGAACTTATCACAATTTGTGCAGGAGGCAATTTTCAGCAAGACCAGAAGACAGGCACAACTCTTGACATTGCCAATGTTACATTTTCAGGGCTTACTTGTAGAGATAGCACTTATAAATACATTTGTATTTTCAGTTTTTCTCTGTTTAAAAAAAATCTTGCTTTTTTTAAGATAGTGGGAGATTCATCAATGATAATGTCACTGAATGTCAAGGGGAGATGATTAGATTCTCTCTTGTCAGAGATGGTCTGACACTTTTGTGGCATGAATATTACTTGCCACTTATCAGCCCAAGCCTGAAGCTTAGTGGGAATGGAGAGAGTGAAAGGGCTTGCCATAATCTTCCAACGTTCCTGAACCATGCTGGGACCAGCGTTCTGGCAAGTCATATAAATAGGGCAGTAGAGAGGTCTTTAAACTAATAGTGAGGGTGAGGGATCAAGTGGGGGGAGATGTGATAAATTAAACAGAGAGGACAAGGCAAGAGAGCAAGGTAGCAATAAGAGAATTGATAATCTGTGTGTGGCAGGAAGGGACAGAGCCTACAAACCTAAGAGTGCACCAGCATATAAGGCTAGAGTTCACAAAAATAATAAAGAAACAGAATTAAAGGCACTCTATGTGAATGCACATAGCATTCTCAACATTGTAGATGAATTGATGACACAAATGGAAATACACAAGTATGATCTAATTATGGAGACATGACTGCAGGATGACCAAGGCTGGGGGATGAATGTTCAAGGGTATTCAATATTTAGGAATGATAGGCTGAAAGGAATATGAGGTGGGGTAGCACTGTTAATAAAGGATAAGATCAGTATGTTAGTGAGAGAGGATCTTAGATTGGAAGATCAAGATGTAGAATCAGTTTGGGTGGAGCTAAGAAACAGCAAAGGGCAGCAAACATTGGTAGTTCTTTATAGGCTCCCAAACAGTAGAGGTAACATAGGGCACAGTATAAATCAGGAAATTAGAGGTGCATGTAACAAAGGTAATGCAGTAATCATGGGCTGTTCAATCTACATACAGACTGGGTAAACCTAATTAGTACTAATGTTGTGGAGGAAGAATTCCTGGAATGTATATGAGATGATTTTCTAGAATAGTATGTTAAGGAAACAACTAGAGAATGGGCTATTTTAAATCTAGTATTGTGCAATGAGAAAGGCCTAATTAATAATCTTGTTGTAAAGGAGCCTTTAGGGAAGAGTGGCTATAATGTGACAGAATTTTACATTATTTTTGAAGGTGATATAGTTCAATCCAAAACTAGGGCCTTAAATCTAAACAAAGAAAATATGAAGGTGTGAGGGGCAAATTGGCTGTGGTAGTTTGGGAAACTACATTGAAACATTTGACAGTAGGCAGGCAATGGCTGGCATTTAAAGAATTAATACATGGTTTACAGCAAATTTACATTCCTTTTAGGCACAAAAACTCCAGCTGGAAAGGTTGTCTAACCATGGCCAACAAGAGAAATTATCGATTTTATTAGACAAAGTAAGAGGCTTATAGTTGCTAAAAAAAAATAGTAAGCCTGAGGATTGGGAGCATTTCAGAATTCAGCAAAGCAGGACGAAGAAATTGACAAAGAGAAAATAGAATATGAAAGTAAACTAACGAGAAACATAAAAACAGACTGTAAAAGCTTCTATATACTTACGTAGAAAGGAAAAGATTAACAAAGACAAAAGGCCTACTACAGGCAGAGACCAGAGGATTTATAGTGGGGAATAAGGAAATGGCAGAGAAACTAAATAAATACAAGTCGAGTATCCTTTATCCGCAAATCCGAAAACCGAACACATCCAAAAACCACACTTTTTTTGAACCTCATCGACCTTTAGCGCAGGAAGCCTATGACCTGAGCTGACATGACCCGAGCCGACACGAACCTCGCCAATTGTACCTGACCTTTAGCATGGGAAGTCTAGTTGTTTGTCTGTACTGTTTACCTTGTGATTAGTCTGCACTGTTTATCTTGCGAACCCTTTCCTACAAGCAGAATCGCAGATGGCGCCACGGGTGGGAACTTATTACATTACCCTGTATTTATTATTCAGTGATGCATCTTACTTTTCTTGCCATTTTATTTGCTTTAGACTATAGCTAGCCTAGGCTTTGGCATTGGAATGTAAGTAGACATAGGCCTATATGCGGTATCCGAAAACTGAAATTATCTGTAATCCAAAATGCAATTGGCCCTGAGGGTTTCAGATGAAGGATACTCGACCTGTATTTTGTGTCTTTCTTCATGGAGGAAGATATAAAAAACCTCCCAGGAATACTAGAGAACCAAGAGACTAGCAAGAATGAGGAACTGAAAGAAATTAGCATTTGTGAAAAAGTAGTACTGGATAAGTCAGTAGGACTGAAGGTTGATAAACCCCCTGGATCAGATGATCTACATCCCAGAGTTTTGAAAGAAGTGGCTGCAGATATAGTGGATGCTTTGGTGGTCATCTTCCAAACTCCTATAGATTCTAGAATGGTTCCTGCAGATTGGAAGGTAGCAAATGTAACCTGACTATTTAAGAAAGGAGGGAGAGAGAAAACGGAACTACAGACCTGCTAGCCTTACATTAGTAGTAGGGAAAAAGCTAGAATATATTATAAAGGATGTGATAAGTGAATGTTTAGAAAAAAATGGTGGGATTGAGCAGAGTCAACATGGATTTATGAAAGGGAAATCAAGTCTGACAAACCTGTTGGAGTTTTTTTGAGGATGTAACTAGCAGAATAGATTTTGGATTTGGATTTTCAGAAGGCTTTCAATAAGGTCCCATACAGGAGGTTAATAAGCAAAATTAGAGCACATGGAATTGGAGGTAATATACTGGATTGAGAATTGGTTAATGGACAGAAAACAGAGAGTAGGAATAATCAGGTCACTCGCAGTTTGGCAGGGTGTGACTTGTGGGGTATCGGAAAGACCAGTGTTTGGGCCCCAGCTATTCACAATCTATGATTTGGATATGGGGACCAAATGTAATATTTCCAAATTTGCTGATGACACAAAACTAGATGGGAGTGTGAGTTGTGAGAGGATGCAAAGAGGCTTCAAGTGGATTTAGACAGTCTAAGCGAGTGGGCAAGAACATGGCAGATGGAATATAATGTGGAAAAATGTGAAGTTAACCACTTTGGTAGGAAAAACAGAAATACAGAGTATTTCTTAAATGATGAGAGATTGGGAAGTGTTGATGTCGAAAGGTACCTGGGCGTCCTTGTTCATAAGTCACTGAAAGCTAACATGCAGGCGCAGCAAGCAATTAGGAAGGCAAATGCTATCTTGGCCTTTATTGCAAAAGGATTTGAGTACAGGAGTAAAGAAGTCTTGCTTTAATTGTATAGTGCCTTGGTGAGATCACACCTGGAGTATTGTGTACTGTTTTGGTCTCCTTATCTAAGAAAGAATATTGGAAAATTGCCTTTGTCCACAAAAAGCAGGACAAATTCAACTGGCCAATTACTGCCCCATCATTACTCTCGATCATCAGCAAAGTGATGGAAGATGTCATCAATGGTGCTATCAAGTGGCACTTAGCAATAACGCTGAGGGATGCTCTGTTTGCATTTCATCAGAGCCACTCAGCTCCTGACCTCATTACAACCTTGATCTAAACATGGATAAAGAGCTGAACTCAAGAGGTGAGGTGACAGTCACTGCCCATGACATAAAGCCAGTATTTGACTGAGTGTGGCATCAAGGAACCCTAGCAAAACTGGAGTCGATGGGAATCAGGATGAAAACTCTCCACTGGTTGGAGAGCACAAAGGAAGATAGTTGTGGCCGTTGGATGGAAATCATCTCAGTCCAGGGACATCGCTGCAGGCGGTCCTCAGGGTGGTGTCCTAGTCCCAAACATCTTCAGCTGCTTCAATGACCTTCCCTCCATCATAAAGTTAGAAGTGGGGATGTTTGCTGATGATTATACTATTTTCAACACCATTCGCAACTCTTCAGATACTGAAACAGTGCATGTCCACATACAGCAAGAGCTTTCACTATCTCCACTCCCACTTCCTTTAGCAACCTTCAGGCTTAGGCTGATAAGTGGCAAGTAATATTTGTGCAAGTGCCAGGCAATGACCATCTCCAACAAGAGAGAATCTAACCATCTCCCCTTGACATTCAATGGCATTACCATTGTTGAATCCCCCACTATCAACATCCTGCAGGTCATCATTAACCAAAAACTGAACTGGACTAGACATATAAATACTGTGGCTATAAGGGCAGGTTAGAAGCTGGGAATTCTGCAGAGAGTAACTCACCTCCTGACTCCCCAAAGCCTGTCCACCATCTACAAGGCACAAGTCAGGAGTGCGATGGAATATTTTCCACTTGCCTGGGTGAATGTAGATTCAGTAACATTCAAGAAGCTCAACACCATCCAGGACAAAACAGCCGGCTTGCCTGACACCCCTTCCACCATCTTAAATATTCATTCCCTCCACTACCGACGCACAGTGGCAGCAGTGTGTACCATCTACAAGGTGCACTGCAGCAATTCTCCAAGGCTTCTTCAACAGCACCTTCTAAACCTATGACCTCGACGACCTAGAAGGACAAAGGCAGCAAGTGGTTGGGAACACCACCACCTGCAAGTTCCCCTACAAGCCACACACCATCCTGACTTGAAACTATATCGCTGTTCCTTCACGGTCGCTCGGTCAAAATCCTGGAACTCCCTCCCTAACAGCATTGCGGGTATACCTACACTACATGGACCACAGCGGTTCAAGAAGGCAGCTCACCATCATCTTCTCAAGGCAATTAGGGATGGGCGATAAATGCTGGCCTAGCTAGCGATGCCCACATCCCATCAACAAAAAGTGCAATAACGGTTCACCAGACTGATCCCTGGGATGGTGGGGTCATCCAATGAGAAGAGATTGAGGAAACTGAGCCTATATTCTCTAAAGTCTAGAAGACTGAGAAGTGACCTCGTTGAAGCATACAAAATTCTTTCAGGGCTTGACAGGGAAGATGCGGGATGGATGTTTCCCATGGCTGGGTGGTCTAGAACCAGGGGACACCATTGCAGGCCATTTAGGACTTAGGTGACAAAATGATATGGCGGCAGAAGGATGTCAGGCATACCACCTAATGTCTTCTTGCGCTGTTTTTCCAGCCATCCTGCCGCCCAGCTTGTCCACAAAGGCCTGGTAAAATTCTGCCTTGTGATTCTCTCTCCAAGTCAAGTTGGAATATCCTGGGATTGCCTACTTGTTTCCATCCATTATCACCACGAGGAGTGCAGCAGCTCAAGAAGGCCCACCACCTCAATTCAAATGAGCACCAAGCCTGAAAAGGTTTTGGGCTTCCAGCTGGGGCTTTGAGAAGATGCTACAAATTGTCCACCCACTTAGTGCCCATGTGGCCACAGTTTGAAAATCTCCCCCTCAGTGCTCCCAGAGCTCCCCATATACTTCATGATTTATAGAGGATCCTTGCGCAAGCCCCCATTCTCAAGGGCAATTAAAGATGGAAAATATGGGCAATAAATGCTGACCTTGCCAGCGGCGCCCAATCCCATGAATGAATGAATTTTAAAAAATACATGTTTATGTTGAGCCTGCATCTGCTGGCAACACAGCCCAGTTACAGTCATTTAGCGAAGTCCTGAAAATCTTGGGCACCATAGTGGGGTTGGAGCCCTGGTCTGATGTGATAACCTGCACTGAGATTGGAGACAATGAGCTCAAACTGAGACCAAGACCAAAGAGTTTAATTATCTCACGGTCCTCAGTTTCTGAGTGAAACCCATTCAGTTAAACACAAGCACCATCAGTTAATGCATTATTTAATGATCCTTTCCATTGCCTGCTGAGCAGTTTGTTTGCTGCATTGGCCTAGCATGTTGCCTTTTCATCTATGAGATTGCAGGCCACTTAGGGCTATGATGAGGGGGAATTTCTTCACATAGCAGGTGGTGAATCTATGGAATTATCTACTTCAGTGGGTTCAGGAGGCTTAGCCGTTGAGTATATTCAAAACAGAGATTGATAGATTTTTAGATATTAAAGGTATCAAGGGATATGGGAATAAAGTGGACAAATGGAGCTGAGGTAGAAGATTAGCCATGGCCTAGTTGAATGGTGAAGCAGGCTCAAGGGGCCGAATGGCCTACTGCTGCTTCTATTTCCTCTATTCCTATGTTCCCTAGATACAGTGGAGGTGCCAGAGGATTGCAGAGTGGTAAATCTTGTCACCATTATTAAGGAAAGGATGTTCGGACATCCTCAATAACGACAAGCTGGTCAGTTTAACATTAGTAGTGGGTAAGGTTTTAGAAAAACTTATCAGCGGAAAAAATCAAAAGTATTGTATTTGGCCTGGTTCTCGCTTGAAGAATTCATCTCACATGCATCATACACACACTGTTTTTGTTTCATCATATTCTTTATCTCCCTCGCCATCCAAGGAGCCATGGCTTTGGTTCCCTTGTCTTTCACGGATGATAGTATTGTCATGAAATTGATGCTCTTGGAAAGGTTTGAGTGAATTAAGGAGAGCCAGCACAGAGTTGTAAAAGACAGGTTGTGCTTGATTAATTTAATTGACTTTTTGATGAAATAACAGAGAAGGTTGATGAAGGGAAAGCAATGGATGTCTAAATGGATTTTCAGAAAGCACTTGACAATAAAAGGCTGGTTAACAAATTTGAGGCTCATGGAATAGGAGAGTCAGGGTCAGCTTGGATAAAATTTGGCTAAAGGACAGAAATCAGCAAGTCATGGTAAATGGTTATTTTTCAGACTGGGGGATGGTAGACAGTGGTGATTCCCAAAGTAGGACTATAGCTTTTTTTGATATATGTAAATGACTTGAATACTGGAACACCAAGTAAAATTTCAAAATTTGCTGATAATTCCAAACTTGGTGGTGTGGCAGACAGTGAGGATGTTACTAATCGACAAAACAGGGCATGGATAGAAGCAGAATGTGCAGACATGTTGGCAGATAGAATTTAATACAGAGAAGTCAGGTGATACATTGTGGCAGAAGGGATAGGGAGAGGCGATATAAACAAAATGCAAAGTTCTAAAAAGCATACAGGGACAGAGGGACCTGGGAGTTCATATACATAGAATTTTGATGGGAGCAGGACATAGTGTGAGAGTAGTTAGAAAAGCATATGGAATCTTGGACTTCATAAATATAGGATTTGAATACAAAAGCAGGGAACGATGCTGATAGGTTTCTAAAACCTTACCCACCACTACATTGGTTGTTAAGACTGTCCTCACACCTCTTCTTGAACAAGGGTATCACAACTGCCATGCTCCAATCCTCTGGCACTTCCCCAGCATCTAGGGATGATTGGAAGTTTATGGCAAGCCCTATATGAAGCTCTGTTTTGGTCACAACTAGCATATTGCATTCTGGTCACAACTAGCATATTGCATTCTGGTCACCACACTTTAGGAAGGATGTGAGGGTCCTTGAGAGGACACAGAGGAGATTTACCAGAATGGTTTAAGGGATGAGGGTTTTAGCTACCAGGTTAGGCTGGAGAAGCTGGATTTGTTCTCCTTGGAGCAAGGTAGATTGAGGGGAGACCTAATGGAGGCCTCCCCTCAAAACCTATCCCCATCAACAAATGGGACAAAGACGAGGGGACACAGATTTAAGTTTTGGACAAGAGATGCAGTAGGATATGAGCAAGAACTTTTTTTTGCTGTAAAAAGAGACCTATCTAAGCTTTTCGTCTTGCACTCATCAAAACATTCGCAAAAATACCAATATAAGGGGAAAACAACAATTTATAATGTATGTGAAGAGTACTGATTGATTGGCAAATGGACTCTGATTGATAGAGGCGTTGCCATGGAGAAAGCATCAGTAATGGTGACTGACAGTTAACTGCGAAGCATTGTTTGAAATTTAAACCAGGCAACTTGACCCTGATTAGTCAAGACATTGCCCTGAGGAATGAGTCAGCAAATGATTGTCACTTATTTTGTTTAGCTGAAACAGGTGCAAAGTGAGTATATGTTCTTTCTGTCTGCAAAGAACAGGGCCCTGTGTATTAATATATGTAGCTTCCAGTACATGCAGCTGTGCCACACTGAGAGCCTGATTGACAATCTTAAATTGGTTGTCAGCGTAATTCTTAGCACACTGAGGATTATTTAGCAAATGTTGTCTAATTGCAGAATCACATCTAACATTGGACACTGTGCCTTGAGTTTTGCCAGCACGGGCTGGTTGGGTATAGTCTGTACCTTGCCCATTGCGAACAGCGACTGGGACATGCTGTTTGATACAATCCGCCAGTCTTTGGGACGTACGGCCTACATACCTAGCATCACACTGGTACTGAAATTCACATACCACATTACTCTTTTGTGCTTTCGGCAGAATGTCTTTTTGGCTTGATGGCAGCATCCTGTTAGTGGCGAATACCACCATCACTGGTATGTTCTCCATGGCAATACCTCTACCAATCAGAGTTATTTGCCAACCAATCAGCACTCTCTTCACATAGAGTATAAATTGTTGTTTCCCCCCTTATATTGGTATTCTTGCAAAGTGTCCTGATGAGTGCAAGACAAAAAGCTTCAAAATGTCTCTTTTTTCAGCAACACTCAAGTTCTGTACTATGAGAAGAATATTTTTATGCAGTAAGTGTTAATGACCTGGAACTCAGTGACTACAAGGATGATGGAAGCAGAGACAATTAATGATTTCAAACGGAAATTGAAAGAAACTTGAAAGAAATAAACCAGCAGGGCTATGGATATAGAGCAAGGGAATGGGACCAATTGGGTTGCTGTACAGAAAACCAGATGGACTCGATGGGTAGAATGGCCTCCACCTGTGCCATATTGACTCTTATGGGCTGGATGTTGTTGTGATGTGGTGACCCCTGACAACGGGTCGAAAAGCCAGGGGCAACCCTAGCTAGGCCATTTGGGGAAACCTAGCCAGATTTCAAGCCCATTTTACAGCTAATGAGCTGCCATCAGCTTTCATGTCCCTCTAAGGGACAGGAGCTCACATCCCAGAGCTGCCAGCCAATCATAGTCCGCTAGCTCTTCAGTTTCAGCAGCGCCACCTGGAGTAATGGCCTTTGCTGGAACTATACCAGACAAGAGATGCAACAATAGATGCTGCCCTTGCAGCAAGTTAAGTGGGATTGGAGCATGCCTGGCTGGCCTCAGAGAAGGAGGTGGATGTGGTGGGCGTGGAGAGGATATGTTGTCATGGGGGTGTCAATTGTCACCGGGAGCCCCTACTCGGGTCACAGTGCCCGATTAGGAGACCCCCCCCCCAAGAGACCTCCAGGGTTCATCAGGCTGTCTCCCAAACTGCAGTAAAAGACCAGCCTTAATTGGCCGCCTAAGTGGCACAATTTGCCACTGGGCAAGAGGGCCATCCTCCACATTCCTCATCGCTGGCAGAATGCCATGGTGAGAGGAAGGCTTGGACACTGCACTCCCAGCCCTCACTCCTGTTTTGTCACGCTCCCTCCCCCCGCCATTTTCTGTCTGCTCCTGCAGACCTCATCAAATTTGACCCTATGACTCTGTGGGATGAATTTTACTGGGATGTTATGGTCCCCCCACCAGGGCCAAAAATGGGAGGCATCTTCTTGGCAGTAGCCAATTATATAGCTATAGCTGGGGCTGTTGTATCTGTTAAGGATGAGGGCACATCAATAGCCATGTGCCCTTCAAGGCAGGTAAATGACATCTGGGGCGCCAGGGCCAGATAGTGATTGCAGGAGGGTCACTGAGGACAGTTCACACTGTTGCAAGGGGCAGCATTGCTACTTGGGGGCCGCTAGTTGGCCATGGAGTGCCCAGAAAGCAGCCACAGTCCCACCGGATCCCACTGAGAGGCTGCCAGGTTTCACTGGATGGACTTCTCATGTGACAGTTGACTCCCTGTTGCTGGCAATATGCCAGCAGAGTTGAGAAGAAGCCCATAATTGATCACCAAAGTGGCTTTATTGGTGTTCTGACAGATGACCCATCTATAACCTTTTCCATCATTGACAAAATGATATGGCGGCAGAAGAACATCAGGCATGCCACCTAACGTCTTCTTGTGCTGTTTTTCCAGCCATCCTGCCACCCAGCTTGTCCGCAAAGGCCTGGTAAAATTCTGCTTTGTGACTCTCTCTCCAAGTCGAATTGGAATATCCTGGGATTCCCTACTTGTTTCTGTCCTGCAAGCATTATCACCATGAGGAGTGCAGCAGCTCAAGAAGGCCCACCGCCTCAATTCAAATGAGTACCAAACCTGAAAAGGTTTTGGGCTTCCCACTGCAGCTTTGAGAAGATACTGCAGATGGCCCACCCACTTCATGCCCATGTGGGGCACAGTTTGAAAATCCCCCCCTCGGTGCTCCCAGAGTTCCCCATATACTCCATGATTTGTAGAGGGTCCCTTCGCAAGCCCCCATTCTTAAGGGCAACTAAAGATGGAAAATATGGGCAATAAATTCTGACCTTGCCAATGGCGCCCAATCCCATGAATGAATGAATGAATTAAAAAAATACATGTTTATGCTGAGCCTGCATCTGCTGGCAGCACAGCCCAGTTACAATAATTTGGACAAGTCCTGAAAATCTTGGGCACCATAGTAGGGCTGGAGCCCTTGTCTGATTTGATAAGCTGCACTGAGAATAGGGAGACAATGAGCTCAAATTGAGACCAAGACCAAAAAGTTTAATTATCTCACGGCCTTCAGTTTCTGAGTGAAACCCATTCAGTTAAACACAAGCACCACCAGTTGATGCATTATTTAATGATTCTTTCCATTGCCTGCTGAGAAGTTTGTGTGCTGCATCGGCCTGGCATGTTGCCTTTTCATCTTTGAGATCTGGATTGGAATCCAGCTCTGATTCATCTTGTGTAAAGAGTAGCCAACCAAGCCACACTGAGGCCTCTGTTCACATAACAAGCCTTAGGAGTCATGTGCAATTGGTCCAAGGATTGTTCTGTTTTTGGACAACAATCCATTTGGACATTATAGATGAGAAATTCATCTTGGGCAATAGCACAGAACGTACATTAGGGAATTGACAGATCATTAAATATCTTTTAAAAATTCATTTCTTGGGATACGTATGTTGCTAGCATCGCCATCATTTATCACCCAATGTCTAGTTGCCCTTGAGAAGGCGGTGGTGAGCCACCTTCTTTTCCATTGACATAAAGTCAATAAAAAAGAAAATCAGGCTAAGTGTAAATCAGGCTGCTTATCCGCGACCACTCAAGACAAATTTTTATCCCAATGTTCTCAAATGCAGTAATTAGTTTTTTTATTGGTGTTATCAATGCTTAATGACCTGTTGAATTAGCACATAAATAACTCAGCAATTATTGTGGTGATTGATTGATCAGGTTGCTGCTCCCTTAATTGCAGTAAGGCACAGTGGTAATGTCATTGGACTTGCAAGCCAGTGGCCCAGTCTAATGCTCTGGGGATGCAATTCAAATCCCATGGCAGCTGGTTTGAATTTAGGTTGGGCTTGTGGTGCAACGGAAGCGCCTCTGGCTCCAGATCAGAAGGTTGCGTGTTCAAATCACGTCAGGCTCACAGGCTTCACAGCTGAAGTTCCTAATTTGTCCCACGTTTCTGTAGTGTAGTGGTTATCACGTTCATCTCACATGCGAAAGGATTCAGATTCACTTGTTTTGTTTTTATAAATGTAACTTATTTTGATGCATACAAGTTCTTAAAAATACACACAGCTCTGTGTATTCGAGCAGGGTTTCAATCTGCCTGTGTCTTTTTGACCCTAATTCTCATTCAACATGTTAACCCAGAATGGGACTATTGGCTATGGTACCTGAGGTACTATATGACCTAGAGATGGAAAGTTCAAATCCCACCAGGACATGTTGGGAATTTGAATTCTGTCCATCTGATGTGTGGGCTGGCATTAGGTAAAAATAATCATGAGAGCTGTCAGATTATCATTAAAAACCCCAAATGCTTCACTAATGTCCATCAGGGACTGCACCTTTCCACCCTTAGCTGGTTCGGCCTACATGTGAATTCATTCCCGCTCTACATGGTTCAGCCTTAATGGCCTCAGATCAGCCAAAGATGGCAATAAATGGGCCTTGTCAGTATCATCCAAATCCCTTGATCCAGACAGAGCAGCATAGGTTTACAATTTACGTAAACTGTCATTGCAGATTGGCTGCCCTTTAAAGAAACCTCCTGATTTTCATTTCCATTGTGCAAATGCAGATTGGACCATTTCTGATAGATCGCCTATCCCCCAGCACTTGTTTTACATCTGGACAATAAGTTGAAAATCTGCCCAAATATTTCAATAATGTTGTTATATTTCTTAGCACAGTCATTGTATATTATAGTAGGTTGTATAGTTCTGTATGCAGCAGTTTTAGATTTAGATCATATATCATGATGATTTGCTGTATTTCTGTGTACAATAATGTTTGGATTGGGTCTGTACCACAGTGAATTACTATCTTCCTGTACATGCTAATGTTTGTTTTATGTGTCTCAGTATTTTCCATCATATGATACTTTAATTCAGTTTCAAGTGCATATCCCTTGTTGTCTTTTTCTCTCTCAGCTCTTCTGAGAGACACAAAGGACACCGGACTCCCACTGCAGACACACACATTAAGAGAATTTGAAAAGGTATGTTGGTTCCATCTTTTATCAAATAAATATAAGAAGGTTATCCATCTCACCTTAGTTCATCAATCTACAAAAACTTCAATTTCCTCCAACATGGCATGAAACTCTCTTAAATGATTCCAGAATGCTTGCTTCTGTTAACCTATTTGGAATTTCATGCCAAATGTTTATTCCTGTGTTTGAGACAAAACACTTCCTGACAACCGTCTTAAATTAGCCTATGACCAATTTCTTCTGAGATTCAGCAATTAAAATAGAATGTGAAATGTGTAAAAATATCAAAATGTCAACACTTTTTATAAGTATTTCTTTATTTCTATTTGAAGGAATAATGTAAATCATTTATTTAATATTTATCCAAAAACTACATAATATAGTAAGATTAATTATCAACTATATGTCCAAATGAGGGGTGAAGGAAACCGTCCATTAATATTTTGCAGTCATCAATAATTAATGCATGTATCAGTCACAAATGCAGTTTCCCAAACATATGGATCTTTATGTTAAAGTGTTTGTTCTCCCAAAGGAGGGGAGGATGGAGGTTTACGTGAGCACTGTAGTGATCTTGTCATTGATTTGAATACCTCATTGCACTCTTGGCCATTAAGATAACCCGCATAGATCTCCCTATTTTCCATGTGATCTACCATGAACTGCGTGGGCTTCTGTTGGAATTCGCATTGCAATGTTTGTGATACAGTTCAGCACCATCTGGTGTTATCAATGAAAGGAACTGCTTTCATCTTAGGTGGGGGGAAAGGGAGGGTGTCTGTTGGGAGCAAAAACATTCATTCTTCTGTTCAAGACAAAAGACAGAGTCTGTATTTTGCAGACGCTGGTATTTTGTTTTGGCAAAGGGATCTGCTTAATAATCTCCAAATTTTATTAAAAAGATAAACTTTACTAAATGTTTCCATTGCAATTCTCCAGTGTGAAATTATTCTTCTGGACTGCTTTACTGGCAATTAAGATTGTATAGGGATTTCATTAGCCATTAGGCAAAACAATAATAAAAGGACGAAAGAAGAGAAAGCAACTAACAGTGCTTAATTAGAATACAGTTACAAAAATAGCTGGCTCAGGCACTGGAGTAGAACTAGTATTTCTGGGTTATGTGGTTGTTATTGGGACCCCCTAGTGATAATTCTGGCATATGGAAAGATCAGAATTTTTTTTCACCTCTAAGGCCCTCATTTAAAGTTTTTAGAGGCAATATATCTTTCATCACCTTCATTGCAGCTTGTGTTTTAGTAGAAACCCCGCTAGAGTACTGAGATGTAAGCAGCAGGACTGCTTCATTCTCTACCAGCTAACCTCGAGGGTCCTTGTAGCCAGTAAGTGAAGGTATCTCTATCCTGTGCAGAAATGTTATGGATTGTTTTTACAATGGAGGTGAGAGTTAAATTACTTGTTGTACACACTGTATGTATCTCTGAGAATAATTTTGATTTTTGTTACTAGTGTAAAGTGGGTAATCTTCTCTTCCTTTTTCCCTCATCACCACCTTAATCTCTGCTGATATCCCACCTCCACCACAATCAATGTCACTAACCATCCCCCCAACTTTCTTCCCAGCCTTTGCCCACTCCAATTGTTGACAGCTGCAATTCTTCCCCCCCTGACGATCACTATCCAGCCTCCCAACTTGATCACTTTCCTTTTCAACCCTCTGGCTGGATTGGACTATTAAAAATAGCACAAAGGAATTTCAGTCCCTCCCTGCACTAATCTCTAATACACTGCTTACTATGTTCCTGTTACCGTTGCCAGTATTTTCACACAGTTGTTATATAGCACAGACAGGGATTTAACAAGAATGCGATCCTCAAACATTAGTGCACAAAGGAAATTAAATACATATACTGTGCCATATAATAGATAATTATCAGTAGTTCTTCTCTCAGCAGGAAGCATATGTACGCCACTTACTGTATTTACTCCATTTTGTGCTCCAAAAAGGTGTTGCTGTAGCTTGCTGTTTTTGTAGAATCCAGTGGCAAATTAGTTGGCCATTTAACAAATCAATCAGTTTGGTTTGGTTGCTGGATCCTTGAACAGGTCCATAGACTGTATTCCCACATTGTACCAACTCGAAAAAATATGATTGTTGTCTTCTCCAACTCTTCTAGTCCTGTGATGAGCCCAGGGTGACCAAGTTAATGTCTTTGGGGCCATGTGCTGTGGAACTTCAATGTCAATGCTTCATCAGTGACTTATATGCCATTTAACCACTCAGTGGCAACCAGCTGAAGAAAAACAATTACACAATGTATGTACAAGTACAATACATGTTTTGTATCGTGCTAATTTATTACATTAAGAACAATGTAATTTATTACATTACATTACAATGTAATGTAATTTATGTCTGGGCAACATATATTAGGAATAATGCCCAAGCCTTGGAGAGCTTGCAGAGGTGATTTGCCAGAGTGATACCAGGGACGAGTGACGTCTGATATGTGGGAAAACTAAAGGAGCTGGGATTGCTTTTAGAGCAGTGAAGGTTAAGGAACGATGTAATAGAGGTGTTCAAAATTATGAAGGCTTTTGAAAGAGTAGGTAGGGAGAAATTTTCCACTGGCAGGAGGACTGGAGAGCACAAATTTAAGCTAATTGGTAAATGAACCATGGGAGGGATGAGGAGAATTGCTTCTATAAGGTGAGTTGTTATGATCGAAAAGGTGGTGGAAGCAGCTTCAGTATTAATTTTCAAAGGGAATTGGATAAATACTTGAAAGGAAAAAAAATGCAAGGCTATGGGGAAAGAGCAGCAGAATGGGACCAATTGAATGGCTCTTCCAAAGATCAGCAAAGGGCAGATCGAATGTCTTCCTTCTATGCTGTAAGATTCTATGTTTGTGATTTTCCCTAATCTTTAACAGTGTTTTTATTTCCCACAACATTTACGTTAACAAATCTTCACACTGTAGGCAAAAAAACAGGTAGTAAAAGGTCATCTAGATTTAGACTAAAATCTAATAAATCCAATCGGAATTCAGCAGAAATTCCTTTGCTCAAGGAGTGTTGAGAATGTGTAACTCGTTACCATGTGGAGTAGTTGTGGTGAATAGCATAGATGCATTTAACAGAAATCGAGATATGTACATGAGGGAGAGTAAAGGAGTCAAAGAATATGTTGATAGGATTAGATGAAGTAAGTTGGGAGGAACCTCGTGGAGTGTAAACACTGGCATAGAACCACTGGGCGAACAATCTGTTTCTGTACTGTTAATACTATGTAATATGTAAATTTCTAATTATGCAGCCTGTCTAAAAAGCATATGACTTTTATTGCTCTAGTGGCTGTCATGTGTAATTCATATCGGGTTATATAGGCTTACAGTGAATGCTTCCTTAAAACAATAAAAGCCAATAGGAACAACATGAGGACTTTGAACGCAGTCTTTGCAGAAGATTGTTGTAATTTAGAATAATAGTAAGTAATACAAAACAGCTGTACGTCTGGTTTCTTTGAAGAACAACTCATTCTTGCTGAGGGTGCTATGAATAACTTTTTTTTTTTCAAAGCTCAAGAATTGATTTTGCCTGACATTAACCCAATGCCATTAGTAGTTTTCAGAATGTTGTGAGAGAAAGTAAAAGCATTGTGCATAATTTTTCCTGGCTCTTGGGAAGATCAAGTGCTAAAGTTTTTTCTGAAGTAGCTGAGGCATAAAGTAACAGGCCTTTCAAAGTGATTTGCCATATCAATGAATAACTGGTTGCACAATGATGCTATTTTCTATCTCTCATCCAGAATGGCAATGTTTGCTTTATCCACCTAACCCCTGCTCCCTGCCCCCCTGCTCCCACAGCCCCTGCCACAAACACATCCCTAACGCACTGGGAGGATGATTTCACAGATGTGGACAACCGTACTTGAACCTCATCCAAGTGATCATTCTTCATGTGTAGTTGAGGGTCTTAAACATAAGCAGGCTATTCAACTGTGGCATACATCACTGCTAGTTCTGTTCTCAGTCAGATTCACACATGCCCTCTTTCCACTGGGAGTTACCAAATCAGGAGTCAGGGCTCAAGCTGATTTTTGTTTGTTTTTGGATGTCATTGTCCGCATAGGGGCACATGGGCTAATTGAAGCTTCTACACAGCTTACTTTGGCTAACAGCACAGATCATCAATAAACCTTGGACTGTGTGGCTGAACACTATAGTAGATAGTACACTTAACCACTGAGCCACCAGAGGAAATCCTGAAAGTTTCTGGTTCTGATTAGATATTTGTGAGAAAGCTATATTTTGTATGTGTTTCGCTTGACAAACTCTTCGGCCAGAAATTTACCTTCGGCGTGCGGGCACACGCTCGACCTGCGCGACTGTAATATGACGGGTGATGATGCTGGGCGTGTGTCATCGTGCACTCGCGCGATATTTCATTCGGCAGGTGCGCACCAGAGTCGGTTGCACGCCTGCTGATAATTGAAAGACTTATTAAGGTCAGTAACAAGGCAATTAACTTGAAATTATTGTTGCCCATCCAACCTAGCGGTTGGCGGGCAGGCGATAAGGCCAAGTGGCCTTTACATTTTTTTAGGAAACCTCATCCACGAGCGGGTTGAGGTTTCCTAAAGTTAATACACATTAAATAAAAACTTTATTTTGAAATTAAAAACATGTCCCATCTCATGTGACACAGTCACATGAGGGGACATGTTTTATTAAATTTTTATTGTCTTTATTAGTTTTTAAAAAAATTTCTTCAATCTCCCTGAGGCAAGGAGCGCTCTTTCGCACGCATGCACGAACTGCGCGCCAGGCCCACTCTCCCTCCTCCCCCAGCCCGCACAGGCAGCACTCAGCACTGCCACTCGCGATCCACGTAGGGTGGGCCGTAATTGGCCCGCCCACATAAAATCACGGAGCGGAGCCAAATGCGGGTGGCAGCCGGCTTCCCAACTGGTCCCGCCCACTCCTGCCAAGCCCGCCCGACGAGGAAAAAATTCAGGCCTTAGTTTCTGTCCCCTACCCTAATGTAATCCCACCTTGTAAAAATGTAATTTTAATTTGAAAATTTAATCAACCTAGTCATTAATAGGCGCGGTGCTGTCTTCCAACGGGTTATTCTGGAATAGGCACCTTGAGCTAATTAATACACATCACTATTGTCTCACACTGCAGCCAACTCTTTTTCCTCTTACTCCGCTGTAGAACATATCATCAGTTAGACCACGGTCTAGATCAGTGATCCTGAAATCCCCATTGATTCTACACACTCACGTCTATGTATGAGTGTTGTAATTGGAAACTCTTGCAGTCACATCCCACTTGAGTGTTATAAATTTTGTTCTCATAACTTCTTGTTGTGAGATCAGATGTCTTGGGAAAGAGACTAAGGCAGCAAATGAATGGTTATTTCTGCCAAACAGGATACAGAGATCATGTTAAGGATAAAAAGAAGAACTGAAATAAGATCTTCATAAGGAGAAAAAAGATTGCATGATGACCCAAACAATATTCATGCAAATTAGTAATTGAAATTCAGGACATGCACAACTAGTGAAATTATTGAAAAAATGATATTATGATTTGAATTCACTCCAGATGCCTTCTTTTCATCCAAGGTAAAAGTCTGCTGCCATAATTATGTTTGATGGGTAACTTGAATTTTTCTAGAATTCAGTGACATATGGGGCAGGATTTTCCCCCCATTTGGTGGGGGGGGAGGTGGTGTGGGAGCAGGCGCAATCGGGTGGGTTCCCGATCGGCGCCCCCGCTCGAGGGCGCGCTGCCATTTTATGTGGGCATTGGCATAAAATTAATTGGCCCGCCCAGCGTGACGTCCGCCCAGAAGCGCTGTGCACTCCCTGTGCAGGCAGGGGGGGTTCTCTGAGCTGGGAGTGCACTCATTCGCGCATGCGCGCAGGTCTCCCTGAGGCAAAGTGCTGCCTCAGGGAGCTCGGCTCAAGATTCAAAACTTCATTAAAGGCAGAAAAAAATATTCCTGACATGTACCCTCTTGTGACACTGTCACATGAGCTGGGACATGTCAATTTCTTTTATTTAAACAGTTATTACAAATTTTAAACCTTCATGAAACCTCATCCCGCCCGTGGATGAGGTTTCATGTTTTTTATGAAGGCCGCCTGGGCTCTTCGCCTGCTCCCCAACCTTAAGGTTGGATGGGCAGTTTAGTTGATTGTTTTAATTGCTCGTTAACTGGCCTTAATAGGCCTTTGACAGTTCGGCGGACATGCAGCCGATTCGGCTGCGTGCCCGCTGAACTGAAAATCCAAATGACGCAGGGTGACGTAGGGACCCATGCCTGACATCACCCCGCGTTTTACGCTTTGGCGAGCGGGCCCCCATGGTTTACCCTTTCTTATGGTGGGAAGTGCAGCTGAAAAATTTGTTGAAAATATGCAAGACTGTTTCCTAATTCAAAAAGTCAGTGAAGTAGCCAGGGATAATGATCTGTTAGATCTAATGTTCCATAGTGAGCCTTACCTTATATTAGGCCTCTATGTAGGGGAACATTGGGGCAACAGTGATCACAGCATTTTACAGTTTCAGTTGGCTGGTAAAACGAAAAGCGCTGAGAATCTATAACTCGTACCAGATTTGAGACAGGCAAGCTTTGCTAAAATGGCAAATGATTTAGAGAGAGTAAATTGGAACAAGTAAACCCTATTGCCTGGTGATGAGACCAATTTAGAATACAAATGGAAAGTTTTTAAGGATACGATAAAAAAAATGTGGATGACAAATATGAACACTAAGTCAAAAGAAGGAAGTGTGTTACGAAACAGCTAAGATGACTGATTATTCATGTTCAAAGACAAATAAGATGGAAACAGAAATGTTCCTGTAAATCAAAGACACTTAATACTCAACTAAACAAAGTTAAGTACAAGGAACAGCTGAAGAAAATGAAGGCTGCTATTAGATTAGCTAAAAGGATAGCAGAAGAGAGGATTGAAAGCAATTGTGGAAGTAATGTGAAAAGCTTTTACAGTTACATGACGAGCCACAGATCTATCAAAGACTGTACTGAGCCAATGAAGGATATTCAAGGACATGTTACAAAGGACACAGGGTAAGACAGAAATACTAAATGAGTACTTTGCATTAATCACCCTTCACTCATGAAGATAATACACCACTGTTAGAATTTAATGATTTTAATAATTAAACTAGTAATATTAACAAAAATGATCATACTGTTCTAGACCGAATTAAGAATCCGAAAATAGATAGAGTATCCAAGCCAGATGATATCCACCAAGATCCCGCCACAAGATGGGATAAATTCTGTGCAAACCCCTAGCTTGTATTTTTAATAGCTGACTGCACCTTAGGTATGGTAGCATAGCGGTTATGTTATTGGACTAGTTATCCAGAGGTCTGGACTAATAATTTGGAGGCGTGAGTTTAAATTCCATTATGTCGGTTTGTGAATTTGAATTCAGTTAATAACTAAATCTGGAATAAAAAACTACTTTCATCAAGCCATCAGGTTGTTATTAAAAGCCCAACTGGTTTTCATGCCCTTTAGGGAAAGAAATCTGCATGCAAGTGACTCAAGACCCACAGTAATGTGGTTGCTCTCTGAAATGGCCTAGCAGTCACTCAGTTGTATCAATACTCTGCAAATAAGTACAATAAGAATAAAACTGGACAAACCACTTGGCATGGACAAACCACTTGGCATCAACCTAGGCATAAGATTCAGAAACAAGGTTGACCTTACAAAGTCCTCCTCACTAACAGCTGGTGACTTGTGCCAAAATTGTGAGAGCCATCCTCCAGACTAGTCAAGCAACATGTTCAACTGCTTTATTAATGACCTTCCCTCCATCATAAAGTCAGAAGTGGGGGGTTGTTCACTGATGGTTGCACGGTATTCTGTCCCATTGCATCAGATAATGGATCAGTCTGTGCCCGCATGCAGCAATACTTGGCCAGCATCCAGGCTTGGGTTGCAAGTAACATTCATGATAAGTAACTGCACAAAAGGCTTCTCTGCCAGATTAAAGCCTCTGGTATTGGTGATAATACATTGAGCTGAGTGAGAGCTAGCTGGAAGGATGGAGACAGAAAATTGTTATGGGTGGATTTGTATCTGTTTGGAAATCAGCCACCATGTCCTTCAGGGATGTGTTAGTACCTTGCTCTTTGCTATTTTCATTAATGATTTAGATGTAGGTATTGGGGGCCCAATCTGCACATTTGCAGATGTAGCTAAGACGTGTGAGAGTATCAGGACGGTAGACAAAGCTTCTACTGCTTTAGGCAGATCTAGATGTGTCAGAGAATTTGGGCTCATGAGCTCAAAATGTTTTTTAATTGGAAAAGTGCCCATGGGCAGGGCTAATGCTCAACTTGCATTCACCCTTCATTGAAAAGCTTTAAAGAAGGTGAAGAAAGAAAGAGACTTGGACATTTAAGTGCATGCATCTCTAGAGGTCCATGAGCAATGCCATGATAACGAGAACAAATTGAGTGTTAGGTTGCATTTATAGGACATTTAATTATAAGACAAGCATACTATTTTGTCCTTGTACAATACATTAGTCAGGCCTCACTTGGAATACTGTATCCAGTTTTGGTTGTCTTATAGTGGTTAATATTGAGATTTTGGAAAAGGTTGCATAGGAGGGTCACGAGACTAATTCCTATTTGAAAGCATCTTAGTAGCTAGGCCAAGAGAGTTGGATCCCCGCACTTTAGAGAAGCAGACTAGAGGTGATCAGATTGACGTTTATAAGATGGCAAGGGAATAGATTGTGTTCCAGAAAACAGTTTGTTCCAATTACTGTAAATATTTTAGGGAGGAACAGGGGTCACAATTTTAAGTTGTATAAAGCCAGATCTAGGTTAGATATCCAAAGGTGTTTTTTCCCGAGAGAATAGTGAACCTTTGAAATAGGCTGCTGACTTGTTCAGTGAATGCTGATTTATTGAATTCTTTCAAGCGAAAGTTGGGCCAGCTTCTGCGCTTGGGAAGAGATTGCCTCTTACACAGGGCATGTACTGCAGGAAATTCGGGACCCCGAGAGTGATCTTCTGGACAAATTTTGATTGTCTAGACGGGTCAAAAAGGAATTTCCCAAATTTCTTTTCCCCAAATTTGCATGGGTTTTTAATTTTATTTATCTCTCCCAGGAGGTCAAAAGACTTTGGATGGGACAGAGTGAATTTATTGTGAGGCACATGTTTCACAATTATGTAGGACAGGCTTGATGGATCAGAGGATCCCATTAGATTGGAAGTTGGCAAATATTATATCGCTTTTCAAGAAATGACGGAAAGAGAAAGCAGTGAACTACAGGCCAGTTAGCCTAACATCAGTTGTTGGGAAAATGCTGCAATCTATTATGACAATGCACTTGGAAAAGCATCGTATGATTAGGACAAGTCAACATGGTTTTACAAAAGAGAAATCCTCTTTGACAAATTTATTAGAGTTTTTTGAGGATGGAACTAGTAGGATAAATAAAGGGGAACCACTAGATGTAGTATACCTAGATTACTAAAAGGTATTCAATAACGTGTCACACAAAATGTTAATAGGCAAGAATAGGGCGCATAGAGTTGGGGATAATATATTAGCTTGGATAGAGGACTGATTAATAGATATAAAACAGAGAGTGGGCATAAGCGGGGCTTTTTCAAGTTGGCAGGCAGTGAATAGTGAAATGCCACAAGGATCAGTGCTGGGGCCTCAGCTATTTATAATCTACATTAATACTTAGGTGAAGAGGCAGAGAGTAAAGTATCCAAGTTTTCTGATGATATCAAGCTAGGTGGAAAGGTAAGCTGTGGTAAGGCACAGAGAAACTGAAAAGAGATATAGACAAGCTAATTGAGTGGGCAACAAGATGGTAGATGGAGTATAATATAAGGAACTGTGAAGTTATTCACTTTGGTCATAAGAATAAAAAAGCAGAATATTTTTTAAAAGGTGAGAAGCTTGTAAGTGCTGATGTTCAAAGAGACTTGGGTGTGGTCAGATAGGAATGCAGAAAGTTAGAATGCAGCTGCAGCAAGCATTAGGAAGGCAAGTGCCATGTTGGCCTTTACTGCAAGGGGATTGGAGCACAAGAATATAGAAGTCAAGCTAGAGTTGTACAGGGTTTGGGTGAGAATGCATCTGGAGCATTGTGTGCAGTTTTAATCTCCACGTTTAAGAAAGGATATACTTGCATTGGGAGCAATAAAGAAAAGATTCATTAAATTGGTCCCTGGGAGGAGGGGGTTGTCCTATGATGAGAGGCTAAGTAAATTGGGCCTATATTCCCTGGAGTTTGGAAGAATGAGAGGTGATCTCATTGAAACCTACAAAATTCTGAAGGGGCTTGATAGGGTGGACACTGAGAGACTTTTTTCTGCTGGGAAATCTAAAACATGGGAGCACAGTCTCAGGATAAGGGGCCAATCGTTTAGGCCTGAGATGAGAAGAAATTACTTCACTCAAAGGGTGTGAATCTTTGGAATTCTTTACCCCACAGGGATGTGAATGCACCATTGTTGAATACATTTAAGGCTGGGATAAACAGATTTTTGATCTCTCAGGGAATTAACAGAAGTGGGAAGAAAATGGAGGTGAAGCCCAAGATCAACCATGATCGTATTGAATGGCAGAGGAGGTTCGATGGTCTGTGTGGTCTACTCCTGCTCCTATTTCTTGTGTTCTTGTGAGGATCTTTTCCTGATCATCATTGTTTGTACATTTATATGGCCTAAGCCACATTTCCTAGGAACTGAATACCTTATGCAAAAAATAATTTGGGATAGTGTGCCATGGGCAAAGAGTCCTTTTGTCACTATTGGTATGTTGGAATTTAACGATGGACAGAATCGTCCGTGCCTGCTGGCATCAGGCATGTTCAGTGGCATGAGAAGACAATATGGTGAGAAGGCCAAAAGTCGTGAAGCCAGTTTGCAATTGTCTGCTCTGTCCGTTGATGGCGGGTTATGTTTCCCACCATTGGATGTCGGGGACCTCATTTACATCTGCATATCATTACAAGCCCAGCCTGCCGGAATCATTCCTCCTCCCCCCTGGCCATCCACAGGTGGAGGCAGCCTACTGACTGCTATGCCCTGTCTGTGATGACGTTGGGAGTCTGGACGGTCTGGAGGGCCGAGACCTGGAGGGCCCTGTCCTGCTTTCGGGGTCCTGCTGTGTGGCAGTGGCACCTTCCTCGGCCTGTGGAGCTGGAGCTGCTGAGGTCACAGGAAGAGAGGATTCGGATGGGCTAGACACTCCCAGAGTCACCTGGATGGATGGCCCTGGGATATGTACCTGCTGATCCTCCTCTCTATGAGTGCCTGAGGGCCCCTGGCTGAATCCTTGAGGAGAAGGGGTAGCTGGAATGAGATCGAGCTGCCCTGCACCCCTCTTGCATACACACTGTTGGAGGCCAATTATGGCATCAGTGATGGAGTTCAGCCCGCGCAGCAGTGCAGGAGTGACTTTCTGGACCAAGGTCTCCATGGCGGCCGTCATCCTACCAGTGTTGACCTCAGTGCATTGCAATGCTGGCACTATCACCTCAGCCTGAAGGCAAACAAACTCCTCCATCATGCGTTGCAATCTGAGGAGTGTAGCAGACATCCCTTCCTGAAGTTCCCGAGCTTGCCTTTGCTGTTCCAGCAAATGTGACATGGCTGAGTCCCTGACTCAGACTCAACAAATGTCTGGCCTCCAGCAGTCCTCCAGGTGCCGGACACCTGGGAAGTCCCTGCCACCGCCTGCTGTGGATCAGACAGTGCGATGTGCTCACCAGATTGTGATCCAGAGGCTACTGCAAAGCTAGGTCCCACCAAGTTGTGTGTCTCTGCGCTGGTGGTGGGTGTGGGTGAGTGCTGTGATGGGACTTCAAGGACAGTGCCTCCAGATTCCTCTTCAGAGATGTCTTCAGGACTTGATTGGAAGCCCTGGGTTATGAACTCCGTCGGCTGTTTCCCAGATGTGCCTACGGATTCAAGGGGAAATAATTAGTGCATAGCAGTGGCCTGTGAAGCAGGGCACATCAGTTACAGCATGGTTGTCTGATGGATGTTGCACTGCTGGACCCTCACTTGATAGAGTACTGCCGACCTCACCGTCAGCTCAGGATTGGTCCAGATCTTCGCCGGGCAGCTGGATGGCTCAGTTTTCAAAATCCGTGGGGATCTTGATTTCAGGCATTCCACCACCGGTCTGCGATCTCTCCCTCTTGTTGTGTGCCAGCTTGTCCAGCATGATTAGAGATGGGGAGAGTGTATCAGTATGCCTGGCCTGTGTGGGTGGTGAGTGGTCCCATGGATGGGATGAGGACAATGGAGGTGTGGATGAGAGATTGAATGGTGATGTCCCTTGAACCGGCAGTGACTGAAGGCCCTATGGATGTGTGATGGGTTTGTGAGTGTGTGAGTTGAGAATTATGAGAAAAGTGACTTACCCTGCAGAACAGAGGAAATAATTTATCCTCTTGCGTCACTGGGTTGCTGTCCTCTTTTGAAGGGCGTTTGTGCTGACCATTGCTGCCACCACCTCCCAAACCAGATTAGTGAGGTTGCTGCACATACTGCGGCCAGAGCAGGGACATCATGGCGAGCCTCCACTGCGTCCAAAAGGTGCTCGAGGGACGTATCATTGAAACTGGGGGCTGCGGTCTTTTTGCCTTCCTGGGCCATGTTTTCTTTGCAACAGTCATGGGCTGGAAGCATTGAGATGTGTGCCGCAGCTGGACTTTAAATATGATGCCCGGCGTGCTAAAGTGATGAAGTGATGGCGTGATGGGTGTATGAAAGCCTGCCCGCCATGGAAACTGCGTGTTTCCCAGGAATGCATAATCTATGCGGCAGGTTTAGGACAGTACGGCATGAAAAGCCACCATTGCGGCCGGTGGGTAAAACATCATTTTACCCACCCACTACCGCACTTAGTGCAAATCTGGGACGATTCCGTCCTATATCTTGCATCACTTCCGATTAATTTCATAATATCAAGAGCCAGTTCACAAAGGATTAAATCAGACAAAACTGTCAGAAGCGATCCTTTGGAAATTTCCTTGCAGAACTTGGAATAAAGCATAAGAATAATTTTGCTCCTTAGTGAACTAATAGAATGCTATTAATGAGGTAATTATGTGTATCTCCACCAAACTACATTCTACCCATGCCTCATAATAAGATTGACCTGTGTGTGATCTTTATACTTGTTATAATGCTTTGAAAGTCAATATGTAACACATGGAAGACTTACTTGAACAATGACAACAATCTAAGCAACCTATAAACACAAAGGCATGATAATGATATCCTTTCTGTCTCATTGATACTTGGTCAGGGCAGTGTTCTTTCTTAGAAATTGCCATTGCTGGCAGGGCCAGCATTCATTGCCCATCACCAGCTGTTTTTAAATGGATAGTGGCGGGCCGCCTTCTTGAACCACTCTCAAGAAGTTACCCCTGCAATGTCATTACTAATGGATTTCCTGTTTTAGGTCCAATCTGAGAAATTGGGCTGCCCTGGATGAAGCATGCGCTGGGCCTGCTCTACACACGATTTCCTGACATGGATGCAGTGAAAGAACTGGTACCACCAAAAACGTAATTTTACTTTTTAAAAAAATTCTTATTGAGCCAGAAGGTGCTCTTTTTGGGACTTCTCTACTTGGCTCCACAGGACTTTGCTGACAGCTGTCCTCAGCCCCAAGAACTCTTCTGAAGGCCACTGCAGGCAAAATTCATATCCTGTAATGAGCTCACCTCAACTATTGACCTAAGTCCGGAACCCAATTTGAGAACAAGCTTGGGCTTCCCGGTTGAGGCGCGCTGTTTGCTAGTACTGATTTTGGACCCAAAGGTAAGCACAGATAAATTTTTACCTGCTCTTCTCTTTCAACGCTCTGTCTCCCCACTGGTTCTTGCTTCCTTTCTTCTTGAACTCCAGTCTTTCTCAGCCTCAACTTACTACAGAGTCTGAAGTTTATAAAATGCTAAAACAAAATGCCACAACATGTGTGTGATTAATATACTATCATTTTATCTCACTTTCTGGGCTGAATTGTCCTGGCCCACTGGAGATGGGCTGGGAGATGGCAGGGCTGATAACAAAAGGGGGAAGGCATTAGGAATGGAGCATATTGCCAGTGGTGGGAATGTCAGTGGAGTAGCTGCCTTCTGGGCAGGCAATTGAGCCACTTAATAGTCTAATTAAGGGCAACTTCCTGTTCCCAGCATTTCCCGGTGAGGGGGAGAGCCCTTCTTAATGGGCACCCCATGGTCCACTGAGGAGCCCCCCTCCCAGAAACAATGGCTGCCCCTGAACCCAAGGCACTGCTGCCATAACAACCCCTCCCCTTGATCTCTGGAGCCTGCCTGCCTGGCATCAGTTTCCCCAAAGAAAGTTAAAAGTCTTCAAGGGCGCCTTTCCCTGATGATGCAGCTTCAGCAGCGGCCACTGTTATAACAATGTGCCCCTGAGGCTACAAAGCTGCCGGCACTCTGATTAGGCCCATAGCTCTTGGAGGCAGGCATCGTCCTCATTTGATGGTGGCCCCAGTAGCGGCTTGTTAATTGGCCACCACCAGCAAAATGCTGCCTCAGAGCCCCACCGCCCACTGGAGCAGTGTGGGCTCCTGTTCCCGCTCCCAGCAGTGAGATCTGCAGCTCCTCTGAAAAATCTCATGACAAATGTGTATGCATGACCTATCTATTAGAAAGACTTCATGTAAATTTTACTTTGGCAGAGCTTTAGAAACCTGTCCTCTAATTTTTCTTCATGTAGCTGGACAATAACTGCTGGAAACCATAGAAATATATTCTAGAAGTGAAGCTACTGACAGATCCTGGGAAGTAAGGAAAACTGTGTAATACAAATTCAACTCATACTTTCATATTTCTGGGAGAAATGATGAAATCCAAACTCTGGCCTCTCAGAGAGGCTAAGACCTTCAAGTTAAAATGTTCACTAAGGTATTACAATGCTCAAATGAATACATTTAATCACAGTATGAGATTTTTCATCTTTGAAAATGTTAACATTTTCTTTAAATCCTTCTCTTGACAATAAGAAATTTCAGTTACTAGGGAATAAATATTGAGCAAAATGTTTGGAGGAAGTTTGATAAATCTGCTGTATGATGCCATCCAATGGTCAGATCCTGTAGTTACATGCATCCTAAATCCAACAGTTTTAAATAAGGGATTAAAAAATTAAAGTGGTTTTGCGAGAGGTAAAACACAGCATAGGGCCAAATACTTTAAATGGGAAAACCAAATTACAGTGCCACCTACAGTGTTTACAGGTGACAGGACATAATTTTAATAATATATACATGTAGCTTTCATTTTAAGTTTAAAATTAGTACAAAAGCAAAATACTGTGGATGCTGGAAATCTGAAATAAAAACAGATAATGTTGGAAATGCTTAGCTGGTCTGGCATTATCTGTGGAGAGAAAATCTTCTGATGAAAGGTCATCAACCTGAAACATTAACCCTGTTTCTCTCACACTGCTGCCCAGTAATTTTCTGTTTTGTTCATTTAAATTAATGTTCAACCAAGGGAACCAATAGAGAGAAAAGTAAAAACATCGGACAAAAACACTCTATTTTTGGAACAATTCACAAGCATAAGATGAAGATTAGAAATCAGTAGTGATGGAATGGTTTATAAAGATATAGTTAAAAAGGAAAACATGTATACAGCATTTTATATCTTGCAGAAATGTTTCAAAGCATTTTTCTGCAACAATTTACTTTAAAATGCAATAATTGTTGCCTAGGCTAATCGGCTGTCATTATACCCACAACATCCTTAAAATATACTTTGAAGCAAGAAATATTAGGAGAACTTTCTTCTCTCCTTTGTATTGATTTTTCTGCTACCTAAACCATTGATCTAGGCAGTTAAACATTTCACAAAAAGGACAGCAGTTGTAGCCTCTCAATGTTGTATTGAAACTTTTCATTCCCTGCCTACTTTCTGACATGGAAATTGTTTGCATGATTGACAGGTGGAATATTGAATTAAGAAAAATAGATGTATTTACCTTGTAAACCAGTTCCTTTTTTGCAGTTAACATATAATGATAAATGTGGTACTGACAATACGCAACCCCCAGGTATTGCACTGGAATGTCAGATCAAGGATATCACCCAGAGGTTTGAGGCTCAGATAATGAAATGGTGCTTATCAAGGGACATTTTTTCCTGTGTAAGTGAAGAATATTCATTTTGAAGCACGTTTTGACAAAGTGGATGCAATGATACAAATTGATCAGTGATAACTTAGCGTTTACAAACAGAAATGTACTCAAGTATTCCACAAAGGAACATATGTTGAGCCACAAAAGGAGAGATTAGGAAAGGCCATTTAAAAATTGGTCACAGGTTTGGATTTTGAGAAGATTTTTAAAAGTTGAGAGACAGAGATGTTTAGGGAGGGAATTCCAGAGAATAGAACCTAGAGAGCAGTAGTGGAGCATTGGTGGAGGGGTGGGGCGGGGTGGCGGGGGGGCGGGATGGTGAGACCAGAGGCAAAGGAACAGAAGGATTAAATTACTGTAGGCTATTTCAGAGATAGGGAGGAGTAAGGCCGTAGAGGCACTTACAGATTGAGAACATGAATTTTAAACTTAACAAGTTGGAGGACTAGCAGGATGAGACCACTGCGGCAGAGCTTTGGACATTTTGGAGATTATGAAGAATGGATGACTGAAGGCTAGGAAAAACTGCTGGAGTAGTGAAGTCTGGAGGTGGCATAAGGTAGACATAAGCATTCAACATTGGAACAACAGAGGTAGGGGCCAAGCTGAGCAGTATTACAGATGTAGAAATTAGTTTGACTTAGCAATTGTTAGGATGTGCTGTTTGCAACTCATATCAAGGTTGAACAGCACGCTAAGATTGAGCATGACCTACGATGGTGACTGGAGAGGGATGGAGTCATTTGTGAGAGAGCAGTTTGTGACGGGGACCAAAGTTGATGGCTTCAGTCTTCTGACAAGCAGTCTGACACCACTGAAGCAGTTAAGATGTTGGATATCGTCAAAGTGCTTGTGAAATCTGCCCATTGTCAAACTGAGCTATGCAGGCAAGAAAGGTTACACGTTTTATCCCTGTGATGTGATGTGGTGCCTGTTTTCAACCAGGGTCAGGTAGGTTTACTATAATTTACCTCAGCACCATTGAGTTAGGAACTGTCAAAATTGTTACCTCGTTGGAAAGTGCGTGATGGGTGGGGATGGGATTCTGCCCAGCCATACTGATCTCCCCTGGTTAAATAACCTGACAGCACTCACTTTCTAGTTAAATGGCCACATAGGCACAGTCATGGAGTCTAATTGTGAGTGTGCAAAATCATATCTCAGCACAAGTCAATGCTTTCAAGAGTCAGAATCTGTACAGAAGAGAAGATATTTGGGGGGAAATTTGTAACTGAAGTTTTCTTTTGAAGGAGACTGAAGGGTTAAGTTCCATTTCCCAAAAGTTAGCTCTCTTGTCTTGGAACCTTCAACATATCCTCAATTACAGTTAGGGCGGAGTTGCCCTTTAAAGTCTGAATGCCTTTCGGTAAAATGACTAATCTCTCCCTGTAGAAAACAGATGCCTCAAAAATGCTTCTAAATGTCATAATGGACCAAAGTTTGCCTGTCTTTAACATCTCTTTCTTATTTCCATTTGACTCTTGTACCTCAAATTCTTCTTAATTGAAATCAGCTGTGTAGTGAGTTGCAAGCCCACTTGTGTACTTGGATGAGGCTGCACGGGAGCTGCCTAAACTGCTGCCCAAATATGTTGTGGGGCCTGCTATATTTGAACATTGTTTAGCTAGAATTCAGTGATTTTTTTAAAAAGCTAATGGAGACAGTCTTGCTATTACTTCCTCTTTGAAATTGTGTTTTGGGGGCATAAGTAAGACAGAGAGTTTCATTGGTGTATCAAAAGATATAACAATAATGTTACATTGTTTGCAAATGGCTTTTGTGACATGTACCTCAGATTCATAGAAAGAGTGAGGCTATTGGACCCGCCGTACCTGGTCCCCTTCTAGTCTAATGAGCTTATTGGTGCCTGTTAACAGAAACTTTTTCCACTAACTTTGCAGGATTACAATAGTTCTTCAATATAATTTTTCTTTTTCTCATCGATTGATTTTCTGAATATTGTTTTTTGCATTTTTTCCATGAGTCATAAACATTTTATAAATATTTCATTTTACAAAACAATGTCAGTCATTTCCTGTCTCTGAGACTGACCATGTGAAGGAACCAAACTGACTGGCTTGTTGAAGCACCTTGGGTCAATGGAGAATCTCTACTAATGCTAATTCAGTGTCAATATCAAAGATGTAATTATGAGAGATGGATTCGGAATAAATTTTTTTGAATATTGTCCTTACAAGATCAGGTATCAGCTTACAACAACTGTAGATGAATAGAGACATACGGCAACCTTAAGCTACACGTAGGAGTGTATTTTTCAGGTGAATGCAGCTTAGATCCTTATTGTAAAGCGTTCTTTATTAAAGTTGATAATTTAATCAGCAGAAGAGCCTTAATGCTGAGATGTTTTAAATGTTTCAAATGGACAGAGGGATAGCGAGGAGCCATACCACAATTTAAACACAATAATCATTAGCTGCTTGTGGAATGGAATGATTCTGATGCCAGATGATGTCATTGGACTGGTGTCACATACTGTTCCTGCCAGTAACAAGCCAACTTCTTCAATTATTCAATTGTTAGCATGTGGTACTTGAACAATTTGATGAGCGGATCCAGTGGTTTGTGGTGCTTTCAATTTTACGTAAGGGAAAAGCAGAGCTCCCAAGCAATGCTGCCATAGATTGTACCAGTGTGAGAGAGGAGAGAATAAAGGGTGGTGGTAACAGGGCTTCCTTATCAAATGTCACTGATAAATGATAGCGATTTAGATAAAAGTGATGTTGGAATGATGATCGTAGCGTAATTCTGTAAGTTATGTTAGTGAGGTTATGAAGTGCTATTTCCTGGAGAGGAGAGATGATTGTTTTTGTTTGCATGCATGTAAGAATTGGTCAACAGTTCTGTTATGGATACATTTAGAGGTGTTTAGAAGGGAATTTAGTCTTGGGGAAGGGTTGCTAAAGACGGATCCTAAATCGAACCCAGACACAGGTAATAAAGTTAAACTTTCACTAAAAGCCATTAACAATAATTGGAGTGCTTAAAGGGAGATCCTTGCTGTTGCAATTTGGACCGCCATGAATGGAGATCACAGCTGGTCTTGATATAGGGTATGTCACAGAGAATGTCAGTCATTTGGCAGCCCGGGACAACTGCTGATCCTCCATTGGATCCCACCAAGAGTCAGGCAGGAACTTCCAGTGTTTGCAGTTCCTAACAGCCTTTCCTCCTCTTGTACCAATGGCCTTGTAAGGAAAAGATGGGCACTCCTTCACTCATCACACCAATGGAAATCCTGATGTATCCAGTCCCTAGCCCTTTCAGCCCATTCTTGCTGAAGTTGTGGATTTTATGTGGCTGATGTAGAATTTGCATTTAGGCACATATTTTCTTGTCTTTTAATTATAGGGCAATGTCTTATACCAATGAATTTGCTTTGCCAAAGTAAGAGTAATGCATTTTCAGGTATGTATTTGATGCACTATATATTTCAGCATTATGCTCATTTTACCCTTTTCACATATATGAGGTTGGAGCTATACTATTGCCTTTGCATTATTACAAAGCAATGTTTGGTGCACAGTAACATGAAATGACAGGGCAGCTTCAGAATCACAGATGACTTTAGATGAAACTCGTTGATCCAAAGTGCACTAAAGTACAGTGATATTTGATTCCCATATAAGGGGGAACCTTGAACAAATTAGACCTCACGTTAACGTCCAGGTAAGTTTGGTTGCATGTCCAGGATAACCCTTCTTTGGATTGCTTTCGTACTGCTGCTTTCCCATGCCCCATTAAATCTTTCTGGTCTTCAAGAAGCAGTAGAATAACATTACACTAACCACATTTTGGGCATTACCTGACAAATATATATATTGAATATTAAACGATGGTGAATAAGTAACAGAAATATGACATATACCTTGCAGGACATGGATAAGTCCTTATTAGTTCACAATTGTGCTAAACTAACTGTAATCAATCATGGTACAGGTACACTATCTCAAAACTGTCAACCTCGTGACCGAGGCCGTGCCGGATTTTGGATTTTGCCAGATGTCGGGTCAGACTCTTTGGGCAATGGTTCAGGCCAACCCAGGTCAGTTGGGGTCAAGGGCCATTTGGAGTGTGGAAAAAGACCGGCACACAAGAGGAAAAAGGGATAACAAGTCTGGTGCGATGTAGTGCCTAGCCAGATTGTCCAGCTAAGTTAATTTTAATTGAGTAACATATTTTTTAAAAAGATGCATGGCACATTCTAAAATGTCCGGTTTCAGACAACTCCAGTTTTTAGTCAACTGGTTTTGAGAGAGTGTACCTGTACTTAGGTATTCCTTTTTCTTTTCTGTTTCCTCATGAACTGTAGGAGTTATTTACCCTAACTGATGTCTTTGGAAATCTCAGAGGGACAGTTTTTGAGGACTCCAAATGAAACTCATTGATTTGAATGTACCATTTTCCACACAATAATTCTCAACTCCAAAGCACTGTGCATAATTGTTCCCAGTCTTTACAACTTGCATTTATATAGTGCTGTTTAGGACCACCAGGCATCTCTATGTACTTTACAGTTAATGAAGTACTTTTTGAAGTGTAATCACTGTTGTAATGTAAACTCGCACAAACAGCGATGTGAACAGGACCAGATAATCTGTTTTTAGTGATGTTGATTGAGGAATAAATATTGGCCAGATGATAACTCCCCAGCTGTTCTTTGAAATACTGCAATGGAAACTTTTATATCCACCTAAGCAGGCCGATGGAACCTCAGTTTAACACTTCATCTGAAAGACGCACCTCTGACAGTGCAGAGCTCCCTCAGTAATGCACTGGAGCATCAGCCTTGATTTTTGTGCTCGAGCCATGGAGTGAAACTGGAATGACCTCAATGACCTTCATCAATGACCTTCCTTCCAACATAATGTCAGAATTGGGGATGTTTGCTGATGATTGCACAATGATCAGTACCATTCGCAATTCCTCAGATAATGAAGCAGTCCGTGCCCATATGCAGCAAGATCTGGACAATTTTCAGGCTTGTGTTGATAAGTGGCAAGTAACAATCGAGCCATACAAGTTCCAGGAAATGACCATCTCCAACAAGAGAGAATCTAACCATCTCCCCTTGATGTTCAAGACCATTACCATTGCTGAATCCCCCACCATTTACATCCTGGGATTGACCAGAAATTTACCTGCACCGACATAAAATACTATTGCAACAAGAACAGGTCAGGGGTTAGAATTTCTGTAGCAAGTAACTCACCTTCTGACTCCCCAAAGCCTGCCACCATCTGCAAGGAACAAGTTAGGAGTGTGATAGAATACTCCCCACCTGCCTGGATGAGTGGAGTTGCAACAACATTCTAGGAGCTTAACACCATCTAGAACAAAGGAGCCTAGATCAGCACCCCATCCACCACCTCAAACTTCCACTCCCTCCATCATGTATCATCTACAAGATATACTACAGCAACTTGCCAAGTCCCCTTTGACAATAGCAGATGCATGGCAACACCACCATCTGCAAGTTCCCCTCCAAGGCACACACCATCCTGACTTGAAACTAGATCACTGTTCCTTCACTGTTACTAGATCAAAATCTTGGAACACCCTTCCTAACAGCACTGTGGATGTACCTACACCACATGGACTTTGGCAGTTCAAGAAGACAGCCCACTTCTCAAGGGCAATATGAGACGGGCAATAAACGCTAGCCTTACCACTAACACTCACATCCCATGAATGAATGCAAAAAAGACATTAGTTTTGATTTCAAGAGAACACTGTGTTGGGCAAATGATTCGGTCTAGAACAGGCTGGAAATGGGAAGCACACCAGCTGAAGGTGGAAGTGGAAAATTAACTTCCGGAAGGGGAAAGTTTGTGGCTTAAAATTCTTGTAAACAGGAAGAATGGAAGGTTTGCATGTGTTATGAAGAGGAGGGGGTTAATTTAAACAGCACTAATTTCTCCTATCACCACCCGTACATAAACAAAGGTGTTTTTGATTTGTTTCCCTTTTTATAAGCAGTGGCATATTTCTCAACTGCTCGGTTTTGGTACAATCCAATTTTCTGTTAATAACCCCACAGCAAACTTGAGATAGGGTGATCTCAAAGTGTTACATACGAAATAGGAGCAGAAGTAGGCCATTTGGCCTGCTCCACCATTCATTAAGATCATGGCTGATCTGTTTGTGTTTCGAATTCCACATTCCCATCTACATCTGATAGCCTTTGATTCCCTTGCCTAACAAGACTCTACCTACCTTTGTCTTAAAAACATTCAATGACCTCACCTCCACTGCCTTCTGAGGCAGAGACTTCCAAAGTCGCACAATCCTCTATGAGAAAAAAATTCTCCTCATCTCTGTCCTAAAAATGCAACCCCTAATTTTAAAACAGTGCCCCCTAGTTCTGGACTCACCCACAAGAGGAAAAATCCTCTCCATATCCACCTTGTCAAGACCTTTCAGGATTCTATATACTTCAATCCGATCATCCCTCACTCTTCTAAACTCCAGTGGAAACAAACCCAGTCTGTCCAACCTTTCCTCATAAGACAACCTGCTCATTCCAGGTATCAATCTGGTAAACCTCCTCTGAACCGCCTCCAATGCATTTACATCCTTCCTTAAGTAATGAGACCAAAATTGCGCACAGTATTCGAGATGTGGGGCGGAATTTTCCATGCCTGTTGGCATCGAGTGTGTTCGATGGTGTGAGCGGACAATTTGGCGAGAAGGCCAAAAATCAATTTCACGACATCGTGAAACTAGTTTGCAATTATCCGCTCTGCCCATCAATAGCGGGCCGTGTTTCCTGCCGTTGGATGTCAGGAACCTCATTGTAATACATCTGCATATCATTATAAGCCCATCCCGCCAGAATCAAGCCCCATGCTGGATCATCCAAGCATGATTGCACACCGTGTTTCACAACAGCAAATATAAGGCGTGCACTTGGCGGGCTGCACTTCGAGGGGAACTTGCAGGTGATGCACAGTAACATTGCGCAGCACTTG